>NC_064631.1:429588421-429909492 GCF_023864275.1 Schistocerca cancellata | reverse complement strand
TTTCTTGAATGAATATTTCGATGATCGTGTGATTGCTTTGGGCTATCCGAAACATACAGGAGGCGGCGTGGATTGGCCTCCCTATTCGCCAGACATGAACCCCTGTGACTTCTTTCTGTGGGGACACTTGAAAGACCAGGTGTACCGCCAGAATCCAGAAACAAATGAACAGCTGAAGCAGTACATCTCATCTGCATGTGAAGCCATTCCGCCAGACACGTTGTCAAAGGTTTCGGGTAATTTCATTCAGAGACTACGCCATATTATTGCTACGCATGGTGGATATGTGGAAAATATCGTACTATAGAGTTTCCCAGACCGCAGCGCCATCTGTTGTTGAAAATTGTAACTACTGTAATTTCGAAAGTTTGTTTGCCTGAAGATGTACTGTTGTCCCAAGCATATTGCAACAAACGGTGTATTTCTATCGCTGCTCGTTTAGTTTTTATTGCCGTTTCAAATATACCGGTCATTTTTGAAACACCCTGTACGATGAGTATGTGTGCATCACCGTCGAGTGTCACCATTAACGTATAGAGAGGTTCCTAGACCGCTAGGAATCATGTGGTTGCAAAAACGAAGAAGCCCACATCGAAGAACTGTGGTGATCGAAAGCAGAACGAAATGTGAACAGTAACCGAAACTGAATGCTGTTAACGAAATCCATAGCAAGGCCCAGTTAAAAAGTGGATGGCGTGAGAAGTTTTTAATTCTATACAGTTGCTTGTGAACGTGACACTGCGGGAGCGTTGCTCGGTGGCCCACGTGAGCGCCGAGCGACTCTAGACGGGAGGTGGCGGCTGGAGCCGGCTGGAGCCTCCAGAGAGGCGGCCGCGTGCTGCAGGACTCTTGGTGCAGGCGGCAGCCGGCGGCCGGCGGCGACTGCGCAGAGCGGCAGGGCCGCGCCGCAGCCATTAAAATAATCGCATTCCAGCCCGCCCCTTCACACCTGGCCAGCCTGCCGGCCGCTGATTAAACGGGCCGCCGCCGCCTCAGCGGCCGCCGCCACAGCCGCTCGGGGCCCGCTGCGGCCGGCCCAGCGATATATCGGAGCGGTCGATAGGCCGCGGCGCTCGGTAGTTTCTCCGGCGCCGATAATCCCGACGCTATCGACTATCGCGGTCGCGGACGCCGCCTTTGGTTTCCGAGAGTCGTAAGCGGCCGCCGCCGCGCTACCGCGTCCTACTCACTGTGCAACCTCGTCGATTGCCGACAAGAACAACAAAAAAAGGTAATACATCGCAGGGCTGGAACTTCCTGGCAGATTAAAACTGCGCGCCAGACCGAGACTTGAACCTAGACCTCTGAATTCGTAGCCATGTTCTGATCGACTAGGCAATCCAAAAACGACCCACCTTCGCCGGTTCTATACTTCTCTTTAACTCTTCGAACTATAGCGGAATATCCCTCCAGATCTTCTGGACTAGCAGTCCTGCGGGAAAGAAGACATTGCGAGAAGACATATTCGATGATCATCGATGTGTAGGAGATGTCGATGGAGTTACACTACTGGCCATTAAAATTGCCACTCCACGAAGATGACGTGCTACAGACGTGAAATTTAACCGACAGGAAGAAGATGCTGTGATATGCAAATGATTAGCTTTTCAGAGCATTCACACAAGGTTGGCGCCAGTGGCGACACCTACAACATGCTGACATGAGGAAAGTATCCAACCGATTTCTCATACACAAACAGCACTTGACCGGCGTTGCCTGGTGAAACGTTGTTGTGATGCCTCGTGTAAGGAGGAAAAATGCGTACCGTCACGTTTCCGACTTTGATAAAGGTCGGATTGTAGCCTATCGCGATTACGGTTTATCGTATCGCGACATTGCTACTCGCGTTGGTCGACATCCAATGACTGTTAGCAGAATATGGAATCGGTGGGTTCAGAAGGGTAATACGGAACGCCGTGCTGGATCCCAACGGCCTCGTATCACTAGCAGTCGAGATGACAGTCATCTTATCCGCATGGCTGTAACGGAACGTGCAGCCACGGCCCTATCCCTGAGTCGACAGATGGCGACGTGTGCAAGACAACAACCATATGCACGAACAGTTCGACGACGTTTGCAGCACCATGGACTATCAGCTCGGAGACCATGGCTGCGGTTACCCTTGACGCTGCATCACAGACCGGAGCGCCAGCCATGGTGTTCTCAACGACGAACCTGGGTGCACGAATGGCAAAACGTCATTTTTTCGGATGAATTCAGGTTCTGTTTACAGCATCATGATGGTCGCATCCGTGTTTGGTGACATTGCGGTGAACGCACATTGGAAGCGTATATTCGTCATCGCCATACTGGCGTATCACTCGGCGTGATGGTATCGGGTGCCATTGGTTACACGTCTCGGTCACCTCTTGTTCGCAGTGGACGTTACATTACAGATGTGTTATGACCCGTGGCTCTATCCTTCATTCGATCCCTGCGAAACCCTACATTTCAGCAGGATAATGCACGACCGCATGTTGCAGGTCCTGTACGGGCCTTTCTGGATACAGAAACTGTTCGACTGCTGCCCTGGCCAGCACATTCTCCAGATATCTCACCAATTGAAAACGTCTGGTCAATGGTGGCCGAGCAACTGACTCGTCACAATACAACAGTCACTACTCTTGATGAATTGTGGTATCATGTTGAAGCTGCATGGGAAGGTGTACCTGTACACGCCATCCAAGCTCTGTTTGACTCAATGCCCAGGCGTATCAAGGCCGTTATTACGGCCAGAGGTGGTTGTTCTGGGTACTGATTTCTCAGGATCTATGCACCCAAATTGCGTGAAAATGTAATCACATGTCAGTTTTAGTATAATATATTTCTCCAATGAATACCCGTTTACCATTTTCATTTCTTCTTGGTGTAGCAATTTTAATGGCCAGTAGTGTATTTTAAATACCGATGCTTCAAAACCGATAACATAGTCTGAGACATTTTGAAACAAAATATCAATGTTCGATGTTGGCAAATACGAGGCTTCTTATTAACACTTCAGTAAATTGATTGTAATTTTAGGAAACCTATATGTATCTTAACGACACCACTGTAATGGTTGAAGGAGTGAAATTAGCATTTGGAAGAAAAATAAGTATCTCTTATTTTGCCCACATTCTCTTTGGTACCAGGAAGATATTCTGAAAATAGAAACTGGTTGAATTGATTCCTTCCTCCTTTTCTCGTGCCCTGTAACGAACGATCTCCCGGATGGGACTGGTGTATTTAGTCTCCTAAATCGTGGGGAACAATCCATACAAGTTATTACGACAGGCGTTCAGTAAGTAATGCAACAAATTTTTTTTCAAGACCAATTACGGTGGAAAAAAGACGTAATTTATTGTGGGGCATCAAGGAATATTCCCGCTTCATCCCCTTCAGTTTCATGAAGTTTCGATAGGTGGCGGCGGTATACGTAATCCTCAGAATTGCGTCTGTAGCGGAGATACGTTCCATGCAAAGAGCTGTCTTCGAGTTTCTGTTGACGGAAAACCAGAGCATCGCAGATATACATAGCCGCTTGCGAAATGTCTACTGAGACCTGGCAGTGAACATAAGGACAGGATCTGTCATCATCGCAGCAAAATCTCGTAAACGTGTCCAATGGCTCGCCAGCCGGCAGCACAAAGCTGTGGCTCTTGCACTGTTGGACCGTGCGGACACTCTCATTCGGGTGATCGACGGATCACAATGAAACACTACGCTGCACAACTGGACGTCTCTGTTGGCAGTGGTCACACTCTCATCCACAAGTTGGGGTACTCAAAGGTGTGTGCCCGCAGGCTTCCTCGCTGTCTAACACAACAGCACCTGTTCCTCCCAGTGCACTCTGCGGGAAGCAGTAGTGATCATGGGAGGTTATTGATGCAGTAGGACTTTGGCTCGGACGTCGACCAGTAGAGTGGTCGACCAGTATGGGGTCTGATTAAATCAAGCTGCTTTCAAAAAAAAAAAAAAAAAAAAATGTTGCATTACTTACCGAACGCCCCTCGCGTTACGAGTGGGTCACCACTCCCAAAGTAATTTTAAAGCTACTGTTAGCTTTCCACCCCTTCTGCCCAGGTCCTTCCCTATCTCCCACTCTTCTGTTTGCACCCATTTAATCACGTGTTCAAATGTTACATCGTGTTTCAAAGTGTTCGTGCATCGTGTATCTGAGGCAGGGCGTGAGAACCAGCGCGGTATTTACCTAGGTGGATGTGGAAAACAGCCTAAAAGTCACATTGCGTTGCATTTGACTATCAGTTGTCAGTTACAATCGTCTAAGCTGCCTCCACGTAGAGATAATTAAGTGCTTTGCCTGCTTGACATCTACCATTTATTATTTGGCTGTTTTCTTCAATAACAAAACCCTCATATTTGTTAAATGATATCCCTGATTCTCTTTAGGTCATTAGTGATTTTGAAACTAACTGTTTCATTCAAAATATTATTGTGTATAGTCGGAGGACCTCGTTTCGCCGTTTCATTATTTTACAGAATCGAATCGCATTTAACTGTAGATATTTGCCTCATAAACGCTAGGAACGAAAATTAAAGCTCGCATGGCATTGATCTCCATCTGCTGAAGTTCGGCAGCTGATTCGTAACTCTTTCCAGATGACACCACATTGGGCGACTAGCGTGTCGATAATGATGAAATGTTGATGAGGACAACACAACTCCCAGTCCCTGAGAGGAGAAAATCTCCGACCCAGCTGGGAATCGAACACGGACCCGCTGTATGTCGGTCAAGCTACTCATCTATGAGAGAGGACATCACCGTCAGAATGAAGATGGAATGCTAGATTGTAATGTACCTCCGAATGCTAATTGTCCGGAGGTGGGATGGATCACAAAGGCCAAAGCGATAAATAAAATTGTAATGGACAATTAGAAATTCGGACTGGATTTACATCAAATTCTTGGCTGTGCCTGAATTTGCACTTTTACTTTAAGAATATATTTTATGAAGACGTCAGACGCAGATAACCTCGTGGGAGGGAAGACAACTTTAGTGACGGCGGGCCGTGAAAATATGCAGTACAATGCTATAAATAAGCCGCATTGGACAACAAGAAAAATCGAACTTCGTGTTTAAAGAATTAAGTGCATGTTCGACTTAAATGGTTGCCAATGTAAATTTGATATCGCACTGATGGCGTGCAATCGTCATCACCAAACGTGTCAATATCCTGCGTATTTACGCTGCTGAAACATAAGAGCAGATCTTCAGAAATGGTTAGTAATAATAAGGGTACGAAACTTCGTGGCAGGTTAAAACTGTGTGCCAGACCGAGACTCAAACTCGGGACCTTTGCCTTTGAGGGCAAGTGTTCGCGACTGGGATCATTCCCCAGGCCGTGACTAAGCCATGTCTCCTTTCTTCCAGGAGTGCTAGTTCTTCAAGGCTCGCAGGAGAACTTGAGTGTGGAAGCAGGTAAGAGACGAGGTACTGCCAGGAGCACCGCTGTGAGGAAGGGTCGTGAGTCCTACTTGGGTAGCTCTCTCTGTCGGTGCCGGCACGGTAGCGGTTCGGTCAGAGAGTTAGCTACTCTCTGGGGAAAAAAAAACTGAGTAAATGGATCAACGAAGAATCTAAATGGATGTCATCGGACGTCAGCCCCGAATAAATTCAAACAACATAGACCAAAATGAGATTAAAAAAAAGAGCTCGGTAGAGCACTCATCTACAAAAAGCAAAGGCCCCGCGTTCGAGTCTCGGTCCGGTACACAGTTTGCATCTGCCAGGAAGTTTCATACTAGCAGACACACCGCTGCAGAGTGAGAGTTTCATTCCTGTGTTAACAAAGGTACTTTTACAATGAAGCAACAGCATTTTCGGACTGAATATGATCCTCAACATCCTAATATTACATAAAGCAACAAAATTGCGTGCTGACGTGACTCTAGACAAAAGGAGTAGTAGATACAGAGGACAGCAAGAGTGGCTCGTTTGTTTCATGATAAAATAAATTCTTCATCCAATCAAAGATATGCATTTCCTCCATCATAATGCATTAATTACCGATAAAATTAACGACGTTGGGAAACATAAAAGTCCTTACCCTGTAACAAGAATAGTGCCAAGTTCATTGGCGATTTTTCCTCGTTTCCCTTCATAGGTATCGTCGTAGACCTAGTTCCTTTTTGCTGTCGACACCTCGGAGCGCCGCCTGTCGGCAGTCAAGGACGTTCCAAGTCTCGAGGCGTGAGAGGCGGTCTCCGAAACAGAGGCGACTCGGCCACAACGACGTTCAAACGACAATACAGTGGTCGGTCGACCATTATCGCTGTCGTTACCTCGTCCGCCGACAGTTCGTACCACATTTATATTGCTGGGCGGGCAATCGTCCAGAAAGAAAATTTCTCTCTGTTTGTGTTGCTTCGACCGCAAGATTACAAATAAACGCTCTGGATGGCTGCCGTATCGTCACTGAAGCTGTACTATTTTTGCTGTACGTCTGCCTGTGAGGCTCTGAGTGTGTGTTTATGCGTGCGAACATAGTCTGTGTTCCATGTCAAGGTCTGCGGCAGGAGAAAAAGAAACCGCTGGGTAACAAAGTGCAGCGCTGTAGCGGTTGTTTGAGATTGCGGTCAACTGTAAGTGGAGTTCTGCGTGTACCCAGCGGAACGCTACCGACGAATGCTAACGCCGCGTCCAGTGATTGAATCCGAGATAGCCGACGTATCACCGGAAGTTGCCCATTACTTTCGTTGTAGTTGATTTAAGACAGCGACTATTTTCCTCTGGAAATAATTAGCGTGCTTGCAAGATGGCTCTGAATAACTGATGATCTACTTCGCAGAGGAGCTGCTCTCGCCGTTTAGAATTATGACGTAAGTATCTTAACATATGCCATGGCAAATTTTTTCCACTATATCCTGTTGAGAACCCGCCTCAGTCACACTGAAAATAGCATTAAAAAAGATGTAAGACTTCCACTAACACGAAGAAACAAAAATATTTCATTTGGTGCCGGCCGCCGTGGCCTAGCTGTTCTAGGCACTTCAGTCCGGAACCGCGCGACTGCTACGGTCGCAGGTTCGAATCCTGCGTCGGGCATGGATGTGTGTGATGTCATTAGGTTAATTAGGTTTAAGTAGTTCTAATTTCTAGGATACTGATGACCTCCGATGTTAAGACCCATAGTGCTCAGAGCCATTTGATCCATTTTTTTGAATTCATTTGGTGCACTTAATTTCGAACACACGTCATTTTACAAAATAACTGATGTATTAAAAACTTAGGATCTTTAATGACTGGCATTACCTTGAAGCAGAATATTGATAGTGGATAATCCTTTTTCAAAAGTAATTGGATAACTGACCGACGTAGTAAGAAAATTATGTCTTCAGCGTCGTTATAGTATTGGTGCCCTCATCAATTCCAATATTAAAACACTTCTAATCATTAACTCTGAACCGGAACATAAATATTATAATATAAACTTAGATACACAGTATACTAGTTAACACATTACGAAAATCCCCTAGAATTTGAAGGTGAGATTCCGCGGGCATTCTCTGTATTACTTTCTACACTTACTAGTGGTGTGGTATGGCAGCGAATCATTAAAGCACAAGCAAGTAACAAAGGAACATTATCCAGATTTTTTGAGAGACACTGTAAGATTGCTTCGAAAAGAATTTTCTTCTCTTCGGAGAGATATTTCGCGATTCTTTACACTGCTGACGATTAAAATTGCGACATCAAGATGAATAGCAAATCTCAAAATTATATTTATCGTGCATGTACAGTGTTGTAGAAAGAATACATGTTTAAATTTGTAAGTTAATTCGGGTATACAGAGGGTATTTCTTCATTTCGTTTCAGGTCTGTTTCTTTTCTCAGTTCATTTTTTGTCACTACACCTTGTTTAAACGACATTACAACCATTTTCACAGCAGCAATCGCTCGGAGTCCTATACGGATAGCCGGGCCCGTTGAACCGCCCGCTTCTAGCGCACAGGGAGACTCGCCGGCTGAGGGCCAAACGTCTACCGCGGAGTAACGACGGTGGTCCGGTGGGCCTTTTTAATTTAGTTTGAGGAAGATTACGTATTTATAAGGAGAAATAGAGTGGAATCCACAGCAATGTTTTTCTTAACGTATATCGGATCGTAGTGATTGTTCATACTGAGCTCTTTAGAGGCGGCAAACGCTTTTGGCCTGTCTTATCTCATTTATTTTCTTTAACTGCCCTCACCGGGGATGATGTTGATTTGCGGGAAGAGACCAAACAGCGAGGTCATCGGTCTCCAAAAATGGTTCAAATGCCTCTGAGCACTATGGAACTTAACTTCTTAGGTCATCACTGCCCTAGACCCTAGAACTATTTAAATCTAACTAACCTAAGGACATCACACATATCCATGCACGAGGCAGGATTCGAACCTGCGACTGTAGCGCTTGTGCGGCCCCAGACTGTAGCGCCTAGAACCGCTCGACCACTCCGGCCGGCTCATCGGTCTCATTGGATGAGGGAAGGGTGGGAAATGAAGTCCGCCGTGCCCTGTCAAAGGAACCATACCAGCATAAGCCTGAGACGATCTAGGGAAGTCGCGGAAAACCTAAATCAGGATGGCCGGACGCGGGATTCAACAGTCGTTCTCCCGAATGCGAGTCGAGTGTGCTAACCACTGCGCCACCTCGCTCGGTCACGGGGGATGACGATAGGAAGGTGATGAGGTTTCAAGGTTTTTAATTAGTGTTTTCTCGAATAAAATCAGATGATGAGACTTGCTCCATTTGCAGTATTTTTCAAGATGTGGTGGTGGACATTCTGCGTGGGAGGGACACACGACACAAAGAAACTGCGAGCGGCCGCATCCACGGGGTTCCAGGAAGGTCGGGACGATCTCTTTCAAAGGCGCTGTCTGCTTTCTCTCTGCTGCAGGGAAGACAACGAGGACTGTGTGGAATCTGCCGCTGTGATATGGTGCTTGGCGAGAGTGGTTGGGCATTGTATCTTTGCATTCTTAGAGTCGCGGGTCTGTGACAGCGGTGTGTCTGCTAAAGCCAGTGTCTCATGTTGGCACTGTATTTTCCTATGTCGCTTAATCTTCCCATGCCATGGTCGTCCCCTACGCGCTTTACAAGAGCAATCTGATTGGCGGAGTGTTGGCGACGGTTGCTGACGTAATAAGGCGCTGCTAGTTTTTGGCGGCAAGCCCCTCAACTAGAGTACGTTTTTTCGTGATATTTTGGTAGAGCTGTAGCGGCGATTCGTACATTAGTGATCGGCGCTAGTATCTGCATCCGGCCACTATTGGTAGTCATGCTGTTTGGTGGGATTAGCGAGTCTTAATTTTTTCCGAGTTTTAAGTAGAGAACAAAATTTATCGGGAACTCTATTCCGGACCACCGGAGAGAGAAGTCGTGAAGTAGAGACCGAAAATCGGTCGGTTTAAGAGAACTCACTGTCTTGGTAGCCAGGATAGATTTTTTGTATGCTCTGATTCTGTAGGTGAGTTCTGTTACTCGATCCCTGTACCACAAGTTAACGAATATCCTATACTTAACCACATTTTTGGGGGAGGTTTTTCAACATATTGCAGATTATATAAAGGTATAAGCTAATGGATTGTCATTAAAGGCAGAGCCAAATAGACTAGTATTCACTCATACATTCTTGTGCATAAGAGAGAGTGTGACAATTCCTGGAGTTAGTGTGTATTTTCGTAACACTGAGATACAGGCTTCACTCAGATCAGGGCCCTAGGTTCACCACACCACTAGGCAACCGGACACTCTTTCATTCTTCTAGCTTCATTTCCTTTCAGTCAACAACCTACTAGGCTCTCACGTATTCTGGAAGATTTCTGTTTGTGGGGGAAGGGACAACGCACTTGATTTGGGACAGACGGGGCAGCGAACATGGCGGAAAATGCGACCTTTATGCTGTCAGCTCAGGCTGGAACTTCATGTGTTTGTTTCACTGGAGGTCGGGATGCTGGGGCCAGCCAACGGGGATAGCAAACCACTGTGCGTTTTACAACTGGGGCCTGGCCAGCGGCTGAACTGAGGAGGAGAGGCGACTCTAGTAGCACGAAATCAGCGTTTTCTCATCTTTTGCAAAAATAAAATTTTTGAAAACTTTATCAGCGATCTTGCATTAATACGATAGCTAAAAATAGTCTTGATCGCAAATTTCTTTGATCATTAAGGATCATCTTCAGATTCCAGAACGGCAGGTGGACTTCCATGGAGCAAGCTGCGCCGATCCACGACGCTGAACTGACTGCTCACTCAGTTCAGCGTCGTGGATCGGCGCAGCCTGCTCCATAGAAGTCCACCTGCCATTGTGGAGTCTGAAGATGATCCTTAAGGATTGAAACCGGTCACTCCAATTGAAAGAAATTTGCGATCAAGACTGTTTATTAGCTATCATTTTGCAGAAATCATTTTAGAGATAAGCACCTGTAACTAACCTGTTACTACGGGTTATTCCTTATTATTGGGAATGGAAATACTTATTGCTTATGAAATTAACTTGAGAAGATTAGGGTCGCCACCGACTCTAACCATACAACTCGGAAAATAAATTAATTTGATCACAGACCAAAAACTCACAAAAATGCATACGTTGTGAGGTCGCTCACAGCGGATACGATGTAATTAATAGTATTGCCTGTCCACTGTTCACGACAATCAAACATTTAAAATAAAATAGAAAATGCATGAACACTGCATAAGATCAGCTCCCAGCAACACACCTGAAAATATGACTTAATCTGAAGCATTTGTTATAAAATACAAGAGGAGACTAATCACTGGACCTGTGCATAAGGAAACGCATTGGATGTGCTAACGGGAAAGCTACGAGGTGAGTGGCTTAGGTGCAAAAACGTAATCTAGGAACACAAGAGAAAACTGTAGGTCAAATCATTTATTCCTAAGGACGTGAGGCATATACACGATTCCTGATAACACGTGGTTTGTGGAGACGCAATTCCTAGGTATAATGCCCAAATTGCAACAATATCACATCACACAATCATGTTAACATTATCTAAACCAAACATGCGATCGGACAGTTAGTGATGCCGGTAGCCCAACAACTATAATGTTCTACCACGTGGTAGGCTCCCAACAGACGAAAGACACATAAAGTAAGGAAAATTTACGAGAAGGCAAGGCTCTAAATATTTAGAAAAATGAAAGCTTATGCAGGCACAGCTGAAGGCAAACAGACATTCATACAGAAGCGAGTGCTCACTTCTTATCGACACCTTTGTGTGGCGCTCTTCCCGCGGATCCAAGTCTGCTACAGAAATTTGTTAAAAGAAAAATCTGCCAAAGTTTTGCATTCCTTGCTGCGACAAGGCAAAGCAATCTTCCAGATTTGAAAAGCGAGACCAAAAGCTAACAGCTCTCCCCTCGCCCAGTAACAACGCGCCACGCGGTCAGTCTAACTCACCCTTCTTCGACTGGAGCACAGCTGTGGACTCTTCCCGTACCGGCGGCAGACTGCCCCCTTTTTCCTCTCCAGCCTCCTCCATGCTCCGCGTGGACCGGAAAGCCCAAAGATGCCATTTCCGCCACCAACCTAACGCAGGTGGATTTCTCACAAGTAGCGCAAACCTCTTTGCCTACTTGACCACTACGAGAGTTGGCTATTCTGTACCAGTGCTGATGAATCTGTACGACTATCGCAGACTTTCTGCAGCAGACTACGCCACCGTCTAGCAACGTGACACACAACCACATTCATTCAATCACGCCACTATGAGAGTAAAGAGAAAAGAGAAACAAGGAAACGAAAGAGAAATACTTGTGAAATTGGGCTACCGGACTAATGAAAGGTGGCTATAGGCCCCTTTCACACCTTACGGTTCTGGAAAGAAACATGGTCCGCCTCAAATAATGGCCTAGCCTCATGAGCAGCTTTCTAGTTTCATAGGACTTCTGATGTGAGGCTAGTTGCTGGGCGCGAAAATGTGCCATTTTGTGTCAGTGATGTCGTGGGGATGGAACTCAAATGTACGTTACTTGGACGTAGCAGAGCACATTGTAATGTGATAGATATTTCACAGCGATGCGCTATCTTGGTGGAATCTTGTGTGCTTGAAGGAACCCCCTGTTGAGTAGCCATGCATGAATTTTTCAGTTTTGGTGGGCATGTACGGTTTGGCAGGAAGAAATAGTCAGACGTAAGATTCTGTAAAACTGTTGAGCTGTCGGTGGCTAGACTTGAATAGAGTGGATCAGAGTCAACGATCAGCCGCGCTAACGAGCACGTCTTTAGAGTACGTTCGAACACATGGAACTTTCTGCGTCATGAGCATGTCAGCCATGCACACTGTAGATGGACAGTGGCGCACATCTTAGCACACAACTAGGGTCCTGAGCTGTCTCAGCCTTGGCATGTCCCTTGGCCTCTGCTGCAGAACAATTTGCACAATGACAGTGTTGTGCTTGTCTATTGGTGAATGATTATAATGTCAACAGCTAGAAGCACCAACGTGATAGGGGATTTTATTGCTCTGCACTTGCGGAAATCGATAAGAACGACTGCTTCAGATCCAGCATTGCTGTGGTAAATGTATGAGATTTTCAATCACTATCTGGTCAACAGTAAGAGTTTATCAGTAGAGGTTAACGAGATTCGAGAGCAAATATCGGACTGCCATTAGCGTCAGAGGGGCATTGAGTTGTTAGTTCCAGTAACACAGCAAATCAACGTATCCGTTAGTCAGTTTGCATAAAGAATTTGTATAGCATTTCACGTTCTATTTGTATTAATTTATCTACGCAGATTTCCTTCTTAGGAGCTTATGGATAGGCCTTTAATAATTTGCACTATCCTTTAAAGTTATACATACTAATTTGTTGCTTAGAGCTTAAAGGCGTGTCTGGTTCTTGGTCAGTTTTCTGGGTCAGGATAACATTACACACGCTAAGAGTTTCACAGAAACTGGTGAACCTGTGTTCAGGATAAGATTACTTGGATCTTCAGGGAACCAGTCAGAGTTTTTGTTCATTCATTTCACATTCATTATGTGACTTGAAAAGAGACTTACGCTGTACTATCGTAGTTTTTCGTACTTGCTGGTGCCAATTTATAGCTCACGTATTTTATTTTCTTCAACATCATGTCGATGGTTCATTGGTCGCTGCTCTATGTATGATGGTTTATATGTTTTGCAAATCACCGTTGCGAAGCTGGATGGGAATAAATTCTGTTTGAGGGAATTTATGGTAGTCCATAATGAGTTTCAGTATCAGTAGTAATATAATGTTAGTACTGTTAGTACTATTACTAGTAAGTCACCTTTGAATGTTGACATGAAGCAAAGTGCATCATGAATTAAATTAGGGCAGTAAGAAAGCAGATAGTTTAATGAAACAAGTTAAAGCTATAGGTTCTTGTGAGACAGGAAAGGATCAAATAAGTTATACCAATGAGCAGTCAGAACCGATAAATGGCGATCACATAGATTAACGGATGGCACCCCTTTAGAGAATAAAGACTGTACAGTGAATGGCCGTATACTCAAAAAAGAAGGTGAGGTCACATCACAACGTGTGAAAGTAGTGGTGATAATCCGCACAGATGAGGAGAGCAAGTAGTCGGACGAGGTAGCGATAGATGTTACTCCGACAGGATCACAGGCAGCTTCACTAGACAGAACTGGTAGTGAGATGGGCGATGACAATTTTAGCATTAGAAAATATTTTAAGGCGATGAGGAAAGAAAATTAATGCATGAGAAAAAGATACGAAATAAAATAATGGAAGACAATAAAGACATTGGAGAAAAGATACAGAAAGAAATGAAAGACATGGGAGAAAGGAAACAAAGAAAAATTCGGGAGATAAAGGGAGAACCGAAGACAGTTCCCAAATTGGCAGAAGAAAATTTTGGAGGCGGCTAAGGACTAAGAATGGGAAGTAAGCAGGGCAGCAAAGAAGGCGAAGGGAAGAATATAAGAAAATAGAGGAAGTTAGTCGAGAGGCATTGTCAAAATTAGAGAGTGGGAGCAAAAACTAGGAGAGGAATTGAGAGGAGAGGGAAAGAGTGACCGACAAGTCAGAGGAGCATATGGAAAAACTAGAAGAATATAAGAGGACAAAACTCGAAGACGCTACGCATGAATTACTGGTCAAGAAGCGAGAAAAGATAGCAGAGGGATCAAAAAGGTACAGGCACACACACAGAGACCTAGGTGAGGGCTACAGAAGTACAGTGGCGCTCTGGTCTCAGACAACCCCAGAATAAAGTCATCCACATATGCATGAAGGAAGCAGAGAAATTGCAAGAGGATGCTGATCAATTTTAAATATAGGAGAACAGAACGATTAACATTAGTAAAGTAGTTTGTAGAACGACCGTGAGTTAAACCATGCATCCAGTTGGCAGAACCAGTCATTACTGTGGCAGAAGTAGCGTTGTAGATGTTGACAATCCAGGAACATACGGAAATTGTGAGTGCAACGAGAAACCAGTCCAAAGTTGCAACGTTGGAGTGGTTTTTCGTTGTACTGATTAACATAAGTTGCTGATCCACAGCTACTCCAGCGTGCTGGAAGTTCGGAAATTGTGAGGCCGACGCAGAATTTACGTCGAGGGAAAAGGGAATGCTTAGCTACGAAATTTACACGTTACCACATATGTTCACCAAATTCAAAGACAATGGGACGTCGATCCATCCGGTGATTTGGATGCGACAGTTCGATAATTGCTTTCCTCGAAAATGATCAGAATTTCATCTCCTCCATTTTTAATGATGCACCTAGACCCAGAGAGACTGAACAGACTGTCACCAGTGATTAAGAAATTCTCGCCGTTTCTGGCTTTAAGAAATTCTCGCCGTTTCTGGATTTCCGGAAGAAATTTCTCAAGATATAATGACCACGTGCAAAACAAAGTAATACTGAAGAAGTAATATTGAGCTTAAGGGCACTAAGAGACGGATAAGATTCAAGAACGCAGCCCAGCTGCTCAACAATCGGGAGAGAAAGAATGCATATCTTGGAGAAACGTTTTCTTTCACAGAAATCGTCCGAGGATAGGCTGCCCAAGAAATTTCGTTGAGCCTTCACTGAAGAAAGAAAATATAGATAAATTTAGGAAATGGTTGAGAACATCTGGGATATAGAGTGAGAGGAGAGAGAAGAAAAAAGACGACGGCCGTTCTGTATACAACGGGGCGGACCACAGGCGTGGCAAAACAACCACCTATATCGTGCTAATCACGACTGAAAGAGTTGTAGTTTATTAAACAAGAAGTAGAAGGCAATTAATATGGACTTTGTGAAAACAGATGCGCTCAGGTGTGGACGGGAGGTGCACCCTGGGGCAGACAGGAATCATGGAATCATTGGTGAGGGAGAGCAGCTTGCTGTGTGTTTAGAATTAGATTTAATGAATAATCAAGTAGTATGGTTTACGAAAGTTTATCTCTCACACTGCTCTCTTGAATTAATTAGTGTAACTAGATTATTCATGGCCATGAGTATTTTTGCACGATTAGTTGTCTGCGGGCCAACAGCCTTCCCACAGTGGTAACACTGTTTCCTGGCTTATTACAGAAGTTAAGTGCTGTTGGTCTTGGCTCGAACATGAATTGACGACTGTTCAGGTCTGTCAATCACTGTTGGCAAGCGCAATGCTCTCAGCCCTTGCAGAGACCGTTGAGGAGCTATTTGCTTGAGAAGTAGCGGCTCTGGTCATGAAAGCTGATAACGGCTAGGAGAGCTGTGTGCTGACCACATGCCTCTTCATATCTGCATCTACTGATGCCTATTGGCTGAAGATGACAGTGTGGTCCTGCGGTACCGTTGCGCCTACCGAGGCCTGTTGCAATGCAGTTTCTTTAGTTCTCTAATATTATATGTGTTTCATTCTTCTGTTCCCAGGAATCTATTCTTCTATCATCTTGCCGAATTGTAGCGTAAATATATTTGGTAAGAGTGTTTGTTGATGAGAAGGGAGACAGGCCTGTGATTTAAGACAGTTGGACATGACAAGGTATTTAGGGCTCGTGCTGAGGTTAAAAAACGAGAATGTTGACGTGACGCACCGACGTCTGGCACTCACTGAAGGGGAGTATGAGCATGATAGCGGAGGAATGTCTAGCTGCAAGAGAGACATTGTAAGTCAGGTGTTCGTTTCATGTCAGATGGCTGTTACGAGGAGTTCCTTACGGATAGCGACTTTAATTGGTGCTTCTTATTTTCGAGTTGTTATAATTGTCTGATCATCAGTTGATAGTGTGGGATACTGTGCTTCAGCGTTGATGACGACGGGTTTTATACATGTACTGATATCCTCGCCTGTGACGGGAGTGGACCCGAATTTGTTGGGTTTTACATATTATTGTCATTTGACGTCAGCGAATGTCCAAATGATATGTTGTTCAGTGCGAACAATTCTTCGTATTTTTATAGGAGAATGAATTGAACGTGTTGAGGCCGTTTTACGTCGAGCGGTAAATGACATAGACGAACGATGACAGTGGGAAAACGTATTGTCCTGCAGAATATTCAGAAGTTCACCAATATGCAACAATCCAGTCTCCAGCGACAGTTTGTGATAAATGTGGCGTATACTGACTTTTAATTTGGTTTTGTTCGTTTAAAAACGTACAGGACAGCGGGAGCTAGATACACAAAAGCATAATCAACGGTGAGGTTAAACATACAGTGAACGCTGGATGTATTACAATAACTAAGGCGTGGTAAAGCATATGAAAGTCATACGAATATAGGCATGTTATTTCATATGCAGGTTAAAGTAACATGATGAATATTACAGCTGAGCTTTGCATGTAGTAATTTGATGAATAGATAATCTGAGGTTGGATCTTGTCTCTTGTACGAGATTTTGTATACAGGAGTCTTGGAGTATACAAAATAATGAAGAAAATGGTCAAAAGGAAAGGTAACTTATAATCTGAATGTGGAAGGGTGGAGCCATCTAATGGCGGAACTACAGTTCGTATACAAATATTTTGGTATTGCTTAATTAATCGCTTTGCCTCATAGTTACGTGCATGATTTACAGGAATAACTAGGTTTGCAATAAATGGGAATTAACCATTTTGGTACTCCTAAAGTATGGAAGAATGGAATGGGGCATATACTAATTTACGATCTGCCTATTAACGTGGTACTAAAACATTCTTGAATTATGAAAGTATAGCAAGGAACAAAAATACAAAGATCAAGTGGCCATCAGCAGTACTCTCAGCCAACCATAATCAAAATCACTGTTATAACAGGAAACCCTTAGTGCACACAACGTAAAATTTGATGTTGCAAATATTTGTATGTTTTTTTTTCCTTCACGCTTCATTTTACTTGAACCCATATTTACGACCACTGTCTTGTTTGTATTTACTACTAAGACTCAATCCATTTTGTGCAAGTTTTTTATGGAGATAATAATAGAATTAACTTAAGATTGTAAAGGAATTATGTAGTGAGTGTGGTCTTAAGGACTGTTTTCATGCTGTACCTTTGGCGTCCAGGATTATCTTCACAGAGCTAGTACGTACTTATACGAACAATGTTCACTTTAGAGAAGATGTTGGAAGCGACCACCTTGCGTATCCAAACACTTCGCCACTTGCTGGATCATAGTTTGCTGGACCCCACGCAACACACATTCAACCACCATTGCCGAAGCAGCATGCACGTGAGATGTTTGGTAGTGTACATTCATAGGTGGAGTACCATAAACTTGTTCCTTTAAGTGTCCTCACAAATAAAAATCTAGTGGATTAAGGTCTGGAGAACGTGGAGGTCGGAACACTGGACCTCCACGGCCAATCCGTTTTCAAAAGTGTGGTAATGTACCATAATGCTGAAACCGTAGGTGTCGTTGAACACCAAGTGGAACGCTTTTTACTGCGTAACGGCCCAAAAGCACTCCTCCCATGATTACAGCTCACAGAAAAGCCACGTTCACGGGTAACTTGAGGGTTGTTTTCCGACCAATAATGGCTGTTGTGGAGGTTGAAAATATCTTCACGAGTGAAGCCTGATTCGTCAGTCCATACTACTTTAGCTATTTATAGCTGACGTTTGTTGTTATTCACTTGCTGTAAAGGCCATTCACAAAACGGTTATCGTCTAATACGGTCTTCTGGCCGCTGGCATTGAGCTAACGTGTAATGATACCGAAGAAGCTCTTTATCGTGCAACACTTCAACTACCATTGTTTGACATATCTGGAACTGGGTTGCAGTATCAGGGGTACTCCGACGAGGTGATTGGTGAATAGTTTCTAGAATCGAGTCCTCTGTTTATAGACTACATATAGTCCTTGGACGATCTCTATCCATTACTTGTGGACGAATATTACCCGTTTCCGAAAGGCGTTATTCCAGGTGACGAAAAACATTCTTTTCAGGATGGCGCTTTCGGGAGTACCGTGCAGCACACGCACGAGCAGCAACAGCAGCTTGGTTATCAGACGCATCCAGCACCATAAGCATATCGATGTACTCATCGTCTGTGTACTCCATCGGGAAATTGGAAAGCCATCCTACATGAACTTCATGGGACCAGTTGTGCTCTGGGCGGTTAGAAGACACATGCATGCAGTTAAATGGATACCGTTATCACGTAACACGCTACTGTCATGTGAAAAAATTAATACTGCATATAAACGACGATAATTAGGGAACGGACGTCTAAAAAATAAAAAAAAAAGGAACGTGACGAGTATTCGAACAATAGTTCTATGATGGATGTGGGTTTGAGGTCGCAGCAGTCTACTTTTTTTTCCTTCTTTTTTTCCTTATGTTTGGTTCATTGTTATTCGTTGTATTTGATCGTAGCGGACGTCACATGACATTCTTGAAGCTCTTTGTTCATTTTTTCACTCATTTTTTTACTACAGACACCAGCCAGGTCTCTGACCGAACACGGTGAGCTACTGTGCCGGCATACTCAATGAGCAACGATAGCTGGTACGGTTTTGCGGCGTGGTACACGCTCGTCTGTGTATTTCGATGCGCTGTGCGATGTGACAATATTGCCAGATCCTCGTCTTCATACATGTGTTTTCAAAATGCATCCGATCTGATTTTGCTAGATAAGCTTTTGTCTTGAATGTGGATGAGATATCGCATGTCGGCCTCCAAGTGCGGCATTTTTTCTTCACCCTGTATACGACTGTCAGAGTAAAAATCATGACATGCCATTATACACATTTACTGTATCCCCTATAAAACATGCACCGCATTTGTCTTGTTACCACCAGAACAGAAGTATAAAACCAGAGTTACGCTTTTGTCAATAAATAAATTACAACCTGATGAAATGTGCTGCACTGAAAGAAATACACCACAACTTTCGTAATTGGTTAGTGGCTTGGTTCAAATGGCTCTAAGCACTCTAGACGTAGAACTACTTAAACCTAACTAACCTATGGACATCACACACATCCACGCCCGAGGCAGGATTCGAACCTGCGACCGTAGCAGCAGAGCGGTTCCGGACTGAAGCGCCTAGAACTGCTCGGCCATAGCGGCCGCCAGTTGGTTAGTTTTACCGAAGGAGAAAATTATTCATGTACTGGGTATGTCCTTCTCTAAATCTCCGTTCCGTCTACGTTCCTATAAACATATTCAAGTTAAACTATTAGCTCGGTGCCTAGGTAATGTGTTGCATAAACATCTATGGCTGCAACACCGCTTTTTCCTACAATTTTTAATTGAAAGCAAAATGTTGATTTCCTGCAGCGTTCTATATATGTGACAAAGTTACACGAACTTTGCATTCCACTGTTTATCCTTCCTTACTGTCGGGTGAGGTGGAAGAGGCAAAGACATTCTTCCAGCTAAACGATTAGTCCTACCACAACTACTGGGGCACTGTAGTGTTCCGACAAGGCTTAAGGTTGGTAATCAGTTTTTCCTTATTTTTCCGTTTTTGTTCCTTTTCCCTTTGTAAGCTGTTGTGGAAGCACTTCTGAAACACTAGAGAGAAGAAAAAGGATTTGTACTAGGAGAGGACAGAGTTTCTCTCTGGGAAGACATCGTTTACGTGGAAGAAACATTTGCTTCTTAACCAAGGACGGCATTCATAATGCACTGGGTAGGACGGCGTTAATCAAACATTTTTATGTTGGAGATCGTATATTGATAAATCGTCTGTCTCGATAGCGTGGTGCCGACACGGTAGCTCAGCGTTCTCCCCGCAATAAAATACAGAGTGATGGGATCCACAACGAACTTCAACGGATGTCATGTGACATCCGTTATGACCAAAGACAACAACGAACAAAATGCAAAAAAAAAAAAAAAAAAAGTGGCCAGCGTGACGGAATGCCATGCGAAGGGGCCCGGGTTCGATTCTCCGCTCAGGGACTGGGTGTTGTCTTGTCTTCATCATCACTTTATCCTCCTCGACACGCAAGTCACCGAAGTGGCGCCAACTCGAAAGACTTGCAGCTGGCGACCGGTCTACCCGAAGAGAGGCGCTAGCCACATGGCATTTCATTTCATTTCACTGATAAATCACAAATACATATTCTTAGCGAATGTCAGTGCATGTCATTCCATAAATAAAAAATAAAGGTAAATACCTCGGAATATACCTCAATATATTTCTATTCTTTCCTCGATGGTACTCATGAATATGGTTATACTATTATTATGGGGCGATTCAAGTAACACAAATAGGCAACTGGAGTGACAGTGTTATTAGGATGAAAAACGTACGTGTTCTTTCACGCGTCCGTGACATTATAAATGACCGATTCAGGAGTCAAACGAAGAAAATATATTTCATCCCAGAAAACACTTGACGACCTATTCTCAGCGAAAGATTTCAGCAACGTCGTAAAACAGCTAAACTAGAGCTAATGAAAGTTTACGAGACCCTACAATGGTGCGTAAATGGTGCCATAACCAGATGTAAATCCTAAAGTAGTGTTTGTTAAATGTTCACATCTACACATAAATACTTTCCCTCATAAGTGTCCACAAGTGTTAAGCTAACGAATGCTGGTCACGTCAAGAATATTTCACATTCTGCCGTGAGTGCTACGGCATAATCCGGATCCGGAATGCGGGTAAGCATTTCACTAACCGGATGCTGAATTACAGCGAATGCTCAATCTAAAATCCAGATAACTCTGTCAGTAAGACGTTAAATCCTCCATAACGTGCCCATTCTAAACCTTGTTTCAGTTTTGAGTTTCTTTCATACACAGTACACTATCATTTCTTTCGAACAGAGCACTTGCCCGCGAAAGGCAAAGGTCGCTAGTTCGAGTCTCGGTCCGGCACACAGTTTTAATCTGCCAGGAAGTTTCAGAGTCTGTACTATTACACAACCGTTCTGCCTATCGTACGTGAAGTTTATTTCGAATGGTTGTAGGATTTCCTTGTAATCTACCTCTTCATCTTGAATATTGGGTCCCAGTTCTTGACTGTGGTTGAGGAGTGTAGCTGCAATGCGTATTATAAAATGTACCTTTGATCACACAAGGCGAAAAAGTGCAATGCTCCTTCTTTTCTCTTAATTCTTAGTATAACTGGCCACTGAATTTGGCCCCTGTGCACAACGATAACACCGTCACGGTGAGAACAACAAGCTTATGTCTGCACCCGGTTATACAGGATATTCTGGAGGAATGGCCAGTATTCATGGATATGACTGGAACGATAATTCGAAGCAAAATGTCTGATAAACGTGGGCTCCAAAGTGCATTTTGGAGCATACCTTAAGAGGTACGAGCACTTCTTTACCTTGAATACTGTAAAAACCAGTCTCTTCCACTGCAAGTGCTTTGCTTTCCATATTTTTAAATGTGGTAATATGGTCCAAAAAAAGAAAAAAATACCACGGAAGCATTTGATCCGAAGTGCATACCTTAAGATATACGAGCATTTCTTAATTTTCGCCACTGTAACACACATATATTGTAGTGAGCATTTGATCACAGGTCTTAAGATGTGAACCTTAGATCCGATATTTGTTACCCTCTTTTGCGTCGCGTAATCGTTCCTGTCATTCCCCTGAATACTGACCATTCTTCCTCACCCTGTACTTGTTAATAGTAGGTCGCATATCCATGGAGAAGTTGTAGGACGACGAACAGGGTCTTGGAATCGAAGTGGATGTCAACAGATTTTTAAGTGCGATAATGACTGACAAAAATTACAGTAAAAATTAACAAAGTTCTCTAAAACTCGAATCATACCAAAAAGTGTGGAAGACTGTATAGAGAAAGTGCAATTAGATCTGCTCATCTGGGTAGCTCACGAAATCAAACACTTCAAGCTGCCACAAATTACACCCAAATTAAGCCACACAAATTCCGTAGATAAGTAAGCAAGTAACGAGTATTCACCGAAATCCGCAAACCACGCGCCCATCAGCATGAAACAACGGACGGGAGAGGAGTGACCCTTACAGCTGGCAGCAAGCGAATTACCACGAAAAATGTATCTGCCTCCACAACAATCCACCTTCAAAAAAATCTATGTTACGTGCAGGGGACGACTCTATACCGTTTCCAATGTGACAGATAAGAATATAGCTAATTTCATTCAGAAACAGGGCAATGTTGCAGAAACTTCCCACTCTTTGAATACGACACGAACTTTACCAAATAAGAGACTGGTACTGGGATGGAGGAGCGTCCCATTAACTGGTCGGCTTCTTCGGCCAAATACAGTGGCGGGGCAACTCAGTCTGATTAGAACCACCAAATTTCGGAACGAAAGCAAGGCACTTTTCGTTCTGGGGTAGTAGAGACGCCGGCTTTGCTGACAAAAGGACGAAGCAGGGCGCAGCCTTACTTCTACGAAAATTGCACAGTTCCCAGGGGACTTTCGCCCTTCCTAATGAGATCTATGGATCACCTCCTGCTGACAAAGAGGACCTAGACATCAAACCAGGATTAACATCTTCTCAGTAAGAAAAACGCAAAGCTTTCCTCCTTGCAAATTTGCCCAGCACACTCTAACCAAAATTAACCACTAACTGATGGCAAAAAATGAGTAAGCACTTCGTAGCAATGTGTGATAGTAATGTCACACTCTCTCCACATTTGTTAAACTCACGTTTATCGTTCGTGGACAAGAATATTTAGATATGAAACCGTAGTCCAATATGCGTATACATGTGCATTGTTAAAAATGTTTGAACGATTCTGTCGTAGAATCTTTAGAAAACAAGTTATAGAAAAAGTCCATTATGCAGAATGCATGGTCCTCCTGGTAAAAGTGTGCTCATTCCAGTTAGCTTTTCTTTTACTACATTTCACTTCGAATTCATAATTCTACTCATTCTTGTACCCAGCTATCACAATGTGACTTTTTTTTGTCAACAATCGAAAACTTACCAGAATAGTTTATTCTCATTGTTATTATTAATATTACCAACGGCATTTGAGCAAAGGATACAGTTATTTTAACAGCTGATAACCAATTTATTGCATTAGAAACAAAAGAAAGAGGAGTGGGGTAGAATATGATGAACTAAACAAACCACTTGGAACTAAGGGGACATGAGGAGAAGCAAATGAACATTTTATAAGTCGTTGGAAATAATAAGAGTATGAACAAAAATTAAATAGCAACAGAAATTTCAGTTGAATCAACACCACATTTCATCAGTTAACACAATGACTAATAAAAAAGTGCGAATGATAAGAAAATTTGAAAATTTCATTAGAAATTTATGTAGTTTAGAAAATGAATCATTAACACAGATATCTAATAATTAAGAGAATAACATTCGGGAAATAAATCCTTTATGGAATTTGTATATGTTTAAGAAGTCCTGCAATAAAGACAATTCCATAAAATTGCAGTTGTTCAATTTTACAACAAAAGAGGAAAATAAGATGTAAGGAAACGAGGCAACTGTCAAGTACCTCTCATGTACATCCTAGGTACTCAGTAAAATTATCAACGGTCGTATCGAAGGAACAATAGATTTTTTATAAATAAAAGTAACTAGCTAGTCTCAGAATAGTAAGTAGCATAAAGGATGAATTTCAGTGATGAAGGAAATTATTCAACAGAGCAATGACTGGTAGTTATTACTTTGTCTGGGATTCAAATATAATGAGAACATGTTTATCTGAAAATCAACAAAACTTGCAAAACAACTCTCGAGGGAAAAGCATTGACTGAAACAATACACTGAATGATATACACATCTGTGTCAAGCTTCTAGCAGCCAACAACAGTGGGAAAATCGGAGCTGACAGAGGAGTCAGAGAGTCCCTATACCCTAAACCATTTTCTGCAGTCCTAGAAGGAGATTTCTCATCACTAAACCAGGAAAATATTATAGGACTGTAAGTTACGGGAATATATCTATATTACTGTTTCACTGCTAGTGTAGCCTTCGATACAAATGAAATTTAGTGGTCCGTGATGGAGCTTAGCAGAAGATGAAAGTAAGCCTGGAAACCAACTAATGGTTCAAATGGCTCTGAGCACTATGGGACTCAACATCTTAGGTCATAAGTCCCCTAGAACTTAGAACTACTTCAACCTAACTAACCTAAGGACATCACACACACCCATGCCCAAGGCAGGATTCGAACCTGCGACTGTAGCAGTCCCGCGGTTCCGGACTGCAGCGCCAGAACCGCACGGCCACCGCGGCCGTCGGAAACCAACTAAAGTAACACTCACACAATACATAATCGACACGTCAAGAAGAAAATACTACGAATTAACAACGATGTCATGCAACCATTTGATGAGTTTTTATATTTAGGCATTGGAAAATAACTACTGAATGGAAAGAAAAAGAAATGAACAGGACAGTATATATCACCTGAGTGTTTTTATGAACTACATAGAGTTTCCGAAATGATTTATTGCAGCTTGCATAACATTCGATTAACACATAATTGTATTTTGGTAACTCTTTATATGGCTAAATAAACTGTGCTGTTTCATCAGATATCATTGCAAAAGACTGGCCAATACAAAATTTCTTTCGATATATTCATTGCAGTTGATGCCAGGAGAAAAATGATATTAAGTAATGTAACTGACGATGTTTCAGTCATTATGCACGCTATGAAATGAAAAAAAAAAATCGTTGATTATTCTTGTAAATATCACTTTCTACATTAAAGTTAGTGCAATGTGGCAAAAGTGGAATTTTTCTTATTTACAGTAGTCATTTGCACCCAACGCTGGGTGAACATTTTCTGTAATGGGCTGCCAATGGTTTCTTATGTCCCACTTTGTTTGGTCACCATTGTTATAAAGGGAATACTTTCGGCTTCCTTTGTAGTTACGCAACATCTTCACATCCATGTAACACTTTACAGGAATATATCGTAAACTTCTACTTACTTTTTCTTTTATTTATTCTTTGGTGAATGTGTAAAGAGAAATGTTGTATAAATTCATGACATTATTTTTTTCCAATGTAATCGTATGCAACTTCTGTGTATCTTTGAGAGCTTTGGCCCAGCAGGACACATTTTATCTATGTAAAATAAAACATAGTTAACATGGAAGTTACAGCTGAAGAGCAGGTGAATGCCTTTTAGGTGAATTGGTTGGTTGGTTGGTTTGGGGAAGGAGACCAGACAGCGAGGTCATCGATCTCATTGGATTAGGGAAGGACGGGGAAGGAAGTCGGCCGTGCCCTTTGAAAGGAACCATCCCGGCATTTGCCTGGAGCGATTTAGGGAAATCACGGAAAACCTAAATCAGGATGGCCAGACGCGGGATTGAACCGTCGTCCTCCCGAATGCGAGTCCAGTGTCTAACCACTGCGCCACCTCGCTCGGTTGACGAGCAGGAGTGTCTAGTGTAACTCAGATATATTTAAGGCAGATGGATGCGTCTTATCTAGTAATTAGAGGAATTACAGCTGAAGAGCAGGAGTGTCTAGTGTAACTCAGATATGTTGAGGCAGATGGATGCGGCTTATCTAGTAATTAGAGGGACTTTAATAATTTGGTGGAAGACAGAAGAGTTTTTAGTAGCGGTGAAAAGTGGTCATATTATGAGGATTTCAGGGACAGTGTGATGAGACAGTCAACGCAGTAATTTATGTGGGAAGGTGAGAGCTCAGGACTTTCCGGAAAGAGATTGCTTCACTATTGTTGCAACAGATTCCCAATTTATCGAGAGGGAGGTTCATTCTGAAAGCCAACATAGAGAATTGGGATGTTGCATAGTGGGCGCCATAATCTGCTGCAGACTACAACATAACAGCTCTCCCACCGACCTCCAGACGGAGTCTGAACAGCCAGCCGGTGTGGCCGTGCGGTTCTAGGCGCTTCAGTCTGGAACCGCGTGACCGCTACGGTCGCATGTTCGAATCCTGCCCCGGGCATGGATGTGTGTGATGTCCTTAGGTTAGTTAGGTTTAAATAGTTCTAAGTTCTAGGGGACTGATGACCACAGGTGTTAAGTCCCATAGTGCTCAGAGCCATTTGAACCATTTTTGGAGTCTGAACACAAGTGTTTTCTTCTTTCTTCTAAACGAAAGTGTACTCTCTGCCGAACCACTGACAGAAGTGTTCTCTACTGAAGTTCGTACAGAAATGTTCTCTAATTCTCTACCAACACTGTCTTCATCGTCCACTCTAGAAGTCTATGCATTCTTGTGTGCCATTGAAAACAGCTCTGAAAACTGCTAGCCAATAGAAGTTTTGTTAACAAAGCAACCATCTCTACTCTAAGCTAACGTTTTTCAACATTAACCAATCGTTACAACCTGGGCTTGCAGTTCTTAAATAAATCTTAGTTTATGTCCCACTCTTCAGATGTCTTAGCCAAAACGCTCATCTCCGCATAAGCACTTCATGGAAATTTGTTCTGACTTCTACTCTGCTATTTGCTTAGGTTAGCCAATGTCGAACTCTCCTGCAATTATTTGGGCCAAAGCTTATTCGCTTCACGTAAAGTGGCGACAGAAAGTTGGCCAATGTTCATAAAGAGAAAAGAATTCCTGTTCAGGAAGCAGCCCAGCTACAACTCACGGAACACTACCTCTCACTGACTGCCCCTCGCCTAGCATTCCGGCAAAGTGACATCTCGGTGCAAATAAAAAGGTCCTTCGAAGTTGGTTTTACCCGAAAGTTTTGCCTTGATGCTCCTGCTTGTAATAAATGAGACTCTCCGTGACTGCAGAATTTCGTCACACCACGTTAACTACACTCATGCTGATAAATTAAGGATAATGCTGATACATGGTGAAACAATGCTCTGGTGGGCAGTTTGCGGATTTAAATCACCTCAGGGTATCACTATGCGATCCATTTGACCTGCGGTCGTCGCACGGTGGCGCTGGCAGCACACATACGCAGAGAAGTGTTGGTGCATGTCAGAGTACGGTGCAGCGAGTAAGTGTGCAGACGTTTTCAGACGTCCTAATAATGATTGTGTGTTGAAAATGGCTCAAAGAACACATATTGACGACGTTATGAGGGGTAGAGTACTAGGGTGATTGGAGGCTGGTTATACACAACTGATCGTAGCACAGGCCCTTCGTGTTCCAGAAAGTGTGATCTCAAGATTATGGCAACGATTCCAGCAGACAGGAAACGTGTCCAGGCGCTACAGTACGGGACGTCCACAATGTACAACACCACAAGAAGACCGATATTTCAACATCAGTGCCTGCAGGCGGCCACGGAGTACTGCAGGTAGCCTTGCTCGGGACTTTACCGCAGCCACTGCAACAGTTGTCTCCAGACACACAGCCTGCTGATGACTGAACAGACATGGTTTATTCGCCTGGAGACCAGCAGGGTGCATTCCACTGATCCCTGGTCACAGGAGAGCCCGTAAAAAAACACAGTACATGGTCTCTGGAACAGTGGTTCCAGTTTATGTTCACGGACGAGTCCAGGTATAGTCTGAACAGTGATTCTCGCCGGATTTTCATCTGGCGTGAACCATTAACCAGATACTAACCCCTTCATGTCCTTGAAAGGGACATATATGGAGGTTGTGGTTTGATGGTGTGGAGTGGGTCTATGATTGGTGCACGTTCACACCTGCATGTCTTTGACAGAGGAACTGTAACAGGTCAGTTGTATCGGGACGTCATTTTGCACCAGTATGTCCGCCTTTTCAGGGGTGCAGTAGGTCCCACCTTCTTCCTGATGGATGATAACCCAGGGCTCCACCGAGCTGCCTTCGTGGAGGAGTACCTTGAAACAGAAGATATCAGGCGAATGGAGTGCCCTGCCTGACCTAAACCCCATCAAGCACATCTGGGATGCTCTCGGTCGGCGAATCGCTGCACGTCTTCAAACACCTACGACACTTCAGGAGTTCCGGCAGGCACTGGCGTAAGAAAGGGAGGGTATACCCCAGGAGCTGCTCGACCACCTGATCCAGAGTATGCCGACCCGTTGTGCGGCCTGTGTATATGTGCATGGTGATTATATCCCATATTGATGTCGGGGTACAAGCGCAGGAAATGGTGGCGTTTTGTAGCACATGTGTTTCGGGACGGTTTTCTCAACTTATCATCAATACCGTGGTCTTACAAATCTTTGTCGTGTGTGTTCCCTATGTGCCCACGCTATTAGCGCCACTTTTGTGTAGTGCCACGTTGTGTGGCACCACATTCTGCAGTTATCCTTAATTTATGAGCAGGAGTGTATTTCTGTGAACGTAGGCCTGGACTCATATCACGCAGAGCACACAGAATTATACGAAAACTGCAGGAAGGCGACTGGCCGTCCGTCATCAGCCCAACCATGAGCTGGGTTGGAGTCCGATACCTGCTCTTAACGGTTGCCTCACCTTGCGCTTTTAGTTGAAACGGCAGGTCGCTACACCCCAGGGAGGTCAGCACGAATATCAGGTCAGTGGCCTAGCACACTAGGCCTGGTTTGGCTCATCACTTACCCAACTGAACACAGAGAAAACTGCATGCAAAACAGCCACCAGAAAAAAGAAGAAACTAATACAAAAGTAGCCGTCTTACTTCTGGCAATCACTGACATTACTTATTACATTCGTTGGCTGTTTTATTAAGTCGCAGGAATAAAGTTCAGATAGTAATCAGTTTAAGTTAGATTAGCATACGAGGCGCGCCAGTCCAGAGATGGAGTTCCATGCTTCGGTTGGATTAGAAATGAAGATGCAGGTAATCCAAATAATGTCATGAAACCCCGAGCCCATTGGGCTAGTGGTGAAGGGCGTGCATGGAAACTGAGACGTCACAGAACCGAATCCTGGTTGAATCATGCACATTTTAGTCTGCCATTAACCTAACCTCCACCTTCCAATAAAGAGAATAGCGAGGGACGACAGGTGGTCCAGACTCCACGATAACGGTAGGAACAGTCGGGTAGGTTAGGAACACCCAAGTCGTCGAAGTGGAGTCCTATTAAAGGACTTGTACCAAACTGCTGAGCCACATGGCATCACCACCTCATGAGACAGACATACAGCTAAACTATGGTATTTGGCTTAACAGCAATACAGTGTTATCTATACTTACCAGGAAAAATTCAGGATACCTAAAACATGTGTATGAATGAGCAGCTACAAATTAACATAAGATGTGGCCAAATTTGACCTTTGACCGTCAGGCAGCCTACATGCAGAGTCAGGGGTAAACACTTGATGTAATGATTCCTCTTCTAAGCCACGCTCTCTTCCTAAGCCACAGCCCTCCTCTCGCCCTCCCCTCCTCCTTCCTCTCCACTCCATTCCTTCTCCTCCCCATTTTCTATGCCATGCCCTCCGCCTCCCTCCCCCTTTCCAAAACCACACGCCTGTTTGGTAATGCGCCAGTCTACAACGAAAATTATAAGAACACAATTGTGAATGTATTTTTATAATGTAGAACATTATTCATTATCATCTTCTGTCCTGAAATCATGTTGGGTGACGTGAGCCATTAATTAAAATCTCTAAAAATATCAGTTATTATTAATTAATTATTTGTACCCACCATTCCCTGCATATTATTTTTAATGAAAGAAGTAGCCCCACACCATCACCAAAGTACTGCTCGTTTTCTACAGTGAGTTTGGGAAAATCTGTAGTACCGATACATATTAAATAAACAAATAATTTACATTTTATTCATAAACATTTCAAATAAAGCAAACTAAGAAACAGGTTATTGATTTAACTGTGGTGGTGACTGTAACTTCAATTTTTTTTTCCTCAAAAACGTCAAAACATGAGAGAAAGCCAATTAGAGTATTATGCTAATATCTTATATGAATTCATATAATTTGAAAGGCCTAGCTGGTCAGTGGATCCACCATCTTGACTGTGGATGCACAAGTACGCCCGACCTCCCGTGGGGTTCTAAGAGAACGAACATGGAGGAAGCGGACGGGGACTGCGGATAGGTGGCGGTCGATGTGACTGTGGATCGGCCATGAGGGGTGCTGAGATAGTTGCAACAACACTGTGCTTCGGATGGCGCAGTGGTTAAATCACCTGCCTAGTAGACAGGAGATCTGTGGTTAGACTCCTCGTCCGGTACACATTTTCACTCGTAGCCACTGATTCCGCTTAATGTCCCTATGCAGCTGAGAGCAGTGATTTCTCCCCTTTCCATTCCTTTCTTCCTCTCCACCTTCAATTTACATATAATGCTATTGCTTGTTTGAGATGCCCACAAGGTCTTCACCCACACGTTTAGACACATGGTGCTCACAATAGCTATATCAAAAATAAAGGTCTAGCAAAACAGACAAATAATTTCCTTTCAAAGTATTCACAGTAAAATGTTTCACTGTTTTAGACCCCCAGAGTACTGAAAACGAACTAGCATTGGCTATGGCGAGAATGACTCAGGTGCCATGTATGTATTATGGAATTGTCAACAGCACTAGGTGAGAATGATGTTGTTCCCCACCCGTCATTGCCGTATCAAAGCCTCTGATAGACCTATTTGCACGGAAGAACCATAGCTTAAGAATAAATTGAGAAATGTGATCGAATAACTTGATATCGCAGCATAACACTGAGCTGTGGCTGGACTCAGTATGTGTCTCGTAGCTCACGCCGTATCTCATCTCTCTTGTTATATGTCTTGTTATTGTAAATAGACAAAAACGGTCCGGATCATAACTCCTTATTAGCGACTGCCGGTTTCAATCTGCACTCCAAATCACCTTAAGGTTTGGCGTCCCAAAATGCAGTTTGTCAACACTTTTGACAAACCGCACTTTTCACAGACCATAGCGTTATCAGAACGGGACAGAGCTGTAAAGGGGACTCGTTGTCGTTCTCAATTTGGCCGGCTGCTCGAGTTCTACAATATCCAGATTTGTGGGAGTATACAGTGGCCTCATGTTAGATTACCTGGAAACGTGATGGCAGGCATACTCTACGTCTTGCCGCCATAAGGAAGGTTCGAGGTACTGTGCACCAAGCACATTCTCATCCTTTCGCATCCGAGAATAAGTAACGGACATCTGGTCGTAGACTAGCAGCAACAGTACTAGTAAATTATCGTCCCAACGTAGCCCGCCGTTAACATCATAGTCCAAGCGGCTGCATTTGGAGTAGCGACATGGCCGGGAAGCACGAATTGTTGGTGAATGGCATCGCTTCCTATTTAACGGTGAATCGCTGTTGTGTACAGCCCTGAAAGACCATCTTCGGCGATTATGGCTGCTAATCAGGCGATGTCCCTCTTCCAGTGTCTTGGAAAGGCACAACAGTGTTTCTCTTAGTGTTATGGTGTGGGAAGCCTTCGGATGTGACTTAGGGCACTGCTGGAAGTGATTGAGGAATTCTGACGTCACAACGGTACGTTGCGAACGTCCTGCGTCCCTGAATGTTAGCTCCCATGCGACACTATCGTGTTGAGATTTTTCAGCTAGACAATTCTCATCCACACGTGGAAAATGTCTCTATGAAGTGTCTGTGTGATACTCAGGTACTCCTGCGACCAGAAAGATCCCCAGATTAGTTCCTGATAAAATATCTGTAGGACCTGCTTAGTCGTCAACTACCCCCCAGCGCCATTGTCGAGGATATCATGGACCTGTAACAACAGTTGTGGGATACATCGACTTTATGATACACTTCGTAACCGAATCAGTGCATGCACCGAAATGAGAGGAGGTGTAACGCCATAGTGATAAGTTGGCTGATACTGCCAAGTTCTTTCCAAATCTAAGTCGGGGTTGTAATCAGTGAAATGACATCACATATCCTCTGAACCCGTGAAGTTTCACTTCATTTTCTCCTCCTCTTCTGGGTGCTTCGGCTGTTCCATCAGGAACAAGTATACTCGTTACTCATTCTGGAACTTGGGTCCTAGTGGGATTTCGGGACCCTGTAAGTAAAGCCCTCTGTGATGATCACACCGTTTGTTAAATATTTCTGTAATACTCTCGAATGACTGAACAAATCCGTCACGAACAGAGGAGATTTTCTCACTTTTTTCCTGTTTCTTCCGCTGATGTTAAATTGGCGGTGGGTAACAGTATTCTACAACTGATTTCAGTGTTCTTGTAGGAGCCTCGTTTTGTGCGTAAATTACACTTCTTTATGATTTTTCCTGAGCCGTGCTTGGCAGCTCGGTTCGAGTCGATCAGTCGCTGCCGCGCGGTGTGCCTAGGTGGCGCTGCGGGGCCGGAAGGTAAGCTAAGCGAGTGAGACTATGAGAAGCAACAGTGAAACGAGTGTAGTGAGCTTGGAAAGACCGTTTACGAGAAAGTCCGCGCTATTGGGCGCGCTGCACAACGGTGATTTTTCCGCGCGCTGAATATTACGATGTTCGTGACGGATTTTAGTTGCACGTTGGCCGACTGGTAGAACTCATTTTTTGCGTCTTGGGTTTGTGCATTGAAGCCATACTTGAGGAGAGCAAAGCCGAACTTCTGAAAGCGAATATATTACTATTAAGAACCCTGGATCCAAGCTTTGTAACCATGGACTGTGCGGCTGGTCCCGGCGGAGGTTCGAGTCCTCCCTCGGGCATGGGTGTGTTTGTGTTTGTCCTTGGGATAACTTAGTGTAAGTAGTGTGTAAGCTTAGGGACTGATACCTTAGGATTTCACACACACACAAGCTTTGTAATTACTTCCTTCTGCATTTGCATTGCCAGCGAGGGCGAGAGCTGACTTCAAATTGTATTTAAAATTACTGTCTCCAACCGTTTTGGCTGTGGCTGTGTGGTAACGTGAAATTCTTTAAGTTTGCATGTGGGCGATCTGTATTAAATTTCTGAATTTGATTGAAATTTGATGGAAATTCTAGTACCGCCCATGTGGACAGTTAAGTTTAAACTACGGTTGCTTCACTGGACGGTTGTTCCACTGGGTGTATCCGATGCGTTATTTACTCGTGGATTCACTGCTGAAACTGTGGTAAGATGCTGATGCTTAATTCCCTTGTTTAAAGTTCCGGAATTTTACGTGTGACATTCTGATCAGCATTGCAGGTCTTGGTGATGTAAATTTGTGACCTAGCTAATATTTTGTTGCTTGTTATATATTCAAGATTTCTGTAAATTTCTTGGGCTGTCAAGTCAGCAGATTAATTGTACTTTATCGTTTTTTTAAGCTTGTTAATGTTATTGATGTTTCAACGTAGTAAGGCCCAGGTATTTCGGGCGATTGCTTAAATTTGTGTCAGTTCCAAGCGTAGTGGCCTCGTGCGATCTTTTGCTAAAAATGTTAATATTAATAGTGCAGTTCAGATTTGGCCTACCGCTGTGTGCAGTTAACGCGAGTTTTCCCTCTTATATTTCGTTTTTGTATCAGGTTAACTTCCATTAGAAATGCTGTTGCACTCAGTAACTGTTATATTATTTATAAATTATAGAAGGAAGCAATCAGTCGTCCTTTTTTTTGTAGGTTTTATTTGGCAAATCCAGATTTCGGCTAGTGCCCAGCCATTATCAGTGCACTATTTCTGAGCTCGATATGTCAGTTCCCTGCTGCTAGGGCGTCAGTCGTAGTTTTTGTATTCCAGGTCTGGCTCCCATCCTAGAGTTGTTAATGTAGTTTCTTGTGTGGGGCTACTTTGCTGTATTAATCATTCACTCTGCGGTGACTGAGCGTGTCGAGCTGGCCAGTCCGCACATCTGCGTTCCGGAAGGATCGCCTAGACATCGGGCGACACACCCTGTTGTGTGTAACCATTTCTAAGGGACTCCGTTTGTATATTTTGCCTGTTGCAACTAGTTTTGTACATTGTTCTATCCGCAACTATTCCACGCATTTACTTGGCAAAGTTACGTTGTTGTTCGTTGTGGTTATAAACGGTCCTTGGGCCTTAAATATTACATGTAATAACTGAAACTGGGCGATGTACTTGAGGACAATATTATGGAAATGGAAGAGGATGTAGATGAAGATGAAATGGGAGATACGATACTGCGTGAAGAGTTTGACAGAGCACTGAAAGACCTGAGTCGAAACAAGGCCCCCGGAGTAGACAACATTCCATTGGAACTACTGACGGCCTTGGGAGAGCCAGTCCTGACAAAACTCTACCATCTGGTGAGCAAGATGTATGAGACAGGCGAAATACCCTCAGACTTCAAGAAGAATATAATTATTCCAATCCCAAAGAAAGCAGGTGTTGACAGATGTGAAAATTACCGAACAATCAGTTTAATAAGCCACAGCTGCAAAATACTAACACGAATTCCTTACAGACGAATGGAAAAACTAGTAGAAGCCGACCTCGGGGAAGATCAGTTTGGATTCCGTAGAAATGTTGGAACACGTGAGGCAATACTGACCTTACGACTTATCTTAGAAGAAAGATTAAGGAAAGGCAAACCTACGTTTCTAGCATTTGTAGACTTAGAGAAAGCTTTTGACAATGTTGACTGGAATACTCTCTTTCAAATTCTAAAGGTGGCAGGGGTAAAATACAGGGAGCGAAAGACTATTTACAATTTGTACAGAAACCAGGTGGCAGTTATAAGAGTCGAGGGACATGTAAGGGAAGCAATGGTTGGGAAGGGAGTAAGACAGGGTTGTAGCCTCTCCCCGATGTTATTCAATCTGTATATTGAGCGAGCAGTAAATGAAACGAAAGAAAAATTCGGAGTAGATATTAAAATCCATGGAGAAGAAATAAAAACTTTGAGGTTCGCCGATGACATTGTAATTCTGTCACAGATAGCAAAGGACTTGGAAGAGCAGTTGAATGGAATGGATGGTGTCTTGAAGGGAGGATATAAGATGAACATCAACAAAAGCAAAACGAGGATAATGGAATGTAGTCGAATTAAGTCGGGTGATGTTGAGGGTATTAGATTAGGAAATGAGACACTTAAAGTAGTAAAGGAGTTTTGCTATTTGGGGATCAAAATAACTGATGATGGTCGAAGTAGAGAGGATATAAAATGTAGACTGGCAATGGCAAGGAAAGCGTTTCTGAAGAAGAGAAATTTGATAACATCGAGTATAGATTTAAGTGTCAGGAAGTCATTTCTGAAAGTATTTGTATGGAGTGTAGCCTTGTATGGAAGTGAAACATGGACGGTAAATAGTTTGGACAAGAAGAGAATAGAAGCTTTCGAAATGTGGTGCTACAGAAGAATGCTGACGATTGGATGGGTAGATCACATAACTAATGAGGAAGTATTGAATAGGATTGGGGAGATGAGAAGTTTGTGGCACAACTTGACCAGAAGAAGGGATCGGTTGGTAGGACATGTTCTGAGGCATCAAGGGATCACCAATTTAGTATTGGAGGGCAGCGTGGAGGGTAAAAATCGCAGGGGGAGACCAAGAGATGAATACACTAAGCAGATTCAGAAGGATGTAGGTTGCAGTAGGTACTGGGAGATGAAGAAGCTTGCACAGGATAGAGTAGCATGGAGAGCTGCATCAAACCAGTCTCAGGACTGAAGACCACAACAACAATAACAACTGAAACTTATTTGATTTTCATATTGCAAGAAATTGCTTACTGTACTGCTTCATGTTCTTGCATCTGGTCTATTACTGTGTTGATTAATAGTTTACGGGTCTAGTCAACCTTTAATGATATATTGTTCTCACTCTTATTTCTCTGAGGCAATATTACTGATGAAACATTAATTATTCTCATACTTTTGATACAGTTAATTTTCTTAAAGGGTGCAATTTTCTATTCAACTAGTATTTCTTGAAATGCTGGTTCCCCGTGCTAAATTTATTTAATTAGTTTTTGGTGAAAGAAAATTAATACACAGTTTTATTCTGACCATTACCCAACCTGTGAATCTTTATTTTGATGTTATTAATGAGAATCACATTGCATAGTCTTGAGACTGGTAAGGCAAATTCTGGATTAATTGGTGGGTTAAAGTGACCTCCTTTTAAATGATTAATTGTTTAATAAAAGGGCAAAAAACTTTGTAATTTGCCCTTTTCAGTTCCAGTAAATCTAAGCTTGTCATCTGCGTTCCCCAAGGGCGCACTTTTGTGGATTTTTTCCCAAAAAGCACTCCCGACAGAAACTTCTACAGAGTTGAATGCTCTTAATATACGACGATCAGGTGTCAAACAATATTGGCACTTTTCTTCTACTGACACTCGTTATGTTTCATTCATGCTGTTAGCGACTGTAGCATCGTGTAGCGACTTCACCTCTTTGTACACTAATTCGTTGTTTGCTAATAGCCTTCTATGCAGAGCTCTGTGTGTGTGGATCTGGATATCCGTAGTAACAAGTCCTTTTCAGATAAGCGCCAGCGCCGGTGCTTGTATCCGAGGATATACTGTATTATTACTCATTTGAGGTAAAGTGCCACTGCATTGGTTTCAATGCGCAGTGACCTGGAGAAGATAGATACGATGTTGACATCTGCAAAATTTTTAAGCACGTCGGCTAGCCATTCTGGAGGCGGGGGTATCTCGAATTTTCTTGATAATGCTAAATTTCTTGTTCTTAAATTTTCGTCTGTAGTATTCAAATATGAAGTATTACGTCCCACGTGCTGAGTAGAATCGTCACCTCACAGAGGCTCATTATTCCCATAAGATGCACTGACTGACAATCCTCCAAGCAACACCTTCTGAAGCGCCAATAAGGAGCGTTGGAGGGAAGCCCCTTGCTGGCAGCAGGAAGCAGCCAGAGCGTCATGTGGGACGACATAAGAACGCTCTCTCAGGTCCCAGCGTCTAGTTGAACACAGCGTGCACCCTCTCCTCTTGCCTATTTGCTTTGAGACTTTGTTCTCGCGACCACCTGGGCTTGCTAATGATCTGTCATTCTGTACTATGCGCCCCCAGTTGTACTTCGTAAGGTCAGAATACAGGAAATCGAGTTTTAAATAATTCTCTTAGTTCTAAAAAAATACACACGTTGCAAGCCCACACCCTTTAAGATCCTGGCGTGACCTACAGGCACTCGGTACACCTTCCTTCCTGGTTTTTCGTACACTTACATATACATCCTCTTTTTACCATACCAGCAATTTACGTCTCATCCATTGTTTTTTTTTTTTTTAAGTAACAGAGGTCACTTGTGCTACTGCCGAAACTACCAGAAAACTATTTGAAGGGCCTGCTGGGGTACTCCTTCCATTGAAATTTTGCTTCGTCGTCTAACTCCTGACTGTACAATGAGGTGAAAAAAAGTCATGGAATTGCGATATGCACATTTGAAAAAAAGGGCAGTGAATTGGCAGAGCAGTCATTTGTACTCAGGTGATTCATGTGAAAAGGTTTCCAACAGAACTACGGCCGCAATACGGGAATTAACAGACTTGAACGCGGAATGGTGGTTGGAGCTAGGTGCATGGAACATTCCATTTCGGGAATCGTTAGTGAATTCAGTATGTAAGTAGGCTGTTTATATTTTCTTATTGGCAACGTTACGTAGCGCTCTCTGTATGAAAATCACTGGCTGTGCTGTGTGCAGTATGTGGCTAGTTTGCATTGTTGCCTGCCATTGTTGTCATGAACTGCTATAGCTGGATGTGAACAGCGCGTAGCGTTGCGCAGATGGAGGTGAGCCGCCAGCAGTGGTGGACGTGGGGAGAGAGATGGCCGAGTTTTGATAATCTGTAAGACTGGATGTCAATTATGAATATTAAGGTAAATACATTGTTTGTTCTCTAATAATATCTTTCATTTGCTAACTATCCCTATCAGTAGTTAGTGCCTCCAGTAGTTTGAATCTTTTATTTAGCTGGCAGTAGTGGCACTCGCTGTATTGCAGTAGTTCGAGCAGCGAAGATTTTTGTGAGGTAAGTGATTTGTAAAAGGTATAGGTTAAAGTTAGTCAGGGCCATTGTTTTGTAGGGGTTATTGAAAGTCAGATTGCGTTGCGCTAAATAATATTGTGTGTCAGGTTAAGCACAGGCTTGTATAATTGTTCTAAGTGGACGTTTCACATGTACAATTGTTCAAAGGGGACGTTTCATATGGCGACCCTGCCAGGATACCTCACTGGAATCTTCTGATTTTTTCTTGTAGTTTGTGTATTCAGTGTAGCTTTTGTTTATTGCTAGTGCGTAATTGTAGAGAGAATCTCCTTTGTAGTTGCAGTCTTTCATTGTTGTACAGTAAAACAGTTGTGGCATGCATGTAGCTTTGCGCCAAGTATTTCGCTGCTGCAATTAACTAGATATTATTTTCAGTGCTATGTTAATGTGTTCTCTTATTTTTGCTATTCAAACTGTGCTTTTCTGTGTTATCGTGTGAAATATTGTGACAATAATGGCATGTGAAAAACGTAACACTCGGCTCCAAAGCAAACTGAGAAATGACAGTGAAGACGAAAGCAGTGTGTTGGCCCCACCATGTAATGAATTAACTAATATTCAAAGTAGTAATTTGGTAACTGTGCATAGGGAAATGGAGCGGGCGTCAAACAATGGCGTAGGCAGTGAAACAGGTAGTGAACAGGGAAGCATTATCGATCGATCGGTCGGCAACAGCTCGCCTCAGGAATCCGAAATGACAGAACACAATACTGCAAATACTGTAGACTTCGGTTTTGCGTCCTCACCTTTTTCTCAAATGAGTCAAGAAACATTTTCTGCTTGTCAAAATGTGAATGTTGCCGGTGAAAATGCACTGCCAAAAAGCATAGAGAAACAGATTCCAGACACTAATACATTACTATTGCAATTAATGCAACAAATGGAACAAAATCAGAGACAGATGGGACAAAATCTTCAAAAGTTAGACACAATGGAACAAAATCTTAAAAAGTTAGACACAGTGGAACAAAATCTTCAAAAGTTAGACACAATGGAACAACACCAGAGACAAACACAGCAAAAGTTAGACACAGTGGAACAAAATCTTCAAAAGTTAGACACAATGGAACAACACCAGAGACAAACACAGCAAAAGTTAGACACAATGGAACAAAATCTTCGGAAGTTAGACACCACACTTGAACAAACACGTGAAGATTTAACTACTGAATTACATAACATTGAATCGAAATGTCAAAAAGTCTGTAATGACATAAAAACACAAATTTGTGAGCATTTTCAGCCTATTTTTTCGCGGCATGAAAATGCTTTACAGAATCACGAAGCAGCCATAAAAGAGCTGCAAACCATTGTTCATGAAAATCATGAGACCTTGTGGGCTAAAATTGACTCAGTTGCATCTACCGATTCGGTTACGCAACTGGCAAAAACTCAGGAAAACTTAAAGAACACAGTAGATTCGATTTCAACACAAATGGACACACTGAAACTTGGTTCAGAAAAACACACTGAGGAAATGTGTTCACTATCGGAGAAAGTAGCTGAACTTTCGGATCAGGTCACTAACTTATCTACAAAGGTAGATGATGATCTGAATGACACAAGACCCGTAGCCTTCACTGACACAGAAGAGTATGAACAAATAAGAAAATTCAAACAAAATCAGAATCAAATTAATACGCAATACAAAAGAGAAATTCGGGAAGTACAAGATCAGCTGTCACAGGTAATACAAGAATTACGTATTTCAGAGGACACTCGCGCCCCAATAAGGGAAGAGGGACATAGAAATACGGAACAGCCACAAAATAATAACACAGGGCTTTTCGGTAATTATGAAAGAAATTGGCAAGGTACACCGAATTTTGAGATGGAACCGCCGACACGACGTAACAATGACCGATATGCTACTCGCCGACACGATGATTTTGATTATAAGCTGTTCATTACTACACGTAAATTCAAAACATTTAAGAATTCTGCCAACGACATTCATCCACAAGCGTGGCTCCATCAATTCTCTCATTGTTTTCCTCCCAACTGGTCATTGGAGCACAGGTTAGAATTTATGTGTGGCTACTTGGAGAATGAACCAGCTGTAAGAATGCGATCGGTCATTCACGATTGTCACAGTGAAGGAGAATTTTACCACGCCTTCCTCTCAGCATATTGGTCTCAAGCTACACAAGACCGCGTAAAACATAGCATCATGATGATGAAACACTTTGAACAATCTGAATTTTCCAGTCTTGTGAAATATTTTGAAGACATGTTGCACAAGAATCAATACCTGTCAAACCCATACAGCCCCTCAGAACTCATCCGCATTTGCTTAATCAAACTGCCTGAAAATTTACGACATATTATTTTAGCAGGACGTTGCAAAGACGACATTGAAGCTTATCAGGGACTGTTACAAGAATTAGAAATTGACACAGACAGTCGTGGGATGCGAAAACAGGAAAACAATCACTACAGGTCACATCCGTCACAATTCCGTGACGACAGAAACGATAACTGGACGCGACAAGGCTATTCTCACCACACAAATCGTGACCAAAATAGACACCACCCGTATGACAACCGTTGGCAGAGTAGTAATAATTACAGGGAAAGATCACCTCTCCGCAGTAATGATTATCACAGAGACAATCAGAGAAACAGACAATATGGGAACCAAAACAATTATTATCAAGGGAGACAGAATAACTTTAGACGCAACGGTCCAGCACGCAGTTACGACTCAGGGAGAAATCCTCCACCACGTGACAGACAAGAAAGAAACTATGTAAACTACCGACAAAACGACAGACGTGAATTTCATCAGAACTGGCGGGTTTCTAACAGAGCTGGGCCCTCTGGTCAACGTGAATTTGTAGAAGTTAGGTCTCCAAATCCCAATAACGACGCGCGCCAACAAAGAGACAATAGGCAATGACTCACACCATTGGCAGCCACAATACGTACTTATGAAACTGACGACGGAGCTGCCGTAGCTAGTAATTACGTAAAAATGGAAGACATTAGGGACATCTTACTCCAGGAACACGACGTAAAACATAACAACATTGCATATCCTGTGATTCACATTACTGTAAATGACGTAAAATTTACCGCAGTACTTGACTCTGGCAGTCCCATTTCAGTAATTAGTGAAACAGCTTTTAGCAAATGCAACAAATCGAACGATTGCCCCACACTTCCGTTACGTAAGATTAAATTACAAGGTGCAATCTTTGGAAAAAGTGTAGATGTACGCCAACAAACCAACTTAGAATTCTTTTGTCAAAGCCACAGCTTCTCTATGAACTTTCTTATTGTTCCATTATTGTCGACGGAAATTATACTGGGAGTAGACTTTTTGAATGAATACAAAGCAATTTTAAGCTTTCACGATGCTGAAATAAGTTTAGAGAAAGAAGGTAAGTCAATAGCTTTGAAATTTGAAGACTGGCTCTCAAACCATGATGAGGAAATTAATCGGCTTTACCTTCTGTTAGATAACAGTTCGGAATTTTCTACGGAACTAGACACTAACAATCACTCTGCAAGTACTGACAGGGATGACATCGACGGCATATTTGAAATTAATGAGTTAATTCAGAATAAAATTCAAACAATTGAGAATTGTAATGACACTGATAGGCAGGACCTTTTTGATATTTTACAAGCACATTCCACAGTTTTTACTCACAAAACAGGAACAATCAAGGGATTTCAATACCAATTTCGTGTTCATGAGCATACTAAATTTTGTGTTAGACCATACGTAATTCCAGCACATTATAGGGACCGTGTTAGAACAGAAATACAATCTATGCTTGACGAGGGCATTATTGAGCCTGCAGTAAGCTCATACAACAATCCGTTACATGTTGTTGAGAAGAAAAATGTATCGATCAGACTAGTCTTAGATTCGAGACAAATCAATACTATCATTATTCCTGAAACAGACAGGCCGCAGACGATGGAAGAACTTCTTCAAAATTTTAATGGTGTAAAAGTGTTGTCTTCCATTGATCTCAGATCCAGCTTTTATCAGATCGAACTTCATCCAGAATGCAGAAAATACACAGCTTTCCTTTGTTTCGGCGTTTGTTATCAGTTTCGGAAACTTCCTTTTGGTTTGAACATTTCTTCGGCAGCATTCATTCGCGGGTTAAATTCCATATTACCTGAGTTCTTAAAACGTCACATCACCTTATATGTGGACGATATTCTAATAGCAGAAGCTTCATGGGAACAACATAACCGCATCCTCAACAGTTTGTTACGTATTTTTGCAGAATCTGGAATTACAGTTAACTTGGAAAAGTCTGAATTCGGTAGGTCAAAGGTGAAGTTTTTAGGACATATTATTTCTTCTGAAGGCATTCAGCCGGATCCTGAAAAGTTAGAAGGAATCAGAGCCATTCCAGTTCCGTCCACAAAAAGACAAGTCCGCAGTTTTCTAGGTCTCGTAAATTTTTACCGTCGTTTTCTGAATATGCAAATTCTTGTTACACCAAAACTTTGTTCTCTCACTGGAAAAAATACTATTTGGAACTGGGACGAACAAGCACAGTTGGAATTCAGTTCTTTGAAAGAAGCGTTACTTCACGCGCCAATACTAGCTCATCCAGATCTGTCACAAGATTTCTGCCTTAGCACGGATTCTTCTAAAGTCGGTCTTGGTGCCCATTTATTTCAAGAAGCCATAGAAAATGACACTACTGTTCAGAAAACCATTGCTTTTGCTAGCCGAGTGCTAACAAAATCTGAAAAAAATTATTCCGTTACTGAATTAGAAGCTTTAGCTATCGTTTGGGCATTTAACAAATTCCGTTTCTTTCTTTCTGGTAAGCACGTAAAAGTATACAGTGATCATCGTGCATTACAATTTCTTATGTCTTCAAAATTAAATCATGACAGGCTAAAACGTTGGGCATTGTTTCTGCAAGAATTCCGCTTCACAATAGTCTACATTCCCGGCAAGGAGAACATTGTTGCGGACGCGCTGTCACGCGCACCGGCTGGGCTTGAGAAAAGTAACACAGAAGGCAACCTCGAGAAAAATTTCAGTATTCTTTACATTCAGAAAGTCGCCTTTGAAAACTTCATCACCACATCTTTAAAGGACATTGCTCATGAACAAGATAAAGATCCGATTTGGAAAGACATCAAAAGTAAATGGCATGAAAAGACACACACTCAGATTCGGCATTATTACCTGGTTAGAAACAACATACTGTTCAAACGCTGCACTGTTGATGACAAGCTATGGGTACTTTGCATTCCAGACGATTTTGTTAATAAGCTCATTTGGTACATTCATTTCAGCTACGCACATTTTGGTCCACGAAAATGTTATCATATTCTTCGAACGACCTGTTATTTTTACAATATGGAAAAGAGAATTCGAAGAGTCTTGTCCATTTGTAAACTTTGTCAAAAGGCGAAACCACCTACTGTCTCCCATCGTGCTCCGCTGTTTCCTATCATTCCTTCTAAATTAAAAGAATTTGCTGCTGTTGATCTCTTGGGACCGCTTGTCAGTACATCTAATGGATTTGCGTACGTTCTAGTCGCTGTTGAACTTACTTCAAAATTTGTTTCTTTCACTCCGTTACGTAAAGCCACTGGACGGTCTGTATCCAACGCCTTTGTTAAAAATTTCTTACGTGAAGTTGGACACGTTAGTAAAGTCATTTCAGCTAACGGACCGCAATTCAGATCTGCTGTTTGGTCACGCATGCTTCGGAATCATAAAATCAAACCTGTTTTTATTTCATTGTATTCACCACATTGTAACCCGTCTGAACGGATTATGAAAGAAATCAATAAGCTTTGCAGACTTTATTGTCACAGAAAGCATCAGCATTGGGACAGATATTTACACTTATTTCAAAATGTGCTGAATGAAATGCCTCATGATTCCACTGCTTTACCACCTACTCTTGTACTGAAGAATGTAGAACCTCCGTTCCAGAATCAGAGAGCTTGTACCTTTCCCGAATACACGTAAACTTCGACACAAAGACATAATTGATTTGGCTCTTAAAAATATAAAATCTGCAGCAGACAAAAGGAGAAAACTAAACGGTAAAACAAATGCAAAGAAATTATGTATTGGTCAGAAAGTTCTCATTAAAGCTCATTCATTGTCACATAAGAAGAAACACTTGAGCCACAAATTCTTTCTAGTTTACAATGGACCTTACAGAATCCGACGTATACCACATGATAATTGCGTTGAAGTTGAAACTCTGCGCACTAGGAAGAGTAAAGGTTTACACCACATTTCTCATGTAAAACCATTTATTGACAGATAATCTGCTTTTTAACTTAGTCTTTGCAATTTTCACTTCACGCTACTTGTACAATTTGTCACACTGAGAAACTGTTAACATGCAACTATGTTTTAAAGCTAACTAACCATCCAGTCAAGAACATAGGTAACTTAGACAAGTTATTGCGAATGCATTGTTATTGCAACAGACGACACAGTGTTGTTATTTATACATTCCTCCTTGATAGTTGCACGATTACGTAACGAATATACGGCTCACATACTTAGAACATACCAGCACTGCTAATGAAATTTTCATGCAACATTTTGGTTTGCTTGAGAGTGGATTCTGGATTTGAGGTGCTTTCTGTGAAATGCCAGATGACACAGTGGTTAGTTTATGTGACAGCTACACGATTTTATCACGACGCTGCTAATGCGTGACAATTTACAATGTTGCTTTTGCGGTGTATCTGTTTTATATCTGCACAGTTTTTTCTGAATTCTTCTATAAAGTGAGACATGTTTTAGTGGTGACTTTTGTGGTATAGCTACAAGGAAACAGCCTTTTCTGTAGCACAACAATACGTTACAGCACAGTACTTTCTTCATCACGGCAATAAGCGTAATAAGTATGATATCTATACGCAAAGCATTTCACTTTGTTTATCATGAGGTAAGTACATTGACTTCTGCAGAACTTAGCTTTCGGAGGACAATAACTACGACACTTCCCAGAGATTATCTTACAGCAAGACGCACATTTAGCGCTACAGGACATGTATTTGAGTGATTAATTTTGTACTTAAAACATTTATTTTTAGAGATTTTTGAATTACAAAGAAAGTTTTTCGTGATACATTTCATTCCATTGCTGTAAGCTATAATACCTGAGGGTACAATTACAATAAACCTCAGGGGGGTACACGCCTACTTTGTGTACCATGTGTTTGGCAAGCACAAGGAGCCCTAGCTAATATGGTATTTGCTTATACAATTTAACACATCGGTACCATATTTCTCTAACACATAAATTACACACCTATCTGATCATTTAACAGAGAAACAAACATCCTTTTACTACGTCAGTGACACATGTTTACGCAATTACAGAGTTGGATTACTTCACACTTAAGAAATTGTACTTTGTCTGTACTTTTTGCACTGTTCATATTTTTTTGGAACCATTGTGATACTATGAGAGCTTTGAATGATGTATTTGGTATGAGATCATGATTTTTAAAGAACGTTTGAGGTAGATGACACTTTTGACATGAGCAGAGAATTTTTTTAGATTCTGAAATTATTGCAGAAAGCTACGACTTTTTTGAGATTTGACTGAGGTTTTATGATGTTATTTTTACGACGACGATGTGTATTATGCTGTTGAGGTATGTTTATGTCAATAAGATGATGCTACCATATATGAGGAATGTGATTACGTGTTTATATGTATATGAATAATGAAAGAAGTTAAGGACTCTTGACTTGTGAAAAAGGATGTTGGAAACCGAGAATCGTACTTTAAGAGTTATGAAATGTGCGTGTAAATGCGTGAATGTATCACAATGGCGGCGAAAATTTTTTGGAGAATGTTATATTCATAAGATTTTGTTTCTACAGATTTGTAACGCAAATTCTTGACCTGTGAAGACTGTCACTGTAGCGGAAACTGCTGTCGTAAATATTTCCGTAAGAAAGTTAATTGACCACCTGCACGTGCGTCGTCGGGACACAGCTGTGTCAAACACCTGGAGAACAAGCCATTAGGGTGTGCCTTTCATCGCTAATGCGACACCCTCGTTACTTGAAAACATATGATTTTTGTAATGCGTTGTGGGCACACAGCTATGTCAAACACCTGGGGAACAAGCCATTAGGGTGTGCCTTTCATCGCTAATGCGACACCCTCGTTACTTAAAAACATATGATTACTCGCACTTTGTGCTAATTATTGAAATGCTTATGAATTGATGGGAAATATTCGTACATCTGCACACCTGATTATGACAAGTGTCTTTCTCCGAGATTGAGTGCTACTGACTTACGAAATGCCACATGACTATTGAATGATATTTTTATGCTTTGCTTTTCATAGTTGCTTATTTCATTTAATATCTGGTTTCCAGCTGTGTTGCAGCATTAGTTTTATAAAATAAACTTAGATGCATTTGCTAATGTGAACTCTTTCTGTCAACAGATCTATTAAATAATTATTTTATGATCCACATTCTTTAAAAAAGGAGCACTTGGAAAGGAAAGAACAATACGAAGGAACTAGTAACAGTAACACATAATTTTCTTTTCAAGTACATGGTAATATTTTTTTTACAATCAGTTGTTATGGTGCACCACTTTAATTACATAGACATTAAGATGTAAATAGACATTTCCCTTGTCTGCATTGTTGTTTTTACTGTAATATTTTTTCTGCTTGAGCTATGTCATGTTTAGGTATAAGTTGCTGCTGTTTGCCAGGCATAGTGTTATTGAATTTGACTTTTGCTAATTTATGCTGCTAGCTTTGCCAATTTGCATTTTTTTGCATTGCTGTTTGTGTTAATTTGTTATGTAATGCTGCATTGCCTCGTCCCTTAGTTTAGCATCTGAGCTCAGTAGATTTAAGTTAGCTTAAGAGGGGGTAGACTATATAAGAAACTAACTATGATGAATTGGACGAAATGCATTAAGAAGCTATAAGAAAATAGTTTGGCCAAAAAAGTAGTGCACAGTGGAGAAAAACTATTTTTGAAAGAGGATGTGAATAGAATACAGGAAGGAGGCATAGATAGGACTTTTTGGGAATAATGATGAATGAAGGGAAATCTCCAAGAAGCAAAGAAAGTTTTGTTTGCCAAATACTGCAGTAAAACAAACCCTGTCCTTTCCTTTTGTGTTATCCCACTACGTGTTTGTGTACCCTTGTGTATTTGTTTTCTTCCTGTCTTTGTGTAGTTTCATAGAATTTTTTCTTCTTTTAATATTAAGCTACATTCACTATGATGAGGAATACTGTTCTCCTCAAATATAATTGGCATTAATACTCTGTTATTTACTTTGTAAAGATGCTTAGACATTATTTATTCTGTTTTGTTTTAATGCTCATGTGTGAAGTTGATGTTTCAAAAGTTATTCTGATCGTTTATGTATTTACTTATGTCATAATTCCTGTAACGCTGATGTATATGTTTATTTCTATTGTTTTGTAGAGCTTATATTACTACAAATGTTATCTGTATTGTTATGTTTTTAATGATGTATTTTGTATCTTTGTAATTGTATTCTCATGTTATATAATTGTAATTGACACCAGTTCATCATGTTATTAACTTGTAAGCATTCATTTCACTGCACACTTTTCTGTTGGTCATACTATATGGACACTATGTGAGAAGTTGGGACTGTTAGTGTTTGCACGTGTGTTACTAATTCAGCAAGGGACTGGATAACAGCATTGCTGGTTCTAAGGACAGTTCCACAAACTTTGTGAGTGCACAAGTGGGGGTATATGGACTTGCTATCTTCTCTGCAAGACTCTTCGATGGTGATTGTGCACCTGCACAGTCGCAACAGATGGCTGCTGGCCATCTCTACAAGGACTACAGTGGGTCTGCATCTCTGATGACCCACCAATACCATTATTTCTACAAGGACTGCAGGGGGTCTGCACCTCTGGTGGCCCACCAATACTCTCTACCAGGACTGCAGTGGGTCTGCTCTGTGATGACCTACCTACCAATCTTCTTCAAAATGTCGAATGACTCTGCTGTGGGTTTGCACTGTTGTGGCCCATTACCTGTCAGCATGTCAAGAGTCAGCACTGTCTTTCCGTTGGAAGGACAACACTACTTCTTCAAGACTGCATGGTAATCCACTACTTCTGTGTGCAATTTTTTTACTAATGAGACTTTGTGAAAAAAAACTGTAATTACTATTATGATGAATGATCAGGACTGTCTTTATGGACTGTGAGAAAATTTTAGCTTTTGAAAACTATTTGAAGGGCCTGCTGGGGTACTCCTTCCATTGAAATTTTGCTTCGTCGTCTAACTCCTGACTGTACAATGAGGTGAAAAAAAGGCATGGAATTGCGATATGCACATTTGAAAAAAAGGGCAGTGAATTGGCAGAGCAGTCATTTGTACTCAGGTGATTCATGTGAAAAGGTTTCCAACAGAACTACGGCCGCAATACGGGAATTAACAGACTTGAACGCGGAATGGTGGTTGGAGCTAGGTGCATGGAACATTCCATTTCGGGAATCGTTAGTGAATTCAGTATGTAAGTAGGCTGTTTATATTTTCTTATTGGCAACGTTACGTAGCGCTCTCTGTATGAAAATATTATTTAGCGCAACGCAATCTGACATTCAATAACCCCTACAAAACAATGGCCCTGACTAACTTTAACCTATACCTTTTACAAATCACTTACCTCACAAAAATCTTCGCTACTCAAGCTACTGCAAAACAGCGAGCGCCACTACTGCCAGCTAAATAAAAGATTCAAACCACTGAAGGTACTAACTACTGATAGGGATAGTTAACAAATGAAAGATATTAATAGAGAACAAACACTGTATTTACCTTAATATTCATAATTGACATTCAGTCTTACAGATTATCAAAACTCCGCCATCTCTCTCCCCACGTCCACCACTGCTGGCGGCTCACCTCCAACTGCCCAACGCTATCTGCTGTTCACATCCAGCTATAGCAGTTCATGACAACAATGGCAGGCAACAATGCAAACTAGCAACATACTGCACACAGCACAGCCAGTGATTTTCATACAGAGAGCGCTACGTAACGTTGCCAATAAGAAAACATAAACAGCAAACTTACATAAAGAAAACATAAACAGCCTACTTAAAAAACATAAACAGCCTACTTACATAGCCCCCATGCTCCCCACAAAAAATTTTACAAAATGTTTTTGGCCAGTGGCCAATACAGATTTGAAAAAATTTTTCATAATTACAATAACAAAGATATCAAATGCACACACTTATTGATACAATGTTGGTCAACAGCTAAAATTTTCTCACAGTCCATAAAGACAGTCCTGATCGTTCATCATAATAGTAATTACAGTTTTTTTCACAAAGTCTCATTAGTAAAAGAAATTGCACACAGAAGTAGTGGATTTCCATGCAGTCTTGAAGAAGTAGTGTTGTCCTTCCAACGGAAAGACAGTGCTGACTCTTGACATGCTGATAGGTAATGGGCCACAACAGAGCAAACCCACAGCAGAGTCAGTCGACGTTTCGAAGAATATTGGTAGGTAGGTCATCACAGAGTAGACCCACTGTAGTCCTGGTAGAGAGTATTGTATTGGTGGGCCATCAAAGATGCAGACCCACTGTAGTCCTTGTAGAGATGGCCAGCAGCCATCTGTTGTGACTGTGCAGGTGCACAATCACCATTGAAGAGTCTTGCGGATAATAGAGCAAGTCCATAACCACCACTTGTGCATTCACAAAGTTTTTGGGAATTGTCCTTAGAACCAGCAATGCTGTTATCCAGTCCCTTGCTGAATTATTAACACACGTGCAAACACTAACAGTCCCTACTTCTCACATATCGTCCATATACTATGACCAACAGAAATGTGTGCAGTGAAATGAATGCTTACAAGTTACTTAATTTGATTAACTGGCGTCAATTACAATTCTATAACATAAGAATACAATGACAAAGGTACAAAATACATCATTAAAACATAACAACACAGATAATATTTGTAGTAATAGGGGCTTTACAAAAGAATAGAAATAAACATATACATCAGTGTTACAGGAATGATGACATGAGTACAAAAATAAAAGATCAGAATCACTTTTGAAACGTCAACTTCACACATGAGCATTAAAACAAAACAGAATAAATAAAGTCTAAGCATCTTTACAAAGAAAATAACAGAGTATTAGAAAAATTCTACAACATAGCTCTCATCAGCTAAACACATAAAGACAGGAAAAACACAAATACACACGGGTACCCAAACACATAGTGGGATAACACAAAAGGAAAGGACAGGGTTTGTTTTCAGTGTAACATTTGGTACTGCAGTCCACCCCACAACTTCATTCGATAGATCTTTCGTCTTATTTCAACATTTGTTTCCACCAAAAAAATCCTATCCAAGCATGCTTTCTGTATTTATATGTTCACATATTGCTTACCTCATCATTTATTTACAAGAAAATCCTACCTATACCTCGTTCCTGTATTCTATTCATCTTTCTTTCAAAATAATTATTTCTGATTGTACAATACTCATTGGGGCCCAAATCTTTCTTCGCAATGCATTCTTTACCTATTCTCCATAGTCAGTTTCATATATAGTCTACCCCCTCTTAAGCTAACTTAAATCTACTGAGCTTAGATATATATACCAAGGGACGAGGCAATGCAGCATCACAACAAATCAACACAAACAGAAATGACAAAAAATGCAAATTGGCAAAGCTAGCAGCATAAATTAGCAAAAGTCAAATTCAATAACACTATGCCTGGCAAACAGCAGCAACTTATACCTAAACATGACATAGCGCAACCAGAAAAAATATTACAGTAAAAACAACAATGCAGACAAGGGAAATGCATATTCACATCTTAATGTCTATGTAATTGAAGTGGTGCACCATAACAACTGATTGTAAAAAAATATTACCATGTACCTGAAAAGAAAATTAAGTGTTACTGTTACTAGTTACTTCTTATTGTTCTTTCCTTTCCAAGTGCTCCTTTTTTAAAGAATGTGGATTACAAAATTATCATTTAATAGATCTGTTGACAGAAAGAGTTCACATTAGCAAATGCATCTCATTTTATAAAAGCAATGCTGCAACACAGCTGGAAACCAGATATCAAATGAAATAAGCAATTACGCAAACCAAAGCATAAAAATGTCATTCAGTAGTCATGTGACATTTCATTTCATAAGTTAATTGCTCTCAACTCTCGTACAAAGACTCTTGTCATAATCAGGTGTGCAGATGTAAAAATATTTCTTGTCATTTTGTTAGGCATTTCAGTAAATATCATAAATTTTTTAAGTAACGAGGGTGTCGCATTAGCGATGAAAGGCACATCCTAATGGCTTATTCTCCAGGTGTTTGACACAGCTGTGTGCCCACAACGCATTACAAAAATCATATGTTTTCAAGTAGCGAGCGTGTCGCATTAGCGATGCCCTCTACAAAGGAATGTCATTAACACGGTTATAGGCCTCTCTTTGTCCTTCTCTTCCACCTGTGCCTCTGGCACACCCTAATGGCTTTCTTTTCTACCTGAGCGTCTGAAAAGGCTTGTTCTCCAGGTGTCTGACACACCTGGGTGCCCACGTCACATTATGTGCAGGTGGTCACTTAACTTTCTTACGGAAATATTTACGACAGTAGTTTCCGCTACAGTGACAGTCTCATATACAAAATTTCACAGGTCAAGAATTAGCGTTGCAAATCTGTAGAAACAAAATGCTATTGATATGACAGTGTCCAAAATATTTTCGCTTGCATTGTGATACATTCACGCATTTACACACACATTTCATAACTCTTAAAGTACGATTCTTGGTTTCCAACATCCTTTTTCACAAGTCAAGAGTCCCTAACCACTATTCATTACTCCTTACCTTATTCGTCGACACTTTTTCCATATTTCATCATAACAGATACATAGCATAATCAAATAACTCATATAGCATCAGCTTATGGATCATAAACTTACCGCAACAGCATAATACACATCGTCGTCGTAAAAATAACATCATAAAACCTCAGTCAAATCTCAAAATCGTCGTAGCTTCCTCCAATAATTTCAAAACCTAACAAAATTCTCTGCTCATGTCAAAAGTGTCATCTGCCTCCAACGTACTTTAAAATCATACTCCCTTACCAAATACATCATTCAAAGTTCTCATAGTATCACAATGGTTCCAAAAAAAAATATGAACAGTGCACAAAGTACAGACAAAGTACAATTTCTTAAGTGTGAAGTAATCCAACTCTGTAATGGCGTAAACATGTGTCACTGACGTAGTAAAAGGATGTTTGTTTCTCTGTTAAATGATCAGATAGGTGTGTAATTTATGTGTTAGAGAAATATGGTACCGATGTGTTAAATTGTATAAGCAAATACCATATTAGCTAGGGCTCCTTGTGCTTGCCAAACACATGGTACACAAAGTAGGCGTGTACCCCCCTGAGGTTTATTGTAATTGTATCCTCAGGTATTACAGCTTACAGCAATGAAATGAAATGTGTCACGAAAAACTTTCTTTGTAATTCAAAAATCTCTAAAAATAAATGTCTTAAGTACAAAATTAATCACTCAAATACGTGTCCAGTAGCGCTAAATATGCGTCTTGCTGTAAGATAATCTCTGGGAAGTGTCGTAGTTATTGTCCTCCGAAAGCTAAGTTCTGCAGAAGTCAATGTACTTACCTCATGATACACAAAAGTGAAATGCTTTGCGTATAGATAACTTAGTTATTATGCTTATTGTTGCGATGAAGAAATTACTGTGCTGTAACGTATTGTTGTCCTACGGAAAAGGCTGTCTCCTTGTAGCAATAGCACAAAAGTTACCACTAAAACATGTTTTACTTTACAGAAGAATTCAGAAAAACTGTGCAGATATCAAACAGATACACCGCAAAAGCAACATTGTAAATTGTCACTCATTAGTAACGTCGTGATATAATCGTGTAGCTGTCACACAAACCAACCACTGTGTCATCTGGCATTTCACAGAAAGCACCTCAAATCCAGAATCCACTCTCAAGCAAACCAAAATGTTGCATGAAAATTTCATTAGCAGGGCTGGTAAATGTTTTAATCGTGCAACTAACAAGGAGGAATGTATAAATAACAACACTGTGTCGTCTGTTCGCAATAACAATGCATTAGCAATTACTTGTTTAAGTTACCTATGTTCTTGACTGGATGGTTAGTTAGCTTTAAAACATAGTTGCATGTTAACAGTTTCTCAGTGTGACAAATAGTACAAGTAGCGTGAAGTGAAAATTGCAAAGACTAAGTTAAAAAGCAGATTATCTGTCAATAAATGGTTTTACATGAGAAATGTGGTGTAATCTTTTACCCTTTGCTCTTCTCAGTACGCAGAGTTTCAACTTGAATGCAAGTATCATGCGGTATTCGTCCGTAAAGAATACGGGAATTTTGCTCAAGGTTAGCGTCAATGTTATTTTTCTCGGAGCCAGCCGGCGCACGCAGCTGCCTGCGGTGCGACTCATTGTCTGTTTCTTTGTTGGCGCGCGCCGTTACTGGGATTAGGAGGCCTAACTTCCACAAATTCATCGTGACGAGAGTGCTCTGCTCTATTTAAATCTCGCCAGTTCTGATGCAATTCAGGTCTGTCGTTACGATCATATCGTCTGTCGTCATGTCGGTAGGTTCGATAGTTTCTTTCTTGCCGGTCATGTGGTGGAGAATTTCTCCTTGAATCGTAACTACGCGCTGGACCGTTGCGTCTAAAGTTATTCTGTCTCCCTTGATAATAGTTATATTGGTTCCCATATTGTCTGTTTCTCTGATTGTCTCTGTGATAGTCATTACCGCGGAAAGGTGATCTTTCCCTGTAACTATTACTCTGCCAGTGGTTGTCATATGGGTGGTGTCTGTTTTGGTCACGATTTACGTTGTAAGAATAGGTTTGTCGTGGCCATTTATTGTTTCTGTCGTCACGGAATTGAGACGGATGTGACCTGTAGTGATTGTTTTCCTGTTTTCGCATCCCGCGACTCTCTGTGTCAATTTCCAGTTCTTGTAACAATCCCTGAAAAGCTTCAATGTCGTCTTTGCAACGTCCTGCTAAAATAATATGTCTCAAATGTTCGGGCAGTTTGATTAAGCAAATGCGGATGAGTTCTGAGGGGCTGTATGGGTTTGATAGGTACTGATTCTTGTGCAACATGTCTTCAAAATATTTCGCAAGACTGGAAAATTCAGATTGTTCAAAGTGTTTCATCATCATGATGCTATGTTTTACGCGGTCTTGTGTGGCTTGAGACCAATATGCTGAGAGGAAGGCATGGTAAAATTCTCCTTCACTGTGGCAATCGTGAATGACCGATCGCATTCTTACAGCTGGTTCATTCTCTAAGTAGCCACACATAAATTCTAACCTGTGCTCCAATGACCAGTTGGGAGGGAAACAATGAGAGAATTGATGGAGCCATGCTTGTGGATGAATGTCGTTGCCAGAATTCTTAAATGTTTTGAATTTACGTGTAGTAATGAACAGCTTATAGTCAAAATCATCGTGTCGGCGAGTAGCATGTCGGTCATTGTCACGTCGTTTCGGCGGTTCCATCTCAAAATTCGGTGTACCTTGCCAATTTCTTTCATAATTACCGAAATGCCCTGTGCTATTATTTTGTGGCTTTTCCGTATTTCTATGTCCCTCTTCCCGTGTTGGAGCGCGAGTATCCTCTGAAACATGTAATTCTTGTATTACCTGTGTCAACTGATCTTGTACTTCCCGGATTTCTCTTTTGTACTGTGTATTGATTTGATTTTGATTTTGTTTGAATTTTCTAATTTGTTCATACTCTTCTGTGTCAGTGAAGGCTATGGGTCTTGTGTCATTCAGATCATCATCTACCTTTGTAGATAAGTTAGTGACCTGATCCGAAAGTTCGGCTACTTTCTCTGATAATGAACTAATTTCCCCCATGTGTCTTTCTACTGTGTCCTTTAAGTTTTCCTGAGTTTTTGCAAGTTGCGTAACCGAATCGGTAGATGCAACTGAGTCCATTTTAGCTTGCAAGGTCTCATGATTTTCATGAACAATAGTTTGCAGCTCTTTTATGGCTGCTTCGTGATTCTGTAATGCATTTTCATGCCGCGAAAAAATAGGTTGAAAATGCTCACAAATTTGTGTTTTTACGTCATTACAGACTTTTTGGCATTTCGATTCAATGTTATGTAACTCAGTAGTTAGATCTTCACGTGTTTGTTCAAGTGTGGTGTCTAACTTCCGAAGATTTTGTTCCATTGTGTCTAACTTTTGAAGATTTTGTTCCACTGTGTCTAACTTTTTAAGATTTTGTTCCACTGTGTCTAACTTTTTAAGATTTTGTTCCATTGTGTCTAACTTTTGAAGATTTTGTCCCATCTGTCTCTGATTTTGTTCCATTTGTTGCATTAGTTGTAATAACAATGCATTAGTGTCTGGAATCTGTTCCTCTACTCTTTTCGGCAGTGCATTTGCGCCGGCAACATTCACATTTTGACAAGCTGAAAATGTGTCTTGACTTATTTGAGAAAACGGTGAGGACGCAAAACCTGAATCTACAGTATTTGCAATATTGTGTCCTATCATTTCGGATTCCTGAGGCGAGCTGTTGCCGACCGACCGATCGATAATGCTTCCCTGTTCACTACCTGTTTGACTGTCTACGCCATTGTTTGACGTCCGCTCCATTTCCCTATGCACAGTTACCAAATTACTACTTTGAACATTAGTTAACTCATTACACAGTGGCGCTAACACATTGCTTTCGTCTTCACTGTCGTTTCTCAGTTTACTTTGGAGCCGAGTGTTACGTTTTTCACACGCCATTATTGTGACAATATTTCACACGATAACACAGAAAAACACAATTTGAAGAGCAAAAATAGGAGAACACATTAACATAGCACTGAAAATAATATCTAGTTAATTGCAGCTGCGAAATACTTGGTGCAAATCTACATGCATGCCACAACTGTTTTACAGTACAACAATGAAAGACTGCAACTACAAAGGAGATTCTCTCTACAATTACGCGCTAGCTATAAACAAAAGCTACACTAAATACACAAACTACAAGAAAAAAATCAGAAGATTCCAGTGAGGTATCCTAGGCTAAGGGTCGACATATGAAACGTCCCCTTAGAACAATTTTACATGTGAAACGTCCACTTAGAACAATTATACAAGCCTGTGCTTAACCTGACACACAATATTATTTAGCGCAACGCAATCTGACATTCAATAACCCCTACAAAACAATGGCCCTGACTAACTTTAACCTATACCTTTTACAAATCACTTACCTCACAAAAATCTTCGCTACTCAAGCTACTGCAAAACAGCGAGCGCCACTACTGCCAGCTAAATAAAAGATTCAAACCACTGAAGGTACTAACTACTGATAGGGATAGTTAGCAAATGAAAGATATTAATAGAGAACAAACACTGTATTTACCTTAATATTCATAATTGACATTCAGTCTTACAGATTATCAAAACTCCGCCATCTCTCTCCCCACGTCCACCACTGCTGGCGGCTCACCTCCAACTGCCCAACGCTATCTGCTGTTCACATCCAGCTATAGCAGTTCATGACAACAATGGCAGGCAACAATGCAAACTAGCAACATACTGCACACAGCACAGCCAGTGATTTTCATACAGAGAGCGCTACGTAACGTTGCCAATAAGAAAACATAAACAGCAAACTTACATAAAGAAAACATAAACAGCCTACTTAAAAAACATAAACAGCCTACTTACAACAGTAATGAGGATCCCATTGACTTTCGTCATCTCACTGTTTCTCATGGTTCAGAAACACTGTACGATACAAAAGCAGTGAATCTATTAATGTTCCTCTTAAATGTATTAACAAGTAAACAATGCCAAACTCTTTACTTCGAGATGTCTAGCAAGTCTGCATGATTTAACATTATTATGAATTGACGCACATTGGACAAATGGTTCAAATGGCTCTGAGCACCATGGGAGTTAACTTCTGAGGTCATCAGTCCCCTAGAGCTTAGAACTACTTAAACCTAACTAACCTAAGGACATCGCACACATCCATGCCCGAGGCAGGATTCGAACCTGCGACCGTAGCAGTCGCGCATTTCCAGAATGTAGCGCTACGGCCGGCTACATTGGACAGACATGAGTAATTGTAAAGAGTACACAATTTATGACGACAGCTTGCAACACGACTTCCATGAGTTCCATAAGGCGAAAATCGTTGCTAGAAAATATCATAAAATTCGTTTCACTAATTACAAAACTATGTCGCAACTTATGGAGAGTATCAACATGTCATTATTTGTTGTTTTAAAATGTGGTCATGACTGGCTTCTACGTACTTAGTCCGAATTCAACAAATGAAATATTAAGCGGCGGCAATCACATCGTAAGAACTCCGGCTTATCGAATGGACATAAATGTTCAAACATCTTGCGGGAATGCAGCCGGCTGACATCTTCGACAACAGCCATTATTTCATTTCTTTTGTGCTGCATTTGGACTACTAGCACTGCTACCTGGTAAGTTTTGTGCAGACTGTAGTGCTCCACTCACTCCACTTAGCCAGGGACCAATGACCCCAACCGTGAAGCTCTTACGCTACGCAACTGAGGCGTCGGTCTGTATTGCCCATGCAGCACCAGGTGGAGGTGGGGCCTCGTGTAGATCTATTGTCCTCTTTTCTTTGCGTGAATGGTATCCATATTATTCAATTATTATAAATTAATTAAATTATTATAAATGAAAAATTGGAAGGAGGATATGATAAGAGGAAAAATTTTGACTAAAGAAGAGCGAGAAAAGGAGATAGGATAGACTGCGTAGTATATGTCCTCTCACCTGCGCTGACCAGGAAGGGGGTCTCGGAATGTGACCTCGAGCCTGACATACCTGTGCAGTGACTCCCAGGGCTACTTACTAAGATGTTTTAATATGTTCGCTGCTCAATTCTAGGTTAGCGTTTTATATGTTCACCATTGTACCTGGTACAATAACTGGTTATTACTATAGGTTAGACATTCTATAAGGTGTCTGTATACAATGTAATAAAGGATTATTGCTGATATGTGTTTCGTATGCTATGTATACTGTCTCGTTGTGTGTTTTAACGTGTATGTCCTTTTGTGTGCCTCGATGTCACTGTAGGTGTGTACCATGGGAAACACGTAGAGAATATTGTTTGGTGGCCAGTACCCACTTTCTATAACACTAACTGCACACATGTATTAAAAGGGTCTTTATTCATAAGAACAAGAAGTTACTTAAGATAGTCCAGATGTTGTGATACAAGCTCTTCTGTAATAGTCCACGTTAGCCTCACTGCTGGTGAAGTACACGTCGCGCTATGCACACTACTCCGGTCGCTAGGTGCCGTCTGTGTCTGAACTGGAGGCTGAGCTAACTGCTACTGCGACTCCCACTGGCCTGCGACTGATGACTCGACTCGTTGACTGACTGGATGACTGACTGGGCCCTCCGGTCCGCGGCGGCGATCTGAATACTGGCGGTTGAGAGGGCGTTGGTGGCACGTTGCCTGCGAGTCTGTTTTAGGCCTCTCTCCTGATAGGCGCGTTGCTTGTTCCTACTATAGATCTTCTCGCAATTTCTTTGCCGCCTGGTGTGCTGGCGTCAGCTTACGCCAGCACAGTACCCTTACTGTGGTTTATGGTAGGTTCTAAAGATCTATGTCACAATAGTAACACGTTTCACGTGGCGCTTGGAACAATAACCGCCACGATTATATGATAACAAATGTCTCTCTGCTTATATATGTTTATTGGTCCTATATTTGGATGTCCACATATCTTCATCCTCATCTCCATCTATATACATAATCCGCAAACCACCGTCCTTTATGTGGCGAATTCAAATAGCTCTGAGCACTATATGACTTAACATCTGAGGTCATCAGTCCCCTAGAACTTAGAACTACTTAAACCTAACTAACCTAAGGACATCACACACATCCATGCCCGAAGCAGGATTCGAACCTGCGACCGTAGCGGGCGCGCGGTTCCAGACTGAGGCGCCTAGAACCGCTCGGCCACACCGGCCGGCTATTATGTGGCGAAGTATACCCTGTACCACTACTAGCCATTTCCTTCCCTGTTCCATCCGCAAGTAGAGTGAAGGGAAAACAACTGTCTATATGCCCCCGTATGAGCCCTAATATCTCGTATCTTACCTTCTTGTTCCTTAAGCGAAATGTATGTTGGCGACAGTACAAACTTTCCGCAGTCAACTTCAAATTCGGGTTCTCTAAATTTTCTCAGTAGTGTTCCTGTAAATGTACGTCGCTTCCCTGCCGGATATCCATTTGTATTTCCGAAGCTACTCCGTAATACTAGCGTATTGTTCGAACCTATCAGCAACAAATATAGCAGCCCGTCTCTGTACCGCTTGGATGCCTTCCTTTAATCCCCGAGCAGTACTCAAGTATACGTCGCACTAGCGTCCGATATGCGTCTCCTTGACAAAATTCCACCAATAATCAAAACTTCACGATTCGCCTTCCCTACCACAATCGTCACACAACTCGCTCCATTTCATATTGCTTTTCAGCATTACGCCCAGATATTTAAATGCTGTGACTGTGTCAAGCAGGCCCCTACTACTGCTGTATCCGAACATTACAGGTTTGTTTTTTTGTACTACTCCTCATTAACTTATATTTTTCTGCATTTAGAACTAGCTGCAATTGATCACCTCACGTAGAAATCTTCTATCCCTCTATAGTCATTCCACTTCGACATCATCCCGTACACCACACTATCATCAGCAAATCAGCAAAAAGCCGCATACTGCTGCTTGCCCTGCACACCAGAATATTTATGTATGCAGCAAATAACTACGGTCCTGTCACTCTTCCCGGGGGGCACTCGTCACGATAGCCTTATCTCTGCTAAACGCTCAGCGTCGAAAACAACATACGGCGTCCCATTCCTTAAAAAGTCTTCGAGCGGCTCAAATGTCAGGGAATCTATTCCATGTGTTCGTACCCTCGTTAGCAGTCTGCATTGGAGCACCATGTCAAATGCTTTCAGGAAATCTAGAAATATGGAATCTACCCGTTGCCCTTTATCGATAATTCGTGAAATATCATGTGACAAAAGATGAGTTTCGCAGTAACATGGCTCTGAGCACTGACCACTGCTGTGGTCATAAGTCCCCTAGAACTTAGAACCACTTAAACCTAACTAACCTAAGGACATCACACATATCCATGCCCGAGGCAGGATTCGAACCTGCGACCGTAGCGGTCGTGCGGTTCCAGACTGTAGCGCCTTTAACCGCTCGGCCACTCCGGCCGGCGAGTTTCGCAGTACCATTGCTTTCTAAAAGCGCGCTAATCCATGGACAGAAGCTTCTCATGATCAAGCAGATTTACCATTTTCGAACTGCGAATATGTTCAAGCTCTTCTTCGTGAGTCATGTTCTAAGCGTCGATGCTGTAAGAGTCCGTTGTACTGGAGTCCACATCTGAACTAACCGAGTCGTCTCTTTTACGTATACCACAGTGCCTGTCAAGTCTCATTCTCTATCTCTCTCTTTCTCTATCGTTCGTTTTTTTCTTTTTTTAGATGGTGTGTTCTGTCTGAGAAATGTGATCTGTTAGTTCATTTACTTGTACCAGTTTGTATCAGTACCTGTGTTTATGTGTTGAGGTGATTCTTGTTGTGTTTCGCCGTGTATGTGAGTACCGCTCACAGTACAGCACAAATATGTTCAGGGCTCCATTTTCACCGCATTGGCAGTTTCCACTCGTAGAAAGCAAGACACGCTGTAGGTGTGCTAGACCATGAACAGACCGAGAATGAGCCACACCACGGCTAGTATTGGTTTCCTTAATATCCTTAACCGTTCCCTGATCTGCGAGACACAGCTGTACAACCTACAGCCGTTATCCTTCGGTCCTACTCATGTTGCGAGACATCCAACCGCCAAGTTGAAAGGTCTCTGTTGGATTCCTTTCGTGTTAATTTCTAAAATATGTTGTCATTTACGGCATAAATTCCTCTTCTAAATTTACTGTGGCGTTTCTGACTATCTGGGAGGAGACTGAGTATTGGAACGTGTAACTTTTACACATAAACAAGAACGATCTGTCACACTACTACACTTTAAAACACAGTTTATATGTAATTCATGTCACACAGTCTCATACGGAACCTACATCCGCTTTCTTTTATATACTGTATATGATAAGATACAATCATCCCCCTTCCCTTCTGTGTGAGAGGATGAATGAGCAAATGTATTTCTAGTTGAATGCTTGAGGGTAGCAGACAAGACTGTCTGCTAGAGAACAGTAGGACCAACGTCGGAACAGGTAGCTACGCTTCCTAAAAGCAAAGAGGTTTCTATCCTTAGTATGGTCCTGTCCGCCCCTTGTCATGTTGGTATAGGAAGCTGCCCCTCTGGCCACTTCCGTTTGTATTTGTGAGCCACCCTCACGAAGGGACCAGGTCAGTCTGTCCGTGGCGAGCGTCTGAAGTGGTAAGATCTACGGCTAAGCGCGTCTCTGCTAAGTCCGTAGGACAATGGATTTCTTAAGTTCAGTCTAACTGAAAATTTAATCACCTTTATTTCAGGTTTAGCTTTAAAATATCTAATGTTATTTTAAATTGCAACGCAGTGTGATTCGAATGTACTGTTCAGAATATCTTCTAGTAGTTGCTTTGTCACTACTTTGTGAGTAAAATGGAACCACGTGTTGATCAGTAACTCTAACTAAGATCATCAATCTTAAATGCGAATGTGCGTGAGATTATAACGTCTCGTCTTTACAATATTTTTCAATATAGCAACTTTTCTTTATGTTCAACCCACGTGGGGTGTACTTTGTGAGACCAGTACCACGTGCTTATACAATTGTTTGACCCATCAGGTTAATAGTAAGACGTTAGTAACCAGTTCGAGGTTTTTCTTTTGTAAATTGTTTTTCGATTTAATTTATTTTAATTATCAAAATTATTGTGGAGTTACACTCTTTGTGTAAACCAAGTTGAACACGTGAAGCATGTGGTGTTATCATCAAAGTAGCCCTCAGCTATTCTTTTCGGGAAGATTTCACAGAGAGTTAGTATGAATTTAGTATACCAGTGTGTGGTAATTACATGGCGGACAGGATTGTGCTACGAACGTAACTTCTGTGGATGAAAATTGAATCGGTTGGTTGTGGTTAATTTCCTCTTGCATATGTTTCAACGTTCTTCGTGTGTTATTTTATGAATGCAGTGTTGTATGCAGTCTCCCAATCTTGGCTCCATATTTGATGTGTTCCGTAAGATAACAATCTCACATTTTCACAATCCTAAATAAGGCACCAGTTTAGTTACGAATCAAGTTTAATATGCTGAAATTTCAATGATCAATGTTAAAATAAATTTTCCAAATATAAACTGATTTATTTCTTTTTATGTAAATTCTCTTTTTATATATATATATATAATCACCGGTTGTCGTATGACTATTAAAATATTATAATTAATGTTAGTCTGGTTGAGAATTTGGTAAGCTAGACTGGATACCTGGTGAAACAGTTGCGCAGTAATGCAAGGTTAACTTCCCCAGACAGCTCACAGCTTTTAACCCGCTTTTATTGTCTATCAGCACCGCTTTCATAGCAAATTAAAGCAACAACGTTACAAAGTGTTTAGTTAACGTTCCTTTCTTAAGCCAGTAGCATACGACCAGGTGATCAGCCCGTAATTTTCAAGGCACAAATGCAACGAAGTTTAAACTCCCGTTAGGTGATGCTACGCCGGTCGACAACCATAATACCACTTATTCAGAAAGGCAACACATAAACTCCATGGCCGTGCGTTACTAGGCGCTTCAGTCCGGATCCGCGAGACTGCTACGGTCGCAGGTTCGAACCCTGCCTCTGGCATGGATGTGTGTGATGTCTTTAGGTTAGTTAGGTTTAAGTAGTTCTAAGTTCTAGGCGACTGATGATCTCAGACGTTCAATCCCATAGTGCTCAGAGCTATTTGAACCATTTTTTTTATACTCCATAAACATCTAACGCCACCACGTAACTAAAAATGACCAACGTCGGTGAACATTATTACCAACGGGTGAAAGGCACCCGTCGACAGCGTCGCAATTAGAAGAGAACACATGCACGGATTACGCGAGAATAGCGAAGGAAATCGATCGCCCCATTTTCAAGGAAACTATCCTTGAAATAGCCTGGAACAATTTGAGGAAATTACAGGGAACAAAACCTGGCTATGTAGATGGAGAATTGAAACGTCGTCCTCCGAATTCCAGTCCAGTGCGCTAACCACTACGCCACCTCGCTCAGTACCATCGGATAAAGAAGTATCTTTACTCTAGTTTTCTGTTGTTTGTTGTTTGACGAGAGAGAGAGAGAGAGAGAGAGAGAGAGAGAGAGAGAGAGAGAGAGAGAAAGAGAAAGAGCACCATTCCAAGCAGAATTTAAGCAAACACCTCCCTCTCTATTTTTAAGGTTACTTTTTAACCTAATCTCAACCGTTTCTTCTGAAACGGCGGGAAATGCGCTCTAAAATCTCTGCGCTGAAATGCTTTGCAAAATACTAGCGTGCGGATAAAAGACCAGAGGATGTGGATTTTATATTTTTAGGTTTTTTGTCCCTGTCCCTGTTTATTTCCACAACGCGTTTCGAAGGTTTAGAACTTCATCATCAGGTATATTTATATACATTAATATGGCAAGTATGTATTGTGTTACAATTTGAAGTAGCCTGTGGCACCGTCTAGTACAGAAAAACAAAACTCTATTTCTGTACCTGGTTCTAGTACATGTTCCGAAGTAGTGTTTTTGTTTGCTACGTCTGCTTAGCAGTTATTAGTGTGTAGACGCCTTCTTTGTTGTCTCAGTGTTCACAGAGTGTGGTGGTGCATATTATGTATCACGACAAGAAAGGGAGCCTGTGAGCAGTGGGGCCATCTTACCACGTTTTTATTAGGTCGCTTGCTTGTGTTTATGTATTCGGTAAAAAATTTCATTTTGATTTTATACTAACTTGCCGAAACCTGGACACTTGAAACTTTCGACGTAACTCAAGACTGTACGACAGTATGGTATTAATTTACTTTACTGTCTGGTGTGTGACGGAGGGTACTCTGTTTCTCTGTCTTTTGTCTGTTCGGTACAAATTTTGCAGTTGATTTCAATCTAAATTCCCGATGACCTAGAGATTTTCAACTTTCGGCATAGCTTAGAACTCTATGACTACGTAATATTAACTCGTTTTTGTGTTTGGTTTGGGGGAATGGTACTTTGTGTACGATTGCTATTTACCCTTTGATCTGTTTGAATCGCGAATGTTTCGTAGAAATAACGAATGCTGGTAAGCCTTCATGTGACCTCGATCGCTCTAATTTTTAATTTCACAGTATTTTCGCGTGATATACATAGGTCCAAGCAATCTGTTCATTGACTTAGGCAGAGAAAGAATTAAATAAACCTGAAATTTACGGCACGTCTCTGTTGCAATCTGATCAGAACGATTGAAAGCGACTGAAAAAGTTCACATACAAGACTAAAAAGCAGAAAATAATTATTTAAACAAATAATCTTGTAATGTAGCATGGTTTTTAAACAGACTAAAAGGTTAAAATAATTTTTCCTGGCACCATACAGATTCCTAATCCAATATAAATACTCCTGTGTACTTGTGACTCTTCGAGGCTATGACAAAACTAGTAAAATTTAAAACGAAAAATGTGGGGCGCATGCAATAGATAATATTACGGAGTGCATAGTGCAGCTCTTGTTGGCTAAAATCATACAGCTGTTCATTTCATCTGCAGTGCAATAAGATGGCTAGTGGCTCAAGTGTACTATTCATGCAATATTATTATCGTGCGCTTGAGATCCACGTTTTTCATTTTAAATTGTACAAGTGTTCACATAGTTGTTAAAAATTCACAAGCACAATTTTCAGGATTATCTGTATAGGTTTAGAAATCTCTATGGAGCTAGGATAATTTATTTTGTAGCCTTTACTCTGATTTTCGCACCATAGCAGTAACACCGGTTCCCGTCAGATCATCACAGTTAAGCGCTGTCGAACAAGACAAGCTGCGGAACAGGTGACAACTGCGGTCTGTCAAGCGCTGTTGGAATGTGGGCTGTACTCAGCTGCTGTGAGGCCAATTGAGGGCTACTTGAATGAGAAGTAGCGGCTCCGGTATCGAAAACTGACAACAGACGGGAGAGCGGTGTACTAACCACATGCCCCTCCATATCCGCCAGCTTTGACGCATAGCGTCTGAGGATGACACGGCGATCGGTTGGTACCGTTGGGCCTTCCGAGGCCTGTTCGGACGGAAAGGAGTTTCACTCCGATTTAACAACGTGTCATGTAAACAAGCTTTTTAGTTAAATAACTGTTACTTTATTTATTTTACTTTGACTTTTATATGTTGCATCACCATATAGTCAAAGATCTCCACAAAACTTTGGGCCACGTACTCTCTACTAGAGAGTCCCACATTTTATTCCACGGTCGTAACACAAGACATGCATGCCTGATGTCCACTTGATGATGGAAGTTTAAGCCATAGAAACACGTTGTCAAACAAAACTTCGGTTTGATGACGCTTTTTCCCTTACTTTTTAACGTCTTTCCGGGTTGTCGTATTTAAAGCACATCTCTTGAGAGGGAGGTGTTCACGTAGCGCGCGAACATCACACTCTGCTAGGTCCAGGTGGGCGGGAGCAGCGACCTCGGACACTGGTTTCTGCCTCACTCGAAATCCGCAGGGCCGCCTGGGAACCCAGCGGGGAAGCCGAGGTTGCGGTTGCGCTGCGGGGCCCTGTACCTGCGCCCGACTCCGCCCACTCGGCAAGCCGGCCTCGCCTCTGTGTGCGTGTGTGTGTGTGTGTGTGTGTGCCGACAAAAGGCCGGCTGACGGGAGGCTAAACGCACGCTATCTGGCGGTGTCAGTACTACACAAATGTGTTTGGGTTTCCCTTAATTATAGGGCCAGCGTGTTTTCGGAGGGCCGCAGCGCCCGGGGCGACCGACCCGTACCTGCCACCCCTCCAACTTCCTCCCTCCCACCCCCACACCCCGCCAGATAACGCGACCACTGCCGTCGTATCGCTTCTGGAGCGCTGCAGCTACCGGCTTCACAACAGCCGTTATCAGCGGAAGATAACGGCGGGCCCCCCAAGCAACTGTAGTTCACTCGCTGACCCTGACAGTGGGCGAGGCCTTCAGCCGTCCTCACACGGACAAGCTTGTCATCGGGAAGCACGCCAAACGTCAATCTTAACGTGCTTGGTGACCTCAGAAACGTGCTCGTATACCACATCACTCTTTTCGTGATTTGCGTGTTCAGCGTTCTTCGGCGGTAGTTGTCTGGTATATCTGATGCGCTGGTGCAGGAGCAAGTGTTTCGGAACATATACACTAGTGGCCATTAAAATTGCTTCACCACGAAGATGACGTGCTACAGACGCGAAATTTAACCGACAGGAAGAAGATGTTGTGATATGCAAATGATAAGCGTTTCTGAGCATTCACACAAGGGTGGCGCCGGTGGCGACACCTACAATGTGCTGACATGAGGAAAGTTTACAACCCGTTTCTCATACACTAACAGCAGTTGACCGGCGTTGCCTGGTGAAGCGTTGTGATGCCTCGTTTAAGGAGGAAAAATGCGTACCATCACGTTTCCGACTTAGATAAAGGTCGTATTGTAGCCTATCACGTATGCGGTTTATCGTAACTGCTGCTCTCGTTGGTCGAGATGCAATGACTGTTAGCAGAATATGGAATCGGTAGGATCAGGAGGGTAATACGGAACGCCGTGCTGGATTCCAACGGCCTCGAATCACTATCAGTCGAGATGACAGGCATCTTATCGCATGGCTATAACGGATCGTGCAGCCACGTCTCGATCCCTGAGTCAACAGAAGGGGACGTTTGCAAGACAACAACCACCTGCACGAGCAGTTCGACGACGTTTGCAGCAGCATGGACTATCAGCTTGGAGACTATGGCTGCGGTTACCCTTGACGCTGCATCATAGACAGGAGCGCCTGCGATGGTGTGCTCAACGACGAACCTGGGTGCACGAATGGCAAAACGTCATTTTTTGGATGAATCCAGTTTACAGCATCATGATGATCGCATCCGTGTTTGGCGACATTGCGGTGAACGTACATTGGATGCGTGTATTCGTCATCGCCATACTGGCGTATCACCCGGCGTGATGGTATGGGGCGCCATTGGTTACACGTCTCTGTCACCCCTTGCTCGCATTGGCGGCACTTTGAACAGTGGACGTTACATTTCAGATTTGTTACGGCCCGTGGCTCTACCCTTCATTCGATCCCTTCGAAACCCTATATTTCAGCGGGATAATGCGCGACCGCATGTTGCAGGTCCTGTATGGGCCTTTCTGGATGTAAAAAATGTTCGACTGCTGCCCTGGCCAGCACATTCTCCAGATCTCTCACCAACTGAAAACGTCTGGTCAATGGTGACCGAGCAACTGGCTCGTCACAATACACTAGTCACTACTGTTGATGAACTGTGGTATCGTGTTGAAGCTGCATGGGCAGCTGTACCTGTACACGCCATCCAAGCTCTGTTTGACTCAATGCCCAGGCGTATCAAGGCCGTTATTACGGCCAGAGGTGGTTGTTCTGGGTACTGATTTCTCAGGATATATGAACCCAAACTGCGTGAAAGTGTCATCACATGTCAGTTCTAGTATAATATATTTGTCCAATGAATACCTGTTTATCATCTGCATTTCTTCTTGGTGTAGCAATTTTAATGGCCAGTAGTGTAGTTCAGCGCACATTGTTGAATGTGGGGTTCCGCAGCAGACGGCTCCTACGTATTATTGATCCAACGACATCGTCATTTACGATTGTAGTGGGTACGTGGTCGTCGATACTGGACCTTGGTTAAGTGGAAACGAGTGGCTTGCTCGAATGAATCTCGTTTCTTGATACGCCTGGTCTCGTCGTTTCAAGATACGCTGTAATTGAGATGAGGGGCTGCTAGAAACGGACTCTGCACCACGGACATACGTCTGATGCTATGAAGGACAATCACCTGGATTTCCATGGGACCTGTAGTACTAATCGAAGGCACCATGACAACTGTGAGTTACTTGAAAATTGTTGAGGACCACCTGCATCCCTTCGTGCTGTATGTCTTCCCTGATGACCATAGCACCTAGTGGCAAGATGTCACAAGGCCGAAATTGTACTACATTGGACTGAGATACCTCAGAGAAATATGATAGTGGACGCACGTCGTAGCCGCCAAATTCATCTAAAAATGTTTCAAATGGCTCTGAGCAATATGGGACTTAACATCTGAGGTCATCAGTCCCCTAGAACTCAGAACTACTTAAAGCTAATTAACCTAAGGACATCACACATACCCATGCCCAAGGCAGGAATCGAACCTGCGACTGTAGCTGTCGCGCTGTTCCAGACTGAAGTGCCTTGAACCGCTCGGCCACTCCGGTCGGCAAATTCATCTGATCTGGTACCGATAGAACTCACAAGAGGCGCTTTCGAGAGCCAGATCTGCTTCCGTAACTTACAGCAACTGTGTGTGTGACTTGTGCATAGCAGTCTGGTGGCACATGCCTTCGGAAGGCTGCCAAATGCTTGTCAAATTCACACCACGCAGAGTCGCTCATTTTTAACTATGAAAGTGAGCACATACAGTGTCTAAGAACGTGACAGTAGTTCCATGGTGACTGCTAATGTATTAGGTAAACATTTTGTTTTAAATTTGACTTCCGCTCATATATGTGCTCGTTTCCGGAACTGCCGTGTCCGATATTAAATATTGGGATATACTCCGACATGTTGGCGACTACAGCACTTGAGAATGTCCCGTAACGCCGCAATTGACCAATTGTGTGAAAGTAAACGAAATACAGAGGCCTACGTGTAAACAACAGCCGGAATACCACCATTATAATGACCTTCAGTTTTTTGAAACAATTCTTCCATCTCATCCGCGAAATTTCCGTGGTGTCGCCCGAAGTCCCTGTCGCAGTTGAAGCCATAATTTGTACTCTCTTAAGCAGTTCAAAAAGAGAACGTGTTTCTCATCGTGAAGCACGTCATAAATAGTTTTCTTTGCGATTAGTACAGGACGGTTACTATTAAAGTGCAGCTACTGACAAAGGTCAGTTATGGACTGTAATTAGCGCACGGCTGTGAAACTTGGCGGATACGCTAATGCGTTAACGCGGAATCGATTTACGCTGGAATTACAACTTTGGCCTCCAGGTGCAAAACTGGCGCCGTGAATGTAAGAAAGACGTATAGAAATTTTTCCTAGTGTAATGAATTAGGGGTGGGACGTGGGCAGAAGAGGTGAAAGAACTGAGAAAGGCATCATGTTGATTTTATTATTAACCGCAGCTTACACAGTTTGTTTAGAATGACCATCGGAGACGTCGACAATATGCTGGATCCGTAAAACGACTTGATAATTAGTTGCTTACAGCAATGTGATCCTGCATACTGGCCTTCAGATCTGGTAGAGACCGAACGTGTCCCTCGTAAGCGCGTTCTTTTGGGTGACCTTACAGCCAAACTACGTCCGAACAGGCGCTGGAAGGCTCAAAGGTACCGACTGGCCGCCGTGTCATCCTCAGCCCGCAGGCGTCACTGGAAGCGGATATGGAGGGGCGTGTGGTCAGCACACCGCTCTCCCGGCCGTGTGTCAGTTTACAAGGCCGCTTACAGCCAAAAGTCAGATGAATTTAGATCAGTTGGTTTTGCAGGCCATGCATCTGGAAAGCGTCTGGCAGGTTGCATTACGCAGATAGTTCACTGAATGATCAACGTGAGGTGTTGCCCATCTTACATGAAAAAAAGTTCCACGCAGTTGCGCTCTACCAAGGCAGGAGTCACATGCCGCACGAGGCGGTCTCGATAACGTGCGGTTGTCACGGTACACTTGACAGGTCCTTTGGGTGTATTAAATTCAAAGGACAATGCACCCAGAATAAATGTGCCTGTGAAGCCGCACCACATAGATATATAAGGCGAGTGCAGTGGCTCTTCGTGTCACGACACGCAGTTTAAAAGTACCCCAAATTCGACATTTCGTGTGTTCACTGCAGCCTGTTGCGTAAAATGTGCCTCTTAACGCCATGCAGTGTTGTCCGGCCACATGTGATCAACTTCGATCTCTCCCAGAAACCGAGGAGTTAATTTAGGACGTTGCTGCGGATCACGAGGTTTCAGTTACAGCACCGACTGAATCTCGTATGGGTATCAGCGTAAGACAGACCGGAAAACTTTCCGTATTGTTCATCATGGGATGAAAATTTCTCGTTAGACCGCACGAGCTCCAGCACCACCCGAGGCAAGTGCAAGGTCAGTTACAGCAACAGCAACCTCGTCAACAATTTCCACGGGGATAGGACGCCTTCCTATTCCACGTCTCACAGCAAGCTCACTCATGTGTTTAAATTTACTTACCACCTTCTTTAAACAATTTAATGGCATTGGACCCCTACTCAGACCTTCCAAACTCTCTCAATGCAGCGCTATCTCAGTGCTGCCATTGACATAAAACAGTTTCACTAACAGCGCACAGACTCTATTGACCGTATCCATACTGGTCAGTCATGTTATGGATTGTCAAAGGACTGCGTCGATGTCATACCGTCACAAAAACAGTATACAGCCCCAGATTTGCACTTGGTGGCCACAACTGGAAATGATATAATTTCCAGAGTAAATAGATTCCGCATTACGGACCTAACGTATGGCAGGCCGGGGTGGCCGAGCGGTTCTAGGCACTACAGTCTGGAACCGCGCGACCGATACGGTCGCAGGTTCGAATCCTGCCTCGGGCAGGGATGTGTGTGATGTCATTAGGTTAGTTAGGTTTAAGTAGTTCTAAGTTCTAGGAGACTGATGACCTCAGAAGTTAAGTCCCATAGTGCTCAGAGCCATTTGAACCATTTTTGAACGTAACCTATGTACCAAGTTTCGCTGACATACGACAATTACCGTCTACCCTAGTCCTCCGTGAGTAGCTGCTCTTTAATAATAAGCAACTGATACATCACACGAAACGTGTTTCGCATCATGATGTGCGCCTGCAGCGCTATTCAGTGACCGTTGTCGGCCGTATCTGACGCGCGAAACACGTAGTTTATCCGGGAAAATCAACAAGCATTGAATAGCTGTGTCAGCTTTCTTAGCGAACGTCAAATATGAGACCAGAAAATCGCGACTAAGCATAGAAGATCGACGTGTTAGGCAAGTAAAAAAAAAAAACTACTTAGGTATTCCTTTGGAGCCGTTATCTCAGCCATGACGCAGTTTACGTTCAAAATAAGTGGGAATCATCTAGGCTAAACAACGGTTATTATCATAATAGTTACTTTTAACGTCATACAAACACTGTTCGTTCGTCACTGAGGCTATTACGACGTACGTTTGGTGCATTGTCCATATAGTAGCCACGTTATTCTGTCTGTAGTATACCCTGTAGTGAATCACAGGAGATCAACTAGTGACTTAAACAGCAGTCTGGCGTTTCGTTGTTCCATGTTCCCTGGTTCGTTCCCAAACTGGAACAAATTTACTTCTTTATACGTAACAACAAACATTCCAGAAGATACCAATATGAAATTAGGAAGAAAGTACCAGGACTTTTACAAAACATGAGGGTGATTAAAAATTTATTTTAAGAAAGCAACAAACGACATTTACGTCTTGGGTCTTACATGTCCTGAGGGACTGAAGCACGGATATGTCATTAGCTATAACAAATCGTACCGAAATGAAAGCGGTTTTGAGGTATTATCAATTCGCTGATGTTTCGAAACAGCAGTTATTCATTGCAGGAATTTATGCTATAAAATCCACCGAATACAGGTATCAGCCGCAAACGACGTAATCCAATATGGCGTGTTCAAAGTTCTTCATCTGACTGGGACAGTAGTATTGAATTGCACAGGCCACGTTCCTTTCCACGAAGCAAAAATCGGACGTCTCTAATTCCGCGCTTGGGAATGTTCCGTAACATGAACGCTCTGAAGCGATGCGCCTTACATTAGAGCTTAGGCGTCCTTTCAGACGAGAAGAGCATAGCCTCGTCTTCAACCCACTTCACCCGTCGATAGTTTCTCAAATACAAGGGGTGTTCAGTAAGTAGTGTAACACAATTTAGGAGACTGTTTATTTATGATTCCATTACACCATACTCCTTCTCAGGCTTTTGGCTACAAAACGCTTCTTTTCAACATAACCTCCGTTCAGTGTGACGGCATTACGCCACCTTACTGGGAAGGCCTATATGCTCGCTTGGCACCACTCTACTGGTCGACGTCGGAGCCAACATCTTACTGCATCAATAACTTCCTAATTAACCGTAGGCCATCGGGGTAGCGCGCGGTCTGAGGCGCCTTGCACGGTTCGTGCGGCTCGCCCCGTCGGAGGTTCGAGTCCTCCCTGGGGAATGGGTATGTGTGTTGTCCTTATTGTAACTTCGATTAAGTAGTGTGTAAGCTTAGCGACCGATGACCTCAGCAGTTTGGTCCCGTAGTATTTTACCACAAATTTGCAATTTATCCGTTAGAATGCGTCCTTCATTAGGCCAAACAGATGGAAGTCGGAAGGTGGGAGGCCTAGGCTGTAGGGTAGGTAAGGAAGAACAGTCCAATGAAGTTTTGTGAGCTCCTCTAGGGTATGCAGAAAAATGTGAGGCCTTGCGTTGTCATGAAGAAGACACTGATTTGCATTTTTGTGGTGACGAAAACGCTGAAATCGTTTCTTTAGTTTCCTGACAATAGCACAACCTCGTAGCACCATGAGGGAGGATATCAAACAGAATAACCTCTTCAGAGGCCCATTAGAGCAGGGCTTAACAACTGGCCGGTTTTGAGCGCGAGTACTCGCGTCTGCTCAGGCACGTGCTCGCGAGCAGGTGCAAGGTCGCGGAGTAGGGAGGGAGGGGAGGGAGGGGAAATGCGCGCGCACGTTTGAATGTGATCTCGCGTTCTTAGCAGATTTAACTAGCCATCTGAATGCTTTGAACATTTTACTACAAGGTAAAGATCTGCTAATTACTCATTTCATAGATCGAATACGAGCTTTTAAAATGAAATTGACACTTTGGGTGAGTCAGCTGGAAACAGGAAACCCAGCTCATTTTCCTACATTATCATCCATGCAAGATGTTCACAAAGACTGTGAACGTTATTCACATAGTTTAGTTGATCAGCGCTTTCAAGATCTGACAGCACTAGACAGTGATTGTGATCTGTTCTCTCCATATTCAGCGAATATTTAAGAGATTCGTCCAGAGCTGCAGCAAGAAATTATTGACCTACAGTGTGACAGAGAATACAGAGACAAATTTCAGAACAAGAAAAACATTTGGGAATTCTACAGACACTTCCCTCAGGATAGATTTCCTCGTTTGCACAAACTGGCGGCTACAATAATATCAATGTTCGGTTCCACGTATGTTTGTGAACAACTGTTCCCTGCAATGAAATGTAACAAGACGCGCCTGAGAAACGCATTGTCTGATCGAAATTTAAACTGCACGCTGCGCCTAAAATGCACAAGAACAATTACTCCGAACACAGACGCAATTGTAAAGGGCAAAAAGTACAAGATAACCGAGAATCCCACACTTCAGTGACACCTTTTATTGTGTAACAGTTCACAAATTAATGCGAATGTAGAGGCATACACTAAGCTAATAAAATTATGTGGCATGTGTACATTCTTCTTTATTTGTTTCATTTGTCGCAGTAATAATTCGTAAGTGATATCCCTGCAGGTGGCCGCGGATTTACATTGACTGGCGGCAGCTGTTGTGTGCCCCACGTGACTTTCCCCACTCTCCGCTCTGGTCCGGTAGTGGGGGTAGCGTGCTCGCGCTGCTCCGTGCTCGTGCCTTGCTGCTCACAGCTTGCTCCGCGAACACGTATGTTGTGAAGCCCTGCATTAGAGAGTCGCCATGACTTAACTGGCTGAGGCTGCGGTGATAAACCCATGTTTCATTGCCTGTAACTTTGTTCGACAAAAAAAATTTACGTCAGTCTCGTAAAGTGCAGATGGTTCCTCACAGATGATTCTTCGTTACTCCATGAGGTCTTCCGTTAGGCGACGAAGAACCCAACTAGTATACACCTTTGAGTACCCCAACTGGTGGGCGAGTATGTCAGCACTACCAGCAGACACGTCCAGCTGAGTAGTAAGGTGTTCGATTCTGATGCATCGATCATCGCGAATGAGAGTGTCAGTACGTTCCAAAGTTGCTGGAGTCACAGTTGTGTGCGGCCGACCGGCACGCGCGAGGTCGGACAGGTTTGCGCAACCTTGTTGTGATGATGACAAACGCCCCACCCAACGACTTGGCGTGTTTTCCGTTCACTTCCAGGTCTTCGTAGACATTCTGCAGCGCCTATTTATATCGCCGATGCTCTGGTTTTCCGCCAAAAGGAACTCAACGACAGCTCTTCTTGGAACGCACCTCCATTACTGACGCCATTTTGAAGGTTGTGCATAGTGCCGCCATCAGTCGGAACTTCATGAAACTACAGTAGCTGAAGCGGGAATATTCCATGAGGTCCCTCAAAAAATTTCACATAAAGTGGCGAAGAAAAAAAACTATTGCATTATTTATTGAACGTCCCTCTTAAATCGCCGTTACTCGTTTACGTCGAACCAGGTGGGAGTCTGTAGGTGGCAGGTGGTAAGCTGCTTGCTGCCAGTCATATGCACCATATTTCGTCCTGATGCGGTGTTTTCGGAGCACCTATTTTGCTTCTGCTCATAGTCTACTATCAAGTGCAGTAAAGTGTAGTAAAGTGTTTCCCTGCATATCTCATTTTGTGATTATATTCACCGTAGAGCGTTCCATTGCGGTAGTGCGAAGTAGGTCAGTATTTCACGACTGTTATACGCTTGGCTATGCAAACGAATTAAAAAGATGATGCTTGAAATGAAATATTTGGTATCAAATGAATTTTGCAACGTTACCGCCAAGGACAGAAAAATTATTGGTAAATATAGTAAAAAAACGATTAATCTGTAGCATGATATTTTCCGGACGAACAGGCGTAAATGATATACTGCATTGTAATTATTTCCGCGGTGAGTGACAAGAAGTCACAAGTGTGTAAAGAGGTGTCAAATATAGTATGATAAATCGTTAAGGGTCTCTCTGAGGTGTCTCGTGAAGGCAAAGGCAAACTCCTAAACGTAAAACGATTAATAGTTACTCGACGACACCATTTTTTTCTTATTTTGCGTTTCTTGATAATGAAATAACTTGCAGAAACAACAACGACTTCCTCTGTGGGAGACATTTTGTGCTTGAGTAGTGCTATACGTCGCCTACAGGACGCCGTTCAGCTACCATAAGCGCGGCTTCGGCTCTGTGCACCAAAAGCTGATTGCATCCAGATACACAAACTACAGTGCGAAAGATGCCTGCTGTCAATACACAGTGCCTGAGACTGCAGTCAGTCGTGGCAATTGCAAATGCTAGTCCTAGAATCGAAGGTACTGCAGTTTATAAATGCATTAACGATATAATACTTTCACAAGATGATCATGCACCCAGTATCTGTAATGCAAAATACTAAAGTCCCACCACCTTCCAGAGGTCAACATCTGACTCATCGTGAGCGAATGCTGAATCAGTTTTTGAGACAAAGACGTTGTAAGACATGGGGACGTAGCACAGGAGTGGCAGCGCGGTAGTGGTCCTGAAACCATCTGTCCGTGTGTCTAGCGCGGCCAGTGATACGTGTTGAGAGACGCAATAAACAGGATATAACTATTTTACATGTTATCAAAGTTGTTCCAAGCAAGAGTTTTATACACTATCTATAAGTGGAATGAGTTAGTGCAGTTGTGAAGGAACTGACGGTAAACCCTGGAAGATGGCACTCATGATTTGACTGATTTTCCGGGGTTTTCCTAAATCATTTTAGGAAAAAGCCACGATGGTTCCTACAGCAAGGCGACGACCGACCACCGTTCTTGTTAAACACATCTGTAGAGATTTATACTCATGTAAAAATGACTTAAGAATCAAGTAGACAAATCCTGTGCAGGACGAGTAATAATGAACTCTAATCGAACACATTACGATATTACACTCTTCTTTATCAATACTCCATAACTAACAAGGTATCTGGTGCTCTTAATACCTGTAGATACAAACAGACACCTTCCGAACAGGTCTTGAAGGCCCAGTAGTACCAACTGGCAGCCGTGTCATCCTCAGCCCTTAGACGTCACCGGATGTGGATGGGAGGCGCATGTGGTCAGCACACCGTTTTCCCAGCGGTTGTCAGTTTTCGTGACCGATGCTGCCACTACTCAATGAAGTAGCTCCTTAATTGGCCTCACAAGAGCTGAGTACACGCCGCTTGCCTACAATACTCGGCAGACCTGGACGGTGACCCATCCAATCACTGTAGCCATTTTGTGAGGTATGTTTGGTAGGAATTCACATGTTCCCTGCCTCTTATTTGAACGCTTTCCTCTGGAATTTTAATAGTAATTCTGTCCGAATGCATAACAGCTCTCTTCTGGCAACTGCCATTAGAATTTGACTTTATCCACGTAAGCATACCGTAAAAGGTAATGCCCCTATAACCTTCCCTTTGAGTAACAAGTTAATTTTACATCTGACGATTTCCTCCGCTGACAACGACGTATTGGCTTCTGTCTGGTAGCCGGCCGCAAACCCAACGACTTATCACGTCCGATAATCTATAAGCTCGAATTACATTCACTAAGCGGAAGTGCGGAACTATTTTTGTTTTGTTCTCTTTCTTTTCCTATCTGGTTTGAGGTACCCGCCCGCATTCCTCTCCTATGAAACTCTTTCATCTCAGAGAAGGACTTCCAACCTATGTCCTCAATTATTTGCTGAATGAATTCCAACCTCTGTCTTCCTCTAGAGGTTGTACTTCCTACATTCCCTCTAGCACCATGCAAGTTATTCCCTGTTGTCTTAACAAATGTCCTATCATCCTGTTCCTTTTTCTTGCCGTATTTTCGATATATTTCTTTCCTCGCCAATTGTCGGGGAACCGCCTCAGTCCTTATCTTACCAGTCCTCCTAATTTTCGACGTTCTTCTTCAGTACAACGTCCCAATTGCTTCGATTCTCTTTTGTTCCGGTTTTCTCATAAACCACGTTCACTACCATAGAATACTATGTTCCAAAGGTACATTTTCAGTAATTTCTTACGCAAACGAAGACCTGTGTTTCATACGAGTAGACTTCTCTTGACCAGGAATGCCCTTTCGTAACTGCTGGTCTGCTTTTTATGCCCTCTTTGCTCCGTCGATCATGCCTTATTTTACTGCCTAGTAGGAGAATTCCTTAATTTCATCTACTTCGCCATCACCAATTCTGATATTAAGTTTCTCACTGTTCTCATTTCTCCCACTTTTCAGTACTTTCGTCTTTCTTCGACTTACTCTCAATCCACATTCTTTACTGATTAGACTGTTCACTCCATCCAGCAGATTATTTAATTCTTCTTCACTTTCACTGAAGATAGCAACGTCATCAGTCAATCTAGTCACTGACATCCTTTTACCCTGAACATTGTTCCCACTCTTGAACCTCACTTTTATTCCCGTCATTGCTTCTTCGGTGTATAGCATTAGTATCTCGATTATTACAACGTTATGATTTGCACTGTGAAAAGTCGTACCGAGCATACTCTTAAGATGGAGTGTACCATATAAGCGGCATTAACATAGCGATCCAAATACAGTCGCTGGCCGAGGTGGCCGAGCGGTTCTAGGCGCTACAGTCTGGAACCGCGCGACCGCTACGGTCGCAGGTTCGAATTCTGCCTCGGGCATGGATGTGTGTGATGTCCTTAGGTTAGTTGGGTTTAAGCAGTTCTAAGTTGTAGGGGACTGATGACCTTAGAAGTTAAGTCCCATAATGCTCAGAGCCATAAAAAAAACTCAAATAATGAATGTGTTGTTCTTGACATGTAACATTATATACAGTGAAATTAATGACAGTAATTCCATGGTGATTTCCAAATTGCGTTATCTTGCTGAAAGGTAATGTGCCGGAGTCATCTAATGGACGGCGCAGCAGCCTGCCTCATCAGATCAGTACTTTAACGGCTGCTGTGGAAATTACCGGCTACGTGCCCACAAGCTGTATTATTGTGTACTTAACGTCAGTTCACACTGTCACACCAGGTGGTGGGCCACTTTAATAACAACAAATGCAGTCTGGTATCGTTCGTTCTTGTCTGGGCTTCCAAACACAGATTTGTCCATTGTGATGCTGTACGTAGAATTGGGACTAGTCTGAAGAAACGACGTGATGGCGCACCAGTTGCGGTGTATCTCTCGCTCTGTTACTGCGTATACGGAATGTGCAACGATGGTGGTCGGATTGGCGGTCCGTGGTGCTCCAGACGTTATCGCGCTATCTTGTGGGAACTTGTATTGTTGCAAACAAGTCCATTTCCTGAGTCAAGATACGTAACGTGACGCCGAGGCGAAAAGGGCAATGTCTGTCCTCTCGGGCATGAGTCTAGGGGATCCACTGAGATCTTGCATGACACTGAGTACGGCCCCCTGAACCCATAGGCTCCACGTTCCCGGGACAGTCGTAATAACCCGACCTTTACGAGCAGCAATATCGCGGAACGATAAACCGTAATCTCGAAAAGCCACGATCCTGCACCTGTCGGATTCCTTTGTGGGCTTAATGAATGTAACTCCATCTTCTGGTGGAGTATGGGACTACGGCTGTTCAATGTTCCATAAAAAGTTGGAGTTGCTGACTGTTGTCCAAGGCGCACGTATGCCCATAACAGCTATTAGGAGGCCAGTTAAAGGCACTGCTATATTTGCAACACGAAGGTTACTGGACTGAAGCAGATTTGGCCTGAAGATGACGTAGTGTAACGTCGAAACTGGTTGCCTAGGAATAATATAACGGCTATTGGTATTGTTTTTATGGTCCTTTGTATGCAGACGTTTCTCATTCTACAAGAGGCGTATCACGATCTTCCCACAAACTACCTACGCTGAAGTACGATTTCTGAATAAGAAATCCACTGCGTTCTCTTTCCTTACAGACTTAGATGGCGTTATTCCTACTTATCTAGAGCGATTGCGGTAAACACTAATCATTTGCATAGCCTATACAAGCATGTAATTCACTTCATGATAATTTGACGTTTGTTGCATATTGTCTCTATGGTGTTGCAATTGAAATGGATGTCAGTGAAATTCAACAGCATGACCTCATAAAAAATGTAATTTATGTATTCACAACTATGATACATATAACGTTGTATGTGTGTCTACACTACAAGGGTCTATACGGCTTTGGATATCTGATTCCGTGTTTGCCATTCAAACACTCGGTGGTCCGAAAACCGAAATCCAGCGTTCTGTAAATAAAGTGTTACGATGCTAAAGGTGCTAAGCGCCAGTTTTGCACAAGTTGTGTTTTCTACTTCGTTAGGTAGTATGTGAACAGGGATTTTACCTGACAAGAGGACTATCTCCACTGATAGCTGTTGTAGGTGCTACGAAGGCCAGTAGATGGCTTGAGAGGTGACTCCTATGGCTCGTTCACACTAAATGGGGTAAATGCAGAATGTGTTTCACCAAATGGCTGTACTGGATATAGAGAGTATATACTTTTGCTTCCTCCTGTCGTTTTGCAGCCCGTCTCTTGTGTTTCTTCACTGGCGGTAGTATGGATAGTCGAAACAGTATGAGTAATTCAGCAAAGTGACGTAACAAAAAAACTGGTAACCCTACAAGACGTCAGTTGTTGAAGAAAGAGCAAACGTGGGGAAGTATTTTGTTCCTGGTTTTGTAATGAACAGCAGCTCGCAATAAGCAAAGCTTTTCAAGTAAGAGACAGTTATTTTGTGAGTTTTTCAGCAGGCGGCTGATATGATCACTAATACAACTAAGGTTAATATAAGCTCTGCCTCATGGATTAAATCAGCACGCTTTAGTAATTCTGATAAAAAGACATTTGGTGAAATAGGCAGGTGGGAAGTGATAAGAGTGTTGAAAAATGCTGGCGAAGTAAGAATTTCAATACGATCACATTCAGTAAGGTCACTGTTGCAAAAGAATTTTCTTCAGACAAAAGAGACCTCAAAGATACAGATACAGTACTACGGAATACCTACCAGAGGTGCACAAATTGTTTTACAGTCAGTTGAGCCTAGTTTTTACAGTAAAGTTATTACTGGTGGTAGAAATATTAGAAAACTAGTTTGATGGATGTAGCCCCTTTAACATTTCACTTCAGATTTATTCAGAAAGGTCAGTATTTACTTGGAATTTTTGGATTATGCGAAGTGATAACTTGCTTTGCTGAAGTCAAGGAGTTAAAGCATATTTATGTTCAAGTTATTTTAGTAAAATTTATTCTGTCTACTCTAGAAACTATATTTTGTTACTTTAGCCCCTTAGCATCATAACCGTTCAAAGAAGCCCATTCGTGCTATTGCATCGCAATCAGATGTTGGTAAAAAGCTTGCGAAAAATTATTTTCCAGTGATATAGCTTCAGCATCGTCCGTTTCCAGTTGGATTTTTACATGAAGATTCATTTCTTATTTAACAGTAATAAAGAATAGTTCTTGCTTAAAGTTGAATAGAAACAGCCACAACAAGCTAAAAAGTGTAGTTTTGATGCAAATTAATCTGAAAAATTCCGACGGAGACAAATGTATTCAACGAGAACATTAACCTGTAGCTGGTATGGTGAAGCTTTTGTTGCTCTACCAGTATGGTGGCTTCATCAGGACACTAGTATTTCATATCAGAGATAGGGGAGTGAAAATAAAACAATCATTTTAATCTTAAGGTCTTAACGGCTGATAATATTTCAAGGGAAGCACACTTCAGAAAAGCTGTATTAGAGCTGTACAGTGATCTAGAATACAGATCAAGATTTGAGTTAGCGTTGCAGCGGAATTCACTCTCTACTTCATTAAGGACTGACTGTACCCATTCATCGAATTCAGGGTCATTTCCTTTGATTTAATTACGAGAAGGTAAAACCAACTCAAACTAGGATGACAGAAAATAACTCATTAGAAAAAATCTTGTGCTCGCTACGGCGGGGCCAGTCCCCAACAGAAGGAAAAATTGGTCTACAATCACAAACGTAAGTTCTATACACACAGTCACTTGGTTCAACAACTCACAGCACACCGTCCGAAACGTACTGAGAGTTGCAGCGCAAACAGAACAACTTTCTTCCGGTCCGCATGAGCACTACATACAATTTATGGTATAAACAAAGAGGTTATCCTCTATGTCAGGTATCAGTTTCCTCATCAGATTGCAAACAATTCGGAATTATCCCCAACTTGCAATGCGGGGTAGCACGCTAAGGTGAGCTGAAATGTGACCGAACGTTTCACCTAAGTTGTGTTCAAGATACAGCAAATCAGACAAGACATAAAAGATAAATAGGATCCTTCCCATTAATATGTGACTATATTTTAAAATCTACTTTAGGTCTGTGATTGACAGTGTCGTGTATGAACACTTAAATCGAGGAAGCTATGGTTTCCGGAGACTATGACTGAAATAGGAAACTGGTGGTTGCAGCTTATTGTCCCAACGCTATTACGTTTGTTGTATTTGTTACCCAATAGTGCATCTCTTGTTTCCAAACCATGGTCTTCCGTAGCCTCAGTTAGTAATGACGGCACAACCGTGAAGATGTTTCGTGAGTGTGAACTGAACGGAAAAAAATTCTGATTACGGAGGCAGATGACTTGTATCCTTTTCACGCTGTTGTTATTACAAAAAAGACAATTTGCTTAATTCAGTGCATTTATCCAGCACTTTTTGTTCAATAAATCATTTATTTACACGAAAAATGTTATATCCAGACCAACAAGTCAGGAAAAACTGGAATATTTGTTTCTCTTTGTTTTATTTCTACCGTTCAACGAATAACATAGTACGCGATTTGCATTTGTACGGCCAGATTAGCTCTGAAAGTGATGATAGTCGTTAATTTGTATTGGAAAATGTTTTGAGATATACATTGTAAGTCATTTACAGGTCGATTAGTTTTTATCATATGTGGCTGGCTCCCGAATCGATTCATCAGAGTACGGCGGAGCTGGAAATACATATATTTACTTCGGGTTTGGTAGTTAAAGGATTTAAGAAATGGGAGCAAGAGAGAGGCTTATCGAATAACTTCGAAAGAAATGACAGAGCCGACAGCCGTTTCAGAAAGTCGATTTGAGCTCGTTACGGCTTGGAACTTTATCGCAGCATTACACACGGGACAGGATAATTGTCATCGTCCTCCTTACTCAAAAGCGTAATATAAGCAGTGACAAATATTGAGTAACATGCGGCTAATATTTATCTCCGTAGGATGTCTCCAGTACATTAATGCCCAGTGGATTTCCTGGCACATCTTCCGTACCGCTTGTAGTAGCTCATTTTTCCGGAATTAAACAACCTACTGTACAAATTGACACTCTTCGTGGAATTATAGACTGAGAATATTGAATGATAAACCTTATAACATAACTTTTCCGACGTATAACAGCCTACAGTGAAAAATATACTTTGTTTTTTTATATGTGTACGATGCATTAAAGAACCTACAAACACAAGGGAAAGGTAATAAGCACAAAAGACCTCTGTCTCATTCAACGAACACTGGCGTTCGACGTGACAGGTGGCCCACAAAGAAAGGGCAGGCCACGATTACGATCCGAGCATACAGGTTGAAATGAACTCCACAGACGAACTGTCAGAGGTGGTAGTGTGGATCTAAACAAGAGAAATTGCCTAGTGAGCTTTAGGCATACAATCATTTGTTCATTTTCTATACTGTGAAACAGATATCTGCTGCTGCAAGCTCTTTGCTTTCCATATTTTTGGAGGGGGTGTTGTTGTTGTTATGGTCTTCAGTCCTGAGACTGGTTTGATGCAGCTCTCCATGCTACTCTATCCTGTGCAAGCTTCTTCATCTCCCAGTACCTACTGCAACCTGCATCCTTCTGAATCTGCTTAGTGTAGTCATCTCTTGGTCTCCCTCTACGATTTTTACCCTCCACGCAGCCCTCCAATACTAAATTGGTGATCCCTTGATGCCTCAGAACATGTCCTACCAACCGATCCCTTCTTCTGGTCAAGTTGTGCCACAAACTTCTCTTCTCCCCAATCCTATTCAATACTTCCTCATTAGTTATGTGATCTACCCATCTAATCTTCAGCATTCTTCTGTAGCACCACATTTCCAAAGCTTCTATTCTCTTCTTGTCCAAACTATTTATCGTCCATGTTTCACTTCCATACATAGCTACACTCCATACAAATACTTTCAGATATGACTTCCTGACACTTAAATCTATACTCGATGTTAACAAATTTCTCTTCTTCAGAAACGCTTTCCTTGTCATTGCCAGTTTACATTTTATATCCTCTCTACTTCGACCATCATCAGTTATTTTGCTCCCCAAATAGCAAAACTCCTTTACTACTTTAAGTGTCTCATTTCCTAACCTAATTCCTTCAGCATCACCCGACGTAATTCGACTACATTCCATTATCCTCGTTTTGTTTTTGTTGATGTTCATCTTATATCCTCCTTTCAAGACACTATCCATTCCGTTCAACTGCTCTTCCAAGTCCTCTGCTGTCTCTGACAGAATTACGATGTCATCGGCGAACCTCAAAGTTTTTATTTCTTCTCCATGGATTTTAATACCTACTCCGAATTTTTCTTCTGTTTCCTTCACTGCTTGCTCAATATACAGATTGAATAACATCGGGGAGAGACTACAACCCTGTCTCACTCCCTTCCCAACCACTGCTTCCCTTTCATGTCCCTCGGCTCTTATAACTGCCGTCTGGTTTCTGTACAAATTATAAATAGCCTTTCGCTCCCTGTATTTTAGCCCTGCCACCTTCAGAATTTGAAAGAGAGTATTCCAGTCAACATTGTCAAAAGCTTTCTCTAATTCTACAAATGCTAGAAACGTAGGTTTGCCCTTCCTTAGTCTAGCTTCTAAGATAAGTCGTAGGGTCAGTATTGCCTCATGTGTTCCAACATTTCTACGGAATCCAAACTGATCTTCCCGGAGGTCGGCTTCTACCAGTTTTTCCATTCGTCTGTAAAGAATTCGCGTTAGTATTTTGCAGCTGTGACTTATTAAACTGATAGTTCGGTAATTTTCACATCTGTCAATACCTGCTTTCTTCGGGATTGGGATTATTATATTCTTCTTGAAGCCTGAGGGTACTTCGCCTGTTTCATACATCTTGTTCACCAGATGGTAGAGTTTTGTCAGGACTGGCACTCCCAAGGCCGTCAGTAGTTCCAATGGAATGTTGTCTACTCGGGGGGGGGGGGGGTAGTATGGATCAAAGCAAGGAAACAATGCCCAGTAAACATGGGTCCTAAAATGCATATAGTAAAATCTATGAGCATGTGTACAGTAGCGAAGATGAGCAGGTGCTCATACGAGTTCTTAAGGAATTCATTTCAGAACACGTGTTTGCTAGACATTCTTTTCTTGTTTTGATTCACACTGCTGTAAGGTGGCTTGTTTCTAAAACTGGATGGTAAACCTAGCAGGTGTCGCGATAATGTCATGACACCCTCCAAAGTAATGAGTGGGGAAATTTATGACTACTAAATGAGACACGACTCACAGTTACTTGATTTATTCCGATAAACTTACTGACAAATATACTGGGAATATTAATACAATAAGGCCTTGGAATATCTGACGTGGGGGTCGTGGGAAAAGATTCTAATAATAGCGCAGTTGAATTAATTTTAATCGTGAAGTGACCAGTGACTATCATGATGTTAGTTAAAAACAGTTAGTAGTGCAGACGGGGAATTCGTCGCAACCGTTGTTGGAGTTGAAAGCAGACTGTTCATTGACGTTAAAATATGTCTTCAAAATGAAGCTGGAAGTAATCGACTTAATACAGACCGACTTTAATGTCCCTGCACGTCGTCTCGTAATTATCGCTCGAACTCACCATGGTACTACAGAGGGAGCCTGAAGTGGCTGTGGAATCAATCATTGCAGTAGCTAAGTGCAGATCAGTTCGAAAATTTCTAAGTGCCAAATACATCAAATCATTCATGCGGCATGCCACCGAAGTCGATGGCGACTCTCGGCGTCGAAGTCTGGCGATGGAGGCACCCAAAGGTCGAGATGAAGCGATTTCTTTTCGACTGTTTATCAAAAGGAAACCTCACATTGCTGCGTTTTCCGCCTCTACTAAATTCAGATTGGCTAGGCTCCTGAAATTTCGAGCACTGGACAATAAAAATGCTCCTTAGGAAACGCTAGTTTCCATCTTCTAGCTGGTTAATCAATAATGTTCGTCCTACCATCTTCCACAGCAAAAAGTCGCTTCACTCTCTCTCTCTGTCTCTTTATGTGACCTGTGAGGTGGTCTCCGTCATCACTGTCGCCTTTCTCTCTGTGACTTTTAGTTTATACGTTAGCCAATGATTGTGGTTCTTACACTGCATCAACTTTTTTTTCTTTTTTTCCCAGATTCAGTACATTCAGGGGTGTCCTGCATTTTGGAAGGTCCATCCCAATACTTCTTAGAGATGTTTTTATCTGGCATCCATTGCTTTGTTAAGAAACAGTAACCTTCTATATTTAAGCACAATAGTGTCTTATGCTAAAAAAACGAACCTTCTTTTCTCCAGGAGCTTGCGCCACAAGAGATCCTGTCTGTGTCCGTTCAGAACAAAGACGGACGTCTTAGCGTGGCACCACAAAACCTTGGTGAGCTGTTGACACTCGCGTCTCCTTCGGCAGCTCTTGTGCGAACTAGCTGTAGGGGTGGTGGCCGACTCCACTGTCCCTGGTGATCTGCTTGCGTTTACCAACATTCAGAATGCTTTAAATGATCTATCACTCCTACAAGGCATGAACATTTAAATCAAGAGTGAAAGATGAGTAAGGTTTCGTTAGTCAGTTACCGACTATCACTAGTACTAATGTTCATTATACCCTTTAGTGTCAGTTAAATATCTAGATCAAATGAGCCTTTTATTATGAATTTACAGATGTTAGGTGACCGTTTTCAGAAAACGGTTGCATAAACTACCACATCTAGAAATTTATCGTTGGAGGTTTTATTCATCCTGTATAACGATAATGTTAATTTAAACAATGAACAGACTACAAAAGCAAACTATGCCTCTTTAACGTCACGTACTGCAAAATCATCGGCCTCTTTAACGTTTACGTATTGCAAAACCATCGAGATATATAAGATGGTAAAAAGTGTCTATTATTTTCAGAGGAGGTACTACTCATCGAAGCAAGAGACAAGAGAACTACTCCCGCAGAAAGTATTAATTCAATGCATAGATCCTCGATCTCAGCTGTTGTTAATAGGAGGGGCTGAAAGTTATCTGGTTGCCGATGTGACACAATCGTTGTACAGGCGCGACGTCAACGGAGTGTTCCGATATCACGGTCCTCCGTGTAGACATAATTTTGAGCATTAGGTGATCTAACTAAAGTTAAATGGTTCCAGGTGTGTTGTACTGTAGTTTCAGCTGTTTTAACGTGTGTCATTATTCAAAACTCTAGTTACATACCGTGGAGTCTTATCAATTTGCACAAATGATTCGCTTTTGTATTCACTTCTATTGTTGTGTTTTACATATGTATTGTTCAGCACATTTTCTCTCTCCTACCACTTCTTTGTCATGGAAGCTTACTACTCGCCAAACAATATGGCGGATATGATTTTCTGCCATATTTTAGCAAACTGAAGCAGCCTGTTAGCATTTGCGCTCTACACTGAAAAATATCTGTGTCGAAAAATTCCTTTTGATGCTATTCGGCCGACTTTTGCAACGTCATAGGGACGTAGCTTCTCTGACATCTGATGAGGTAAACAGTGGAAGCCCACTTAGTTCCCACAGCTCAGATGGAAGAGCATGTGCTATGTTTAGCGAACCAGCAATGAACATACGAAACACCACTGGACTAGGAAAGGTACACCATTCTAGTGGTGTGCAAGTAAGATGGCGGAAGATACGGCTATGCACATTGACAAGACTCAGTGAACCAGGTGGCGCACCAACCAATAGTCATTCTGCCCACTTAGCACCTGTAGTGTTCATTACGGGTTGCACAAACCAAACACAACAAGTATTATGCTAACAAGGAACACTTGTAGTTTTTCAAACCTACCAATTTGTCTAGGAACAGTCAGCAGCAGAAACATAGATCGAATGCGGTGCTTACCCCAGCGTTGCTAGTTACTAGAGTAGGCAACGACTGACACGTGAGGCCTGGGAGAGAGACGAAGAGCATGTGCGGGACGCCACAAAATACATTATCTGATCAAAAGTATCGGGCCATCTGTTAGCTTACATATGGGTTGTGCCAACCCTCCGCCTTTGACGGTTTAAACACTGCTGGGGACGCTTCCAATAGGTGTCTGAATGCTGTGGCAGAATGGCAGCCCACTCCTCCTCAAGAGCCTAAGCTAGAGAAGATAGTGATGTTGGGGACTGAGGTTTGGAGCAAAGTCTACGTTCTAACTCGTCCGAAGAGTGCGTTCAGCTCGGGACTCTGGGCTAGCGAATCATTTTCATAAAAGTTATTGTGGACAGACCATTGTCTCACAGATGGTACTTTATGACAGAGTACATTGCCATACTTATACAAACAATCTTCGTCTCTGAACTGTTTCTCTATTTTACGCAGTACAGAATGCTGTAAAATGTGTTTGTGTCATCTGCATTTAACATTTTCTTAACATAATAGGGAGACCACACACTAATCACGGAAAACACTCTTATACCTTAACACCATCTCCTTCGTACTCCAGTGTTGGCACTACACATTATGGCAGGTAACGTTCTCCAGGCATTCGCCCAACCTAAACAGTTCCATCGTATTGCCACAGGGCATAACACAATTAATCACTCCAAACCACTCGTAACCAGTCATTCGCTGTCCAGTGGTTTCGCCCTTTATTTACACCATCTTACGCGTCACTTTTTGTTGACTATAAAAATGTGTGTCTTATGAGGAGTTGCTCGACCATTGTACCCCATTATTTTTAGTTCTCTACGCAGAGACACTGTGCTAGCAAGACTGCTGGCAGCACTTTGCAACTCACAAGAGATTCGTTACGCTGATTTCAGGCGACTTTTTTCAAGCAAATTCCGTAATGCTTGACGCTCCCTGTCCATCAGCGAATGAGCTCACCCTGGTCCTGCTATAGCTGTGGTTGTTCTTCCGCGTTTCCACTTCAGTCACATCACCATCAGTTGACTTGAACAAACGGAGAACGGTTGAAATGTCCTTCATGGATTTGTTGCTCAAGCAACATCCAGTGATTAGTCCAGGTTCGAAGTCACCTAACTCTCCTGATGAACCTGTTCTGCTGCTACTGCTTTTTTGCTGGCAACGCAACACTACCCGCCACTTTTATACCAGCGGGTTCTGCCTTAGTGACATCTAGCTGTCGATTCTACACTACACAGGGGTGTTCAGACACTTCAGACCAGACAGTGTATGCTCAATCATTCTTCGCAGAACACATGATCCTATCGCATCTCACTTGCGCACTGCTGTAAAAGTCATTACGCATCCAAGATACTTGATCACAGTGAACCAACTTCGAAATGTATAGGAAAGCTGGAGCACCCAAAAGGCATGGTCGAATGTCAGTGTAACCTCGTACCCACGCAGATCTACATCTACATCTACGAGGATACTCTGCAAACCACATTTAAGTGCCTGGCGGAGGGTTCATCGAACCACCTTCACAATTCTCTATTATTCCAATATCGTACTGCGCGCGGAAAGAATGAACACCTATATCTTTCCGTACGAGCTCTGATTTCCGTTATTTTATCGTGGTGATCGTTCCTCCCTATGTAGGTCAGTGTCTGCAAATTATTTTCGCATTCGGAGGAGAAAGTTGGTGATTGGAATTCCGTAAGAAGATTCCGTCGCAACGAAAAACGACTCTCTTTTAATGATGTCCAGCCCAAATCCTGTATCATTTCTGTCACACTCTCTCCCATATTTCGCTATAATACAAAACGTGCTGCCTTTCTTTGAACTTTTTCGACGTACTCCGTCAGTCCTATCTGGTAAGGATCACACGCCGCGCAGCAGTATTCTAAAAGAGGACGGACAAGCGTACTGTAGGCAGTTCCTTAGCAGGTCTGTTACATTTTCTAAGTGCCCTGCCAATAAAACGCAGTCTTCGGTTAGCCTTCGTCACAACATTTTCTATGTGTTCCTTCCAATTTAAGTTGTTCCTAATTGTAATACCTAGGACTTTAACTGAATGTACGGCTTTTAGATTAGACTGATTTATCGTGTAACCGAAGTTTAACGAGTTCCTTTTAGCACTCATGTGGATGACCTAACACTTTTTGTTATTTAGGGTCAACTGCTACTTTTCGCACGATTCAGATATCTTCCCTAAATCGTTTTGCAGTTTGTTTTGATCTTCTGACCACTTTATTAGTCGATGAACGACAGCGTCATCTGCAAACAACCGAAGACCGCTGCTCAGATTGTCTCCCAAATCGTTTATAAAGATAAGAAAAAGCAAAAGTCATTTTACACTACCTTGGGGAACGCCAGAAATCACTTCCGTTTTAATCGATGACTTTCCGTCCGTTACTACGAATTGTGACCTCTCTGACAGGAAATCACGAAACCAGTCACATATCTGAGACGATATTGCATAAGCACGCAATTTCACTACGAAGCTCTTGTGTGGCACATATTAGGTGGGTTTGTAAGTGATGAGAGCTGCAATTCGCTGTGACGCCTAGAACAGCTACCAGAGTGAAATTGTGTCGTTCGTGTTTAGTATTATTACCAGGTGTGGCAGCATGTATAAGAAGTGCGAACGTCAGATTTTCAGTGAATATTTTAACGACGTGGTAATTCCGCGTACTCGCGTGAGACAGCGTTGTTAGCACGTTACAAAGTTTGAATTAAGGCCCATTTTTGGTCATGATTTTGCCGGACGGTCGAATCTTGCTGTATTCAAATTAATGAAGCGTTCGGATGTGACAGTGGCCCGATGTTGGCTTGTATGGGAGCGTGAGGTCAGACATACTCGTCGTGAAGGTGCATATCGACCACGTCTACAGCACCAGAGAGTATTGTCATACTGTGCACGAAGCACAACGTAAGTCCGTCACAACTGCATCTGTCGTCCGAGAACAAGCAACAAATCTCTGCAACATTTTGCGTCATCCCGCACCATTGTCGTATACTTGTGCGAAACACCGTTAACGAACGCTTGACAGAGTTGAAAGGAGCTTCAGTGTGAGTCTAGAATGACCTATTGATCGGAATATGCAATATCTACACTCATGTTCATAAATTAAGGATAATTGCAGAATGTGGTGCCACACAACGTGGCACTACACAAAGCCTGCGATAATAGCGTAGGCACATAGGGATCACATACGATACAGATTTGTAGGTCCACGGTATTGGTGATAAGTTGAGAAAACCGTCCCGATACACATGTGCTACAAAACGCCACTGTTTCCTGAGCATGTACCCTGACATCAATGTGGGATATGATCATCATGCACACGCACAGGTCACACAACGAGTTGACATACCCTGGATCAGGTGGTCGAGCAGTTGCTGGGGTATAGCCTCCCTATCTTGCACCAGCGCCTGTTGGAGATCCTGAAGTGTCGTAGGGGTTCGAAGACGTGCAGCGATACATCGACCGACAGCATCCCAGATGTGCTCGATGGGGTTCAGGTCTGAAGAACAGGCAGGTCACTCCATTCGCCTGATATCTTCTGTTTCAAGGTACTCCTCCACGATGGCAGCTCGGTGGGGCCGTGTGTTATCATCCATGAAGAGGAAGGTGCGACCCACTGCACCCCTGAAAGGGCGGACATAATGGCGCAAAATGACGTCCCTATATACCTGATCTGTTACATTTCCTCTGTCAAAGACATGCAGAGGTGTACATGCACCAATCATAATCCCACCCCACACCATCAAACCACGACCTCCATACAGGTCCCTTTCAAAGACATTAAGGGGTTGGTATCTGGTTCCTGGTTCACTTCAAATGCAAACCCAGCGAGTATCACTGTTCAGACTATATATGGACTCGTCCGTGAACATACCCTGGGACCACTGTTGCAATGACCATGTACTGTGTTCTTGACACCAGGCTTTACGGGCTCTCCTGTGACCAGGGGTCAGTGTAATGCACCTTGCAGGTCTCCGAGCGAATAAACCATGTCTGTTCAGTCGTCTGTAGACTGTGTGTCTGGAGACAAATGTTCCAGTGGCTGCGGTAAGGTGCCGAGCTAGGCTACCTGCAGTACTCCGTGGCCGTCTGCGGGCACTGATGGTGAGTTACCAGTCTTCTTGTGGAGTTGTACACTGTGGACGTCCCGTACTGTAGCGCATGGACGCGTTTCCTGTCTGCTGGAGTCGTTGCCATAATCTTGAGATCACACTTTGTGGCACACGGAGGGCCCGTGCTAAGAACTGCTGTGTTTGACCAGCCTCCAGTCGCCCTAGTATTCTACCACTCATAACGTCATCAATATGTGTCCTTTGAGCCATTTTCAACACACAGTCACCATTAGCACGTCTGAAAACGTCTGCAGACTTACTCGCTGCACCGTACTCTGACATGCACCACCACACCTCTGCGTATGCGGATTTCTGCCAGCACCACCTTGCGACGACCGCAGGTCAGTTCCACCGCATGGTCATACCCCGAGGTGATTTAAACCCGCAAACCGCCCACCAGAGCGTTGTTTCACCATGTATCCTTAATATATGAGCATGAGTGTAGATATATGCATCGTACGGATATGACGATGTTTCGATGTTGGACAGAAGAGAAACACAAGGAAAACCCGCGTATTGTCAACGTTCTGGTCGACAAAGTCCGACCACTTGAAGGGAGGATATCGTATTGTGCCTCAAACCATCATATCTAGCTGCAATCAGACTAAGGAATTAGTCCAGTGCGTAGGCTGCCATTAACACCACACAACAAGTGGCTGCGTTTGGGTGGTACCGTGACCGGGCAGCGTGGACTGCTGATGAATGGTGTCGGCCCGTGTTTATCGATGAATTAGAATTCCGCAACTCTCGGACGACCGAGTGCTGCTATTTTTCAACAGCTTAATGCTTGAATACACATGATACGTGTCTCTACGACATTGTGAAGTACTCCTGTGTCCAGGAAGATGCTCAGATCTGTCCCTGATAGAACATGTTGCAGATGCCTGCGCTTGCCAGAATTAACTCAGTGGGCGTGAAAATCCCCACAGATTATTGCCCTGATAAAAATACCTGCTTTCCTCCATGTATGTTGATGATGATAAAGTCCCATATTCCGTGAAAGAGCGTAGGGGAACGATGCAGAAGACCCGCACCGCTGTACTAGGTAAGGTCCTAGTGGAGGTGGTTTGCCATTGCCTTCCTCCGACCGTAATGGGTATGAATGATGATGATGATGATGATGAAGACGACACAACACCACCCAGTCATCTCGAGGCAGGTGAAAATCCCTGTCACAGCTGGGAATCGAATTAGGGACCCCGTGCTCGGGAAGCGAGAACGCTACCGCGAGACCACGAGCTGCGGACCCATGTATGTTGACCTATGTAATAATTCTGCAACGTGATCTGACTTCAAGTATAGTTTTAGCACACATAAATGTACATAGCGCAACCGTTAATTGGTAATTGTTACTTAAAGGTGCTTAGATTCCATTGCAGTGCCGATAAAACAAGTACGTAATTCATTAGCTTCAGTGCATGATACAGGAGCACGTAGCTCCATCTACTTCAAACACGTAAGTCACGAAAAATGTATTGTTGCATTTAATCTCCTTTGGGAACGACGTATAAATACACTGAAGCGTCAAAGAAACTAGTATAGGCATGCATATTCAAGGAGGAGGAGGATAGTAGTGTTTAACGTCCCGTCGACAACGAGGTCATTAGAGACGGAGCGCAAGCTCGGGTGAGGGAAGGATGGGGAAGGAAATCGGCCGTGCCCTTTCAAAGGAACCATCCCGGCATTTGCCTGAAGCGATTTAGGGAAATCACGGAAAACCTAAATCAGGATGGCCGGAGACGGGATTGAACCGTCGTCCTCCCGAATGCGAGTCCAGTGTGCTAACCACTGCGCCACCTCGCTCGGTGTGCGTATTCAAATACAGAGAACTGTAAACACGCAGAATATGGCGCTGCGGTCGGCAACGCCTATATATGACAAAAAGTGGCTGGTGCAGTTGTTAGATCGGTTACTGCTACTACAATGGCAGGTTATCAAGATTTGAGTGAGTTTGAACGTGGTGTTATAGCCGGCGCACGGGCTGTGGGACACAGCATCTTCAGACATTAGTCGGGTCCTTGCCACGTTGTGTTGCGGCACTTCTGCGTGCTCGAGGGGGCCTTACACGATATTAGGCAGGCATAAAACTATCTTTGGCTCTTGAGTCTAAACTGAAGAGATTTTGTGTTAACGAAATTATCTGAAAAGCCGCAAGATAAAAGTACTTTTACAGGAATCATCGTAGCTGATGTCATTTATGTGTATGAGCAAAGACTTCTACCACAAAGTAGTTATGAAACTAACAAAATGCTGGAAACCTTCGGTGCGTAAAAATCTGTTCGTTCAACTTCATGCGGTTCAAGCAGCTCATGTAAATAGAACGGAAACTGCCTCGTATCAGTCGTAACCTCGAAGCTTACTCAGGTAATTAACACTGCTTCAACATACAAAAGATATTTCTTTTCCAATGTACCTTATGAAGTTCATAATCAGAGATAAATTTTACCTTTGTCTTCTAGAGCTGGCAGATGGAGAAATATTGCATGAAGTTCACAAAACAACTTCACTTACACAAACCCAAGGGTATGTTTATACATCGCTCTCCTTCCTTTTCACTATAATTCAAAGCAGCGAGCCGGCCGGTGTGGCAGAGCGGTTCTACGCACTTGAGTCTGGAACGGCGCGACCGCTACGGTCGCAGGTTCGAATCCTGCCTCGGGCATGGATGTGTGTGATTTCCTTAGGTTAGATAGGTTTAAGAAGTTCTAAGTTCTAGGGGACTGATGACCTCAGATGTTAAGTCCCATAGTGCTCAGAGCCATTTGAACCATCAAAGCAGCAACATGTATTTCCACATCTAACACACGTAAGCACAGCTCACATTACCAACCACCAGAACATAATCGGACAGCATAGGTTGTAAAAAGCTTCAACATGAAATCCATGTGGAAAGTAACAGCGCTCTCAATTAATTGTCTGTGGCTGAGGCTGTGCTCGCTCGAGAGACTTTACACAAGAAAGCTTCTACAGCAGTAGCAGAAGCGACTACACGGGTAATATATCATAGTAAAGACTGATCACAGGAAACAGTCGCGTAGAGCATAATACACTACGTCTAAGTAGGCAACTCATAACAGACACATTTCAGTGTGTGGGACCAGCTTGGAAGCCAACTCGACCCTAGTATCGAACATATCAAGGATCACTTGCAATTACTGTAGGCCAGCCTGCCTCAGCGGAAGATACGATGGCTTCTTGACACCCTTACCAACCGAATCGAAGCACGGAACCAGGGCAGGTGGCGCATAACATCATATTGGTAAGTCGGCCATACTTGAAAAATAGGGTTTTTTAGCCAAAGGAGAGGAAATTATATGGTGTATGGCATACCAGAATAAACCAACCTGATTTGAGGAAAAAAGGTGTTGTATTACTTACTGAATTCCCCTTGAAGATCCCGTAAAGATACCAAACTGTCGACAAGTTTATTACTACCACTCACCCTCTGTTTCAAACAGCCGCAGCAGTTTCCTGTGGAATTGAAATGGGAGGTACCATAGGTGCTCGTCTAACCAGGATCGTACTTGAACAATCCTGTGAAAATCGCTGTTGTCATCTTGGGAGACGAGAGTTCCCGGCATACTTCTCACGATAATGTAGAAGAATGGAAAACACATATTCACCGAGAAATGTGAAACAAAAATGTGGTTCACTGTTTGCTGCATGCGTGGGCAGTTGTGACATCAAATGCATCCCTCAGAAAATAAGTTATAAATCTTCCAACTTACGCCCTCCTAACATTGCAGGTTTTTTATTTATTTCGTTTATTTATTTATTTATTGTTCCGTGGGACCAAATTAAGGAGAAGTCTCCATGGTCATGGAACGAGTCAATACATGAAATTATAACACGATTTTAGAAACAGATAAAATGAAATATAAAAAAACATATTCAGGTGACAAGTCGTAAGTTTAAATAAAGAAAAATTAACAATGTAACACTGGAATTTGCTTAATGTTTTAGCTCTTCCAGGAGCTCCTCGACAGAATAGGAGTAGTGAGCCATGAGGAAACTCTTTAGTTTAGACTTAAAAGAGTTTGGGCTACCGCTAAGATTTTTGGGTTCTTGTGGTAGCTTATTGAAAATGGATGCAGCAGAATACTGCACTCCTTTCTGCACAAGAGTCAAGGAAGTGCATTCCACATACAGATTTGATTTCTGCCTAGTATTAACTGAGTGAAAGCTGCTAACTCTTGGGAATAGGCTAATATTGCTAACAACAAACGACATTAAAGAAAATATATACTGTGAGGGCAATGTCAGAATTCCCAGACTATTGAATAGGGGTCGATAAGAGGTTCTCGAACTTACACCACATATAGCTCGAACAGCCCGTTTTTGAGCCAAAAATACCCTTTTTGAATCCCAAAAAATAATACCATACGACATAAGCGTATGAAAATATGCGAAGTAGACTACTTTTCGTGTTGAAGTGTCACTTATTTCAGATACTGTTCTAATGGTAAATAAAGCAGCATTTAGTTTCTGAACAAGATCCTGGACATGGGCTTTCCACAACAGCTTACTATCTATCCGAACGCCTAGGAACTTGAACTGATCCGTCTCGCTTATAACATGCCCATTCTGTCTGATCAAAATATCAGTTTTTGTTGAATTGTGAGTTAGAAACTGTAAAAAACTGAGTCTTACTGTGATTTAGCATCAAATTATTTTCCACAAGCCACGTACTTATTTCATGAACTACATTATTTGATGCTGTTTCAATATTACACACAAGCTCCTTCACTACCAAGCTAGTGTCATCAGCAAACAGAAATATTTTTGAATCACCTGTAGTACTAGAAGGTATATCATTTATATAAATAAGAAACAGCATTGGCCCCAGCACCGACCCTTGGGGAACGCCCCACTTAACAGTGCCCCATTGGGACTGAACATCACTACCACTCTCAATATTTCGGAGAATTACATTCTGATTTCTGTTCTTAAAGTAAGAGGCGAACCAATTGTAAGCTACTCCCCTTGCTCCATAATGGTCCAACTTCTGCAGTAGTATTTTGTGGTCAACACAGTCAAAAGCCTTCGTTAAATCAAAGAAAACACCTAGCGTTCGCAACCTTTTATTTAATCCGTCCAAAACCTCACAGAGAAAAGAGAATATAGCATTTTCAGTTGTTAAACCATTTATAAAACCAAACTGAACATTTGACAGCAAATTATGTGAATTTAAATGCTCCAGTAACCTTGTATATACAACCTTCTCGATAACTTTAGCGAACACCGATGGCATAGAAATAGGTCTAAAATTGTCAACATTATCAATGTCTCCCTTTTTATAAAGTGGCTTCACTACCGAGTACTTTAATCGGTCAAGAAAGCGACCACTCCTAAAGGAAAAGTTACAGATATGGCCAAGTACTGAGCTAACATACATAGAAGAATACTTCAGTATTCTGCTAGATACCCCGTCATATCCATGAGAGTTCTTGGTCTTTAGTGATTTAACTATTAACTCAATCTCCCTCTTGTCAGTATCATGGAGGAGCATTTCAGGTAACAGTGTCGGAACACTTTTTTCTAAGAGCGCTATATGATTCCCTGTTGGGACTAGGTTTCTATTTAGTTCACCTGCTATATTCAGAAAGTGATTATTAAATACTGTACATTTATGCGACTTATCAGTAACACGGACATTCCCACTACGCACTGTTTCTATATCCTGAACCTGTCTCTGCAGACCAGCCACTTCCTTTACGACTGACCAAATGGTTTTAATTTTATCCTGAGACTTAGCTGTTCTGTCTGCATACCACATACTTTTTGCCTTCCTAATAACATTTTTAAGCACCTTACAGTACTGTTTGTAATGGGCTGCTGCATTTAGGTTTTGACTGTTTCTAACGTTTTGATATAAACACCACGTCAGGCCATCGGTGTACTCGACAGCCTGCATCACTTGAAAAGAGGCAAAATCGAGACCGAGGCTTTCCTACGTGCCTCCTATTGTGTACCCGGCTTAAGGATACACAACAGATACCACGAGAGTTTGTCCCCAAACATGTGCTACCACTCGCCTTGAGCCTTTCAGTTCGGCCTCCCGGGGTCGCCGAGCGGTTCTAGGTGCTACAGTCTGGAACCGCGTGATCACTACAGTCACAGGTTCGAATCCTGCCTCGGGCATGGGTGTGTGTGATGTCCTTAGGTTAGTTAGGTTTAAGTAGTTCTAAGTTCTAGGGGGCTGATGACCTCAGAAGTGAAGTCCCATAGCGCTCAGAGCCTTTCAGTTCCGAGCAACAGTCTCCGAATGGCACTGACAAAGTCGGACCACTTTCTGCTTCCTGCGCCATCTGTGCGTCGTACTCCGCTGATAGTGTAGCCAGCCACCAGAGGGAGCGCACGCACCCGTGGACTGCATTGCTTCGGCCCTGTACTGGCGGAGATGAAAAGCCGTCTGCCGACATGCACAGAACACTAAGCGATGCCGAAACTAGCAGAGTTCCGACCCTGCAGACAGTCGACATTGCTCCGATCCTGCAGGCAGTACGCTGCAGTTCAGTGCCTGCAAGCAGCGCAGCGCGGCTTCTGCATTTACGCTTTGGAGCCCAGTTCTAGGAGTTTCGTTAAGAAGGCAGCATTCCGACTTAGCAGTTACTCTTTACAGGGTAGTAGGACAATCACGAGTGTCTGCGTAATTACATTCAGCAATTGTTACAATATGATAGACCGTCAAGAGACAGCAATTTTTTATTTTTTTATTTATTTTTTAAAATTGTTTTATTTTATTTTATTTTATTTATTTTTTTTTTTTTTTGTATTGCGTATAAGACATCAAGGGCCTTCTCTCAAACTGTACCAAAGTGAATTACCATACTGTAACTTTCAGTAAATGTTATTGGTAATTTCTTATTGTGTTGCCACATTTCTGTTCTAGTGCCGCCCTGAAAAGCAAGTGTGTAATTAATAATAACGCGCAATCTGCCACCTTTTATTGAGCAATAGTAGGAATAAACTTTTGTCCTGCCATTTTGGCTGAATTAATAACATGCAGTTACAAAATTCCTAACACCTCCAGTTAACTACTGTCGATTTTATGTGTTGGTAATATTCTTCTCGGGTGTGCAGCTGAATCATAACGTCATCTTGACTGTACACATCTCGCCGGCGAGATTGTGTACCAGCACGGCACTCTCACCTGAAGATGGCAGCCAGTTGGACCGCGGAAGTATTGTGCCAAAATGACGTTATGATTCGGCTGCACACCCGAGAAGAATATTATCAATTATTACGCCGGGAAAGCCTTCGTGATTATATGTGTTGTTTGGTCCTTTGAGGGCGTAAAACCTTACGCACTGCTGTGAGCTATGGACATTTGCAAGGTAGCCGGTACTTGCATGCAGCTCTCTTCACAATATATGCTCAGAAACTGGTTGAGATGCATCTACTTTTACTGACAGCAGCAAATTCTGTCGGGTTTTGACCTGATTGTCATCGACAAGGCGTTAAGTTCGTCTCTGGTCCCTATCGAGTATTACGACTATCGTTCTTGTTGACATGTTGGACAGTTGGCCTTCATACAGCAACAAATCAGGCAACATCATTCACGGCGTGACAGGTGACAGCTTCTTTCTGCCGTTCTGTCACGTCTCTGCGTCGATCTGTCTTAATGCGCTGACTGTAGACAATCGACTGGCGCTACATACTACCTCATTGACATGACGTGCGTCAGCATTGGGAGGCCAGATGACTGCCTCGCACAGCGCTATTGCGCCCCAAAGCTACCAGAGTGCTTATTTAGTGGGGGAGGGAGGCTAATAGCTTGATCTGCGCACATACGTAAGCGTACGTGACTGCTTCTGGATCGGACCGTTCCATGAAAGTCCTTAACGATACTTGTCAGTCGTAGCAGTTTCTATAGGAAACAAGTTTGGGGTCGTACTGTATCACTAAGGAGTATTAAACTAGTGATAGTGTTCTCGAAAGTACCAAATTACAATAAAGCGAAGTGGTCTGGTGTTATGATGTCGCCATCGCCACATGGTAAACGTCCGAGTAAATCTAACAACATTTTGAAAACGTATATATTTTACAAACATAGACGTCAAACTTCTCACTTTGTTAAAGGACAATACATTAACAAACATGTTCATTATCAATACAGACACGTTTCAAATACACTCTACGACAAAGAAAAAAAAATCGAAGGAATTGTCCGAATGGGACGGTAATCGGTAGATATAATGTACATGTGTACATGAACAAACAAACAGATGACTACAATTTCAGAAAAATCGGATGATTCACTCAAGAGAAACAGCTTCAAAAGTCACAAATTGAACAAGTCAATAACGCATTTGTCCACCTGTGGCCCTTATGCAAACAGTTATTTGGCTTGGAATTCCTTGACAGAGTTGTTGGATGTTCTCCTGAGAGATACAATACCAAATTATGTCCAATTAGCGAGTTAGGTCATCAAAGTCCACAGATGGCTGGAGAATGCTGTCCATAAAGCGACATTTGTTCTCGATGGGGAGAGATCCGGCAACCGTGATGGCCAAGGTATGGTTTGGCAAGCACTAAGATAAGCAGTAAAAACTCTCGCCATGTGTGGGTAGGTATAATCTTGCTGAAATGTTCGCCCAGAATAGCTTGTAATGAAGAACAGCAAAACGGGTGAGAATAGCGTCGACGTACCACAGTGCTGTAAGGGTGCCGCGGGTGAGAACCAGAGGCGTCCGGCCACGAAATGAAATGGCACCACAGAGAATCATTCCTGATTCGTCGGGCCTTATGGTGGACGACAGTCGCGTTGTTATCCCACCGCTACCCCTGGTATGTCCCGACAAGTCTTCGGCCTGGAATCTCACTGACATGGTTCAAATGGCTCTGAGCACTATTGGACTTAACTTCTGTGATCATCAGTCCCCTAAAACTTAGAACTACTTAATCCTAACTAACCTAAGGACATCACACACATCCATGCCCGAGGCAGGATTCGAACCTGCGACAGTAGCGGTCGCTCGGTTCCAGACTGTAGCGCCTAGAACCGCTCGGCCACCCCGGCCGGCTCACTGACATGAGCAGAATTGTCTTCAGTGATGAGTCCTGCTTCAAACTGAACACCGATGACCAGCGAAGAAGTGTCTATGGATGCCCTGGGCACCAGTGGGATATCAACCTGACTGTCGCCCGTCATACGGCCCCACAACCAGGAGCGATGGTCTGGGGTGCCATTTCATTTCACAGCAGGACCCCTTCGGTTGTCATCCACGGTAACCATACAGCACAGCTGTACGTCGACGATATTCTATACAGTCCAGGTAATGCTTCGTCTCTTCCAGCAGGAAGCAGCTTGTCTCTACACCTGCCGGCCGAAGTGGCCGTGCGGTTAAAGGCGCTGCAGTCTGGAACCGCAAGGCCGCTGCGGTCGCAGGTTCGAATCCTGCCTCGGGCATGGATGTTCGTGATGTCCTTAGGTTAGTTAGGTTTAACTAGTTCTAAGTTCTAGGGGACTAATGACCTCAGCAGTTGAGTCCCATAGTGCTCAGAGCCATTTTTTGTCTCTACACCAGGCTCATCTACTGTAATTGCAACATTCTCTGCTTCATTCAAAATATTAATCTCTTCCACAACATTGTCTTTCAAAGTCTGCAAGTTCGCTAAATCGCTGGATTCTAGAGTTAAGACTTTTCGAGCTACTATTCGAATTTTATTCGCGAGCTCTTGAGTTTTACTGCTTAATGTTTCTACCCACTGATTCGAATTTGAGTTTTGTGTGATGCTGTTGTTAAAGTAGTTCGATCGATTTCTCTATTCCTCTTAATGATTCGTTCACAGATCCAACAACTACAGTTGAAGTTGACTGGCCCCTCGAAAGTATCATTACTTTTATTTATGACATTTATTTTCGATTGCGGAACGTGTGTGAGAATAGCTACATCAGGTATGACGAACTTGCTATTGGTGAAACATCAAAATTTGTGCCGGACTCTGACTTGAACCGAGCGAGGTGGTGCAGTGGCCAGCACACTGGATTCGCATTCGGGAGGACGACGGTTCAATCCCGCGTCCGGCCATCCTGACTTAGGTTTTCCGTGATTTCCCTAAATCGCTCCAGGCAAATTCCGGGATGGTTCCTTTGAAAGGGCACGGTCGACTTCCTTCCCCGTCCTTCCATAATCCGATGAGACCGATGACCTCGTGGTCTAGTCTCCTCCCCCAAAGTCCCCAACCCAACCCTTTGACTTGAACACGGATTTCCCGCTTATTTCGAGTGGTCGCCTTAACAACTTTGGCTGTCCGAGCACGCTTCCAGGACCAACCCAAACTTACGCGTGTCATACTGTCTGTCCTACAAGTGTGTTCAGGTAGCAGAGTTGGTTAAGGCTACTGCTCGCATCAAGCGGGAATTCCGGGTGCGAATCCTGGTCAAGCAGAATTTTTCGTGTGTCACCAATAGGCAGACTGTTCTTACTGCTGTACAGAGAATGTATAATTTAAATTTCGCTATTTGGTACTCTTCCTGGTGTTCCAATTTTAATGGCCAACGGGACAAAAAGTGACGTTCCTTGTATCCTTTTCTTTTTATTCATTATGCTTTTGGTTTCACGGCCATAAACCCTACCTTTATTAGAAGTATTACTACCAACTGTAATTTTGGACTAATATCTATGTACAACATATAAATCCTTCTGTAGCAAAATATGAAATTTTTTTATATTATTGGTAATCTAGTATTCTTCTTCATGTGGAAAATTTAATTTAAATTCAGTGTCAAAGAAATTCATATTATTTTCAGCAAAAAAAAAATGGTGCGTATGGACTACACTTTGTGCTTCCTATTTTTTCCTGATGTATTGGGCAACTGAGGTCCGTCCTCCAGGCAATACCATTATTCATTTTTCTGCTCTGCCCCCTCAAAGTGGCCGCCTTTGTATCTGCTGTCGTGTTGCCGGTTTCCTCTCCCCCTCCCCCCCCCCTCCGCCTCTCACCCCGCCCCCAGCCACCTCGATAGTTGAGTGGTCAGCGAGGCAGAATGTCATGCAGAGGGGCCCGGGTTCGATTCCAGGCTAGGTCGGAGATTTTCTCCGCTGAGGAACTGGGTGTTGTGTTGTCTTTATCATCATTTCATCCTCATCGACACGCCAGTCGCCGAAGTGGCGTCAACTTAAAAGACTTGCACCAGGCGACCGGTCTACCGATGGGAGGCCCTAGTCACACCCACATTTCCTTTCTCCAACCCCCCCCCCCCCCCCCCCCCGCTTCTCCAACAATTACAAAAAAATGCACTCTTGATGGGTCGAGATTTTGCCGTGGTGGATTATATGGTGAATTCTTCTTCTTTGAGAGCTATGTACATGAACTTATGCACCCTAATATCGGGTTGTTCCCAAAAGTGTGGTAACGCAGTTGGGACATTGAGGGCCTTTGTACCCAATAGTATTCAGCAGATTTATCGTCCGATCTGTCCTGCCTTTTGAGTACATGTTAATATTTAAGGTTCATGTCTCCTCCTTCTCTCCTTCTCCACAATTACAAATAGTTCAAAGGGCTCTGAGCACTATGGGACTTAACATCTGTGGTCATCAGTCCCCTACAACTTAGAACTACTTAAACCTAACCAACCTAAGGACATCACACACATCCATGCCCGAGGCAGGATTCGAACCTGCGACCGTAGCGGTCATGCGGTTCCAGACCGAAGCGCCTAGAACCACTCGGCCACATCGGCCGGCTCTCCACAAGTACGCAGAGGATTGCCTATCAGCCCAATCGAAGTCTTTTAAAACGAGCTTGACTGGATTTTATTCGTGCAGGGATTGGCTAAAATTCTCTTGGTGCCATTTGCTTCATACACCATTGAGCTGTCAGAATCATAAATTGTATCGCTCTATAATGTTTCCATTCGTCATTCGTTCTCCGTCTCCATTCTTCGTTCCATCTGGTACGCATCGTTCTTTTAAGTCTGTGTATAAAGGCTGATTGCGTTACCTTTAGATGACATTGGGTTTCTCAAGCTGCGCCTTGTTTAGACAGGTGATCGGCCTGTTCGTTGCCGCGCTTGCAGATGCGACCCTCGACCCATATTAATATAAATTTTTTTGGTTGATTTTGTAGCCTGCTGACTTGCTGCATAATTTCATAAACGACTGGGTTGTTGTTTCGCTGTGTAATATGCTTTTTCAAGCTCATGACTGCTGCTCAGAAGTCAGTTAGGATAATAATTTTGCTCTCAACGCAGTTTCCCGCGCACTTAAGTACTTCTAAGATGGCTACTAGTTCTACTATTATAATAGACGTTTCCACAGATAGGCCGAATTTACGACGTTCAAAAGCTTCTGTTGTCTGGTCTACGAACGCACATCCGGTGCCATTTGTATCCCTGGCCCCATGTGTATGTAGTATTTTGGAGTCCGTTGTGTGTCATAAGACTTCTTGTATCGCCATGATATACTCTGAAGGGTTATCATAGGTATCATTCAAACTGTGAACTTCGATTTGTTCAAATGGTTCAAATGGCTCTGAGCACTATGGGACTTAATATCTGAAGTCGTCAGTCCCCTAGAACTTAGAACTACTTAAACCTAAGTTACCTAAGGACATCACACACATCCGTGCCCGAGGCAGGATTCGAACCTGCGACCGTAGCGGTAGCGCGGTTCCAGACTGAAGCGCCTAGAACCGCTCGGCCACACCGGCCGGCCCTTTGATTTGTACGAGGGATATCTCATAACTGTTCTCGTAGGACAGCAGAGCTGTAGCACATATGGCTCTGCGCTAGAGTTCTTCTATAGGGTCGTTGTAATTAAACTTCCGCTATTGAGAGGGCCTGATTGTAAGACCTTGAAGATTTCTGAAACAACGACATGCGGAAGAGAAAAAACAGATAAACCGTTGATAAAAGCACTTTTTAATTTCCAGACAAGAAAGTAACATTTGTTAATTGCATACTATGGTTACGTTCTAGATTATAAACGTTGTTCAGAGTGACGGTTATCTGCATCTGCATCCACGATAGCCTGGAACCACACTATAGATTGCTCTACTACTGCCCGAAACAACGGTGGACCATGAAATGTTCATTAGTCATGACACAGCCCGTGTACTGATTGAAGGTCACACATTGCGTCTAGCGTTGTAAGTCATGGCAACAGTAACTTCTTTAACAATTTGTGGCGCATTGACTGTCCATCTCCCCCGGGATCAGTTCCCAAATCGCTAGTTATTTCGTACTCCCAAATCACGTTCTTCGACACCGGTGGGTAAAGATGACATCTACGTACGCCTTTTCTGCGTCGGTACTTGCGAAGAGCAGCAGCACTAAGCTTTTGCCCACCTTTTTCAAACCTATTTTACTGTCTGTAACTGTAATGCAGTTGTTTCAACCTCTACCGTACCGGTACCGGCGTAACTTATCTGCTTATTTGAAAGAGCAGTGGAGGTCTTGTGTGGTATATCTGCGTACTTGGGGAATAGCACGTTTAAATTATTTATAAGCGAAAGTATACTTATAAAACCGTTGGTCGCGATGCAGAACTCGCTGCCATGAATAAATGAGAGGGGGACGCACTTGAATTCCAATTTTAACTAAATTAGTCTTAATTAAGAATAAAACGGAGGACTACTTGAAGAATCTATCGAGGATAGGGTTTAGAACGATGACCTACAAAGAAAACGACTCAGCTTGGATCCCCACAGCTTCTTTTAGATAGTTGTCTCTAAGAATGCGCTTGAATCATCGTCAGTATGCAAATAACAACTTTATTGTACCAAGAGAATCGAATATACTTAAATAACGTAAGAGCTAAGGTTCAAATTATCTAGTAGGGATGGAAGAATGGAATATAAAATCGAGAATCAAAGTTCAAAGATTATCATGAACCCACACACATGGTTTATTCATTCGTAGATCGACGATTAATCTATAGTGCACAACACTGAGTATTGGAGAGGAACACGTTATCTTTAAGTGGTTTCTGTTTAGGAGCACGGCTAACACTACGAACATCTTCGAGAAAAAGGGACAAGGAGCGCGGCTGATGGACATTCGTACACGTATTCATTGACTCATTCGGCACGAACATCCCATTATAGTTCTACGACGTGCAATGCTAATACAAGAGGTCAGAGAGGCACTGCCACACAAACAAGTGGAAAGTTCTAAATTACCGAATATTATTACGTCTCAGAGAACCGCGAGTTAGAACATCACCTGCCGGCCGCGGTGGTCTAGTGGTTCTAGGCGCGCAGTCTGGAATCGCGGGACTGCTACGGTCGCCGGTTCGAATCCTGCCTCGTGCATGGATGTGTGTGTGTGATGTCCTTAGGTTAGTTAGGTTTAAGTAGTTCTAAGTTCTAGGGGACTGATGCCCACAGAATTAAGTCCCATAGTGCTCACAGCCATTTGAACCATGGCCACGAAAGAGGAGCTTATACCATTGTTGGTATTCTGTATGAAAGCGGATTTTCTGAGGGACATGTGACCACTCCTCGGTGTATTATCATGAAGAAACCCAATTAAAATCCTGATACAAATTGTACAGCAGCTCGAATAGTAAGTATGATTTGAATAACTAAACGTTTTTCTAATGACTTGTGACGTCATGCAATTTAGTTTGAACTTTGCTATACGTTAACCAGAAATCGTACAAACACACGAGTATTCTGAATTTCAAAGTTCAATAACACAAAAATGACTATAAATTACGAACTTACGTGAAGCACATTGGTTTGCGTTAATTGCTCCTGCAAACTGAGAAACGTCCGCTTCCTTTGCACAATCGTTACCAGTGGTCCATCGGGCCACTAACCACAGTAGCCATGCGAATGAACCAAAAGTTCTCTTAAATGTCTGGTTTGACTACATCTGAATAGCGAGTCATCGTAAAAAATATAAGCATCGAAAGAAAACCGATTACGGAACCTGAAAAACTCGCTAAGATAAGAATTTGAACAGCTACATAATACAATGTAAAGAGTGGATCCTATCCACGTCCCTCTGATCTGCTCCCATAGGCCCCATTACAAAGCGATTTTCGCTCCTCAACCTCCGGTAGCTGAGGAGGGTGAAAGGTGGCTGAAAGAAACTTCGTGTTGCCTGACCAGCGTCACGAAAACACCCTCTGTCTACAACTCCAACGAGTTGTGCAGGTAACTTCTCTATCCACGCACTTACATTTTAGGATTGTACACCTGCGTTACCCTTTGCGGAAAGAACAGACTCAACCTCATATTAAGATATTTCATTTTCACCCATACACGGGTGGTGGGAAACAGGAAATAAGGTAAATTTATTCGCTCTATCATGTACCCGATCTGAGTGAAACACGTTGTGGGGAGGGTAGGAGTAATGCTGAAACCCTGATGATAATCAGTGAAATGAACACATCCGACACACGTCCTCTTCCTCGAGCTCTACTACTGATGCCACTAAGTAACGAGGAGTTGATACACTGAAGAGCCAGAGAAACTGGTACACCTACCTACTGTAGTGTAGGGCCCCTGCGAGCACTCATAAGTGCCACAGCACGACGTGGGTTGGACTCGACTTATGGCTGAAGTACGTAGTGCTGGAGGGAATTGGCACCATGAATCCTGCGGGGCCGACTATAAATCTGTAGGAGCTCTAGGGAGTGGAGATCTCTTCTGAACAACACTTTGCAAAGCATCCTAGATACGCTCAATAATATTCATTTCCGGGGAGTCTGGTGGCCAGCGAAAGTGTTTATAATCAGAAGAGTGTTCCTGGAGCCACTTTGTAGCAATTATGGACGTTTGGAGCGTCACATTGTCCTGCTGGGATGCCCAAGTCCGTCGGAATACACAATGGACATGAATGGTTGGAGATAATCAGACAGGACGCTTACGTACGTGTCACCTGTCGGAGACATATCTAGACGTATCAGGGGTCCAATATCACTCCAACTGCACACGCCCCGTACCATTAGAAGGCCTCCACCAGCTTGAACAGTCCGATGCTGACATGCGGGGTCCATGGATTCATGAGGTTGTCTCCATACCCGTACACGTCCATCCGCTCGATACAATTTGAAACGAGACTATTCCGACCAGGCAATATGTTTCCAGTTATCAACAATCCAACTCCAGCGTTGACGGGCCGAGGCGAGACGTAAAGCTTTGAGTCGTGCTGTCATCAATGGTATACGAGGGGCCTTCGGCTCCGAAAGCTCATATCGAGGATGTTTAGTTGAAAGGCTCGCACGCCGACACTCTCTGATGGCCCAGCATTGATATCTGCAGCAATTTACAGAGGGTTTGTACTTGTGTCACGTTGAACGATTCTCTTCAGTCGTCGTTGGTCACTTTCTTGCATGATCTTTTTCCGGCAGCAGTGATGACGGAGATTTGATATTTTACCGGATTCCTGATACTCACGGCACACTCGTGAAATGATAGTACGGCAAAGTCCCCACTTCATCGCTATCTCGGACATGCTGTGTCGCATTGCTCGTGCGCCGACTATAACACCACGTTCAAACTCACTTAAAACTTGACAACCTGCCATTGTAGCAGCAGTAATCGATCTAACAACTGTGCCAGACCCTTGTCTTATATAAGCTTTGCCGTCCGCAGCGCCATATTCTGCCTGTATTTGAATACGCATGCCCAAGTTATGATAGACTACTAACAATGCAAATTCTGCAGTGCACAATCTGATCATCAGTCCGATAAAGTTGGATACCCACACGGTAAATAGTTTTACGTCTACGCACTCGGTCCAGCAGCGGAAGTTTAACTATAACAGCCCTGCATTTAAAAGAAATATAGAACATATGTCGACGCCTCTTTGTTAATTCAATAGCGTCAGGTAAAATAGTCGATCGCCACTGTCCGTATATTCTGTATAACTAACGGCTGCTTACATCCTGCCAGCATTTTATTCGACATAATCCAATGCTGTACGTCCCAAGGATCAGCTATCTCTCTCTTCCTCTCTCTCTCTCTCTCTCTCTCTCTCTCTCTCTCACACACACACACACACACACACACACACTAATCAGGGAAAGCAATACGACGTTCAGCGAGCGTTAGGTCTGCCTAGCAGCCGCCTCTACGTGACCAGGTGGTATAATGAATAATCATGGGAAAGAACAGACTGCGGCGGCTTACGGACAGGAGGGAGAGGGGGAGGGGGGGGGGGGAGGAACAGTAACACGTTGCGTGTCTGACTCTCGCATGCCAGCGAGAATAAACACACGCGGCTGAGGCCACGCTAGCCATCATCCTCCGTGGCCGTGCCAGCACCGGCTCCCGCTGGAATTAAATTAGAGGCTGGGGATTGGCACTGCAACTCCATTAGCAACTTCACACACACACACACACACACACACACATACACACACTGCAGAAGCAGTCCTATTACCGCAGATACGACCTGTTCTCAGAGGGAGTTGCTAATTTCGATCACGTGTGTATCGGTCTGTGAATTCCCGTCATTAACAGAATGCTAGGCGATTATCTGAGGTAAGACAGTAATATGTTATTGTGACCATCACTTCGATGCTTAATTAATCAGTTATCACTATATTTACCTTCGAAATTTATTTATTTCATCGTATCAGTAGTTTTCCCGTCACATAAAAGATCTTCTCTCTAAATGGTACGACACGAGAAGTGTAATTACTTGTATATGTGCCACATAAGACATTAGGCCGAGGTTCGGCTGCTTATTCGCTTTGATGTTGGAGCACTTAGCACAAACAATTTTCTCGCACTCGCGCCGACGTCCTCTTTCGCAAATTCTCTGCTTAATAAAATAATATGTGACGCATATCCTTTGAATGTCTTGAGGTCAATAATAATACGTTTCCACAGGAGCTACTACAGAACGCAGGAGATTCAAACACAAAACGCTGTGATACATCCCGTATGAGTTAACTTACCCTGCACGAAGAAAATGCAGTTGCAGTCATCGCAAACGAGTAAATCAGTTTTCAGGCGTCTCTATCGAGCTGTAAAGCAAATGTGTGCCATGTACCTTTTAAATTAACTTCACTTCACCATTAAGTAGTACAGAAAATATTCGCTGGTGTATGTTCTGATGACTTAAAACGGCTCCGGCGTGATAGGGGTAGCGGGGGGGGGGGGGTGGAAGTGCTGATTATTCTGCTAGTTCTCATCTAACGAACAAAGTCGAAATTCCTGTGTGCATGACCGAGAATGAACGTTACAACGCGATTCAGACTGATTTTTACAAAACAGCAGTCGCTGCGGTTTCGCGGACATTATATCTAAAGTTATTCATTTGAACTAATTTTATTCATCTGTTCTCTCTGCTACTGCTACTGCTGTTGTAGCAACTGTCATCCAGTATCTTCAGGTCCACAGGTTCTGACTTAAATTCAAATACGGCATGTTGTTCTGATATTAAACAATAAAGTAAAGAAATTTGCCACTATTTGAACTTCAACAAATACAAGTTTTTCAGGATTTGGACAAAAGTATGGAGACACTGCGAGAAATATAAATACAGATGCTAGCCAAGCCTCAAGGGTACACTGTTGCATTTCACCGCAACGGCGACTGTGCAGTGTCCTTAATACGCTGGAAGCGACAGTTGTGATCAGGAGAGTGTTTTGTGTAGTTGTGAGTTCATAATTTCGGAGCTAAGTGACTTCGACCGTGGGCAAATCATTGGTGTTCTTATGGTGGTTGCTTCTGTAACCATGGTAGCAGAAGTGTTTGGTTTTTCAAGAGGCACTATATCGGGGATTTATACCACATAAAGGGAAAGCAGAAAATCATCGTCGGCTAAGCCACAACACGGATGAAAGTGTGCGTTGAGTGATCGGACAATCATCGAAGAAAACTGTACAATGAATTTGTTTTATTTCCGGCAATAATCACAAAACTTTTGGTTCTTAGACTACCGGTTTCAGTCAACTATGGCCATATTCAGGTCTGATGATGGTCTCAGGACCAAAAGTTTTGTAAACATTGCCGTAAATACAAGAAATTCGTTATACAGTTCCTGGGTCACTTTTCTAATCCACTTTTCTAATCCGCGACCATGACGCAACTTGTAGAAGAAGACTATGTGCTGCCCAGTTTCTATTCCAGGAAGTGTCGCAGGTTGTCTCTGCTTGGGGACCGGGTGTTGTGTTGGCCTTACGTTCCTATTGTTATAATTGATATTCTGTCTAATAGTGGGGGGCGGAGGGGCTAAAGAAAGTCAAACATATGTTCTGCCAGTCTCGAAGTTGCATATACGGTACAATCCGACATTTTGGACTTCATGCTTGTACAATTTTTTGCACTCCAAATAATTTTTGAGAATAAATAATTTACGGTTTCCAGTTGTGATTTATTCTAATAGTATCCCGATAGGAATAATTGTTTTGATGTGCTAAACTGAAGTTAAGTAAAACCACAACATAATACTTCGTTTTATGAAAATCTCTAAATGGAAGTTGTCAATGACAGCGTCATTTTAATCGTTTGTGGTATGAGGGCGGAGCAAGGACATCAAATGCAGACTAGCACAGGCAAAGATGGAATTCCTGACCAGGAGGAATCTACTAGTATCAATAATAGGCCTTAATTTGAGGGAAAAAATTTGAGAACATACGTTTGGAGCTCAGCAGTGTATGGTAGTGAAACATGGACTGTGGGAAAACCGGAATAAAAGAGCGCAAAAACGGAGAGGAGAGGAATATTTGGAAAACTCACAAAGGGGATAGGATGATGGGACATCTGTTAAGACATTAGGGAATGACTTTCATGATACCAGAGGGTGCTGTAGAGGGCAAAAACTGTAGAGGAAAACAGAGAGTGGAATACAACCAGCAAATAATTGCGGACGTAGGTTGCAAGTGCTACTCTGAGATGCAGAGGTTGATTCAGGAGAGGAATCGGGCTGCGCATCAAACCAGTCAGAAGACTGATGACTCAAAAAAGAAAGAAAAAAAGGAAGGCATGAAAATTCCATTCCGGAGGCATCATTAGGCAACCACACATACACACGCTGTTTGTTACAAACACCACGAAGGCTTAGATTCTTACCTATACTTGCTGCAATTTTGTAGGAAAAAAGATAAGATTCCCTTGAAAACTCTACAGTAGCTGTATATATCCATTCCTAATGACTGAAAGTTGTTTTTGAATACCAACGGGTTTCCTACACCGGATTAAGCATGGTAATGTGTTGTGTTTTCCATATTTTTGTCCATGCAATGTATTTCAGCTATCTGCACGTATTTCTCCCAGCCGCTCACTAAGAATCCTGTCATATAACACGTAACTACGACGTCCGTAACTATTGTTATTTCACAAAGCTGTGTGTTCGTCAAAGGTGTCATTTATATCAGAGATAATAAATACCTATTCTTATTCATAGTTTCATAGTGTCTTTGAAGCATGTGATTTGCAAAAATACTTCGCGTAATCCATTCATTTTCAGGGTTTCAAAGTGACAAAAAAATTATTCTGTCAACATTTATTTTTGAACACAATACGAAAAACGCAGACTTTGATGGGACAGAGCCACAAACATTTATAAATCACGTAATACCTTCATTCCGGAAAATATAAACGGACAAAATGACATCCTACATCACGAAAATCATAAACTGAACAAACTAATACCACATCGCGAAAATCATTGAAAAGACCAGTACCTTCCACCTCGTAATCCTATGCTGAACTGTACCTTTGATAACTGTCTCAACCGAGGCCAGTATCGTAACTATTATGTTACCTCAATTGCCCCTTCAGTTCCGGCTCCTTTCTTTGCGCTTCCAGATTTCTGCCACTTGATTGTTTCGGACAGCAGACAGGATACATTAGCTCTACGCAATGTCTTCAAAGTTTCCATATTTTGCAGTTTTTACTTAACACAGGTGAAGATATTTATGTTCGGAAGTGTTCACGCTTGTCATTACCTTGATGACACCGCCTCGAAGGCTATACAGAAGGAGTTCAAATCTTCATGTCAAAGTGCTGTCCAGAATGCATCTGTCATTGCAGTGCATGGACATAGGCGACTGGTGGGATGTTGCAGGCGCTTACGTTTGCTGCGAATTTTCTTGGCATCGTTCTTGCTACCCCAGCTGCTAAGGTAATAGCAATATGGACAATCGTTAGCCTCAACCTTCAGGACTCTTGGGAGCATGTTCTTGGCGATCGTCCGGGATTTAGTCATTCTTCCTCGGCCGTGTCCATATATCCCACGATATTATTGGTGGGACGCAGGCTGCTGAAGTATCGCCCGTTGTCTGACCAGTCTCTTCCATGGCGGGGCGCCATGGAAACTGAACACAATTCATCACTTCGCCCGACTGCCAGCTGCTCAGCGAGACTACGTGGACAGCCCTCCGTCGACCCCGCAATGCGTGCCAGTCTGCCCTGTCATGGTGGGCCCTTGATTGGCTACGGCAGGGAGGTCGCTGTATGGAAACGACAAACCCAGCATTTCTCCTTCACCATGGAATGTGATGCTTCCAAGGCAAAGTTCACTCTCTTCACTCACTGCCACATGGAAGGAACTATGGTGAGGACATGCACACGACTGGTTAACGCAAGAGCATCCGTCTACGTACCACGTGATAGGTGAATGGCACCACCGTCGGAGGATTTTGATTAATGCCCTGACAAATGATGACGGATGGCATTTAGATAGCCAGCACGATAAACCGTCTGTCCTACATGCACATTATGTTACATTGTGCTCTGTTCAACGTCACCAGCTCTCCAACATTGCGGCGGTCATCCGACACTCGTTTGGCTCGGTTCATGGGGGTGCAACGATGGATGTGCTGGCCAATTTCATGGAGGAAAATGTCACTGACGCTATCAAGGCGGATTCTACGCACGAGACCCCGGCCCTGACGGCCTCCCTCGAGACATTTATAGGACATTTCGTCCCATACTGGCGCTGGCAAATCCCCGACGGTTTCCTCAACGGTCTCCTCATTCCCATCAACAAGCCTCAGGGTACATCACGGATATGTGATTATCGCCCCTTGACATTGTTCAGCCGCAACACGAGGATCTTTACTCTGTTGATGCCTGCAGAGCTTAAACGGACGGTCCGGTATGTGGTTTTCCACAATCAAACCTCTTTGCGCGGTGCCAATAACATCCACACCGAGATGTAATCGCTCTTGTTCATGTTCGTCGTGTGCCTTGGCTTTTGGTCGCTCTTAACTTCAGCCAAGCTTCCCATCTGGTCAATCACGACTACCTGGAAGGGGTACTTCGCAATGTGGGATACCATGGTAGTACCGTTTACGTCGTAATACGCCTCGTTCGTGGAGCGACGTCCCGTGTACTATACAATGGCCGTCTTGCTCCAACCATCCTTGATCCGTCGTTTTGGAGTGTCAAGGCTGCTCGCTATCTACACCATTGTATGTTTCCATAGTGGAACCGTTGCTCTGCAGCCTCGGTCAACTCCAGTCTGAGACGTCTCTCCGTGGCCGTCTATTTTTGCTGCACTACTTGTGTGGACAGTCTCGTCATCGTAGCGGTGCAGAGGTTAGGGAGTTGTTCGCATGGGTTACCACCTACGGCGAAGCTTCAGGTTGCTGCCTTAACGTCCACAAATCGAGCGAAATGGCTATAGGAGCGGGGCTTCCTGAGGGCAGCGCTGCTCCATCGCGTGTAGCTGCTATTGGGTGATGGTTAGGGCTCGATTTCACAAGTAATCTCTGGCGCACGATTTCCCGCAGCTGCCAACTTCTACTGTCCCAGTTACGAGCTTTGCTCCTACATGGACTCTCGATCTCCTGCAACTAACGCACAATACGTTAATGCATGAAACTTCGTGGCAAATTGGTACTGTCTGCCGAGACCCAAACACGGCACCTTTGCCTTTCACGGGATAGTGCTCTACCAACTGAGCTACCCAAGTACAACTCACGATCCTTCCTCACTGCTTTATTTCCACCAGTACCTCGTCTCCTACATTCCAGACTTCACAGTTCTGCTGAGATCCATGCAGAACTAGCACTCTTGGCAAGAAGGAGACATGGTTCAGCCAGAGCCACGGGGATGCTTCCAGAATGAAATTTTCATTCTGCAACGGAGAGTGCACTGAAGCAAAACTTCCTGACGGATTAAACCATGTGCTGGACCGACATTCGAATTCGGGACCAGTACCTTTCGTGCGAAAGTGCTCTACCAACCTTTTATTTTCCTTCTTATGTCTTTTTTACTTTTTCCCCTCTACACCTACTTCAAAGGTCTTTTTTTTTACTTATTTATTATATTTTTCTTCTTTCGAGGATTTTGACAGCAGCCAGACGGCGGAGTTTGCCCTCACTAAAAAAGTATGACAGCACCATACCTCAAACCCACACTTCGTGTTATGTCGACTAGTAGGGTAGTAAGTGATGTCAGGATGGATCAGTTCGATGGGCTCTACGGACTAGGTGACCGTCACAGCAACAATGCCGACATGCGATGTAGATTAGATAGATTAGATTAGTTTTTCGTTCCATGGATCCGTGCTGAGGAGATCCTCGGGGATGTGGAACATGTCAATTTTTTTAAGCTGAAATAATAATACTAATAGTATGAATATATACAATACATCATGTGTTTCTATTAAAAAATTCGTTAGAGGAGTAGGAGTTGGCCACTAGTAAGTCTTTCAGGCACCTTTTAAACTGATCTTTATTTGTAACAAAAATTTTTATGTTTGCTGGCAAATTGTTGAAGATGAGTGTTCCCGAGTAGTGGACTCCTTTTTGAACCAAAGTAAGTGCTTTAAAGTCCTTGTGCAGATCATTTATGTTCCTGGTATTATAAGTGTGAACTGAGCTGTTTGTTCGAAAAAGAGATATATTATTTAGGACAAATTTCATTAAGGAGTAAATATACTGAGAGGCAGTACTTAGTATAGCCAGTTCTTTGAAGAGGTTTCTACAGGACGTCCTTGAATTTACTCCACAAATAATACGTATTATACTCTTTTGGACTCTGAAAATTTTTGTTTGACTTGAAGAGTTACCCCAAAATATTATACCATATAACATTATGGAATGAAAGTAGGCAAAGTATGCAACCTTTTTCATTTTTATGTCGCCTGTGTCTGCTAACACTCGAATTGCTAATACAGATTTGTTAAGGCGTTTCTGCAGTTCTGTGGTGTGCTCCTCCCAACTGAATTTATTATCAAGTTGTAATCCCAGGAATTTAAGACTTCAACCTCTTTTATCTGCTCTTCTTCATACTTTATGCATACGCTGGGTGTAAACCTCTCACAGGTTCTGAATTGCATATAGTGAGTCTTTTCAAAGTTTAATGTCAGTGGGTTGGCTTTAAACCATTTATTAATATTCATGAAAATATCATTAGCAGATCTTTCTAGAACTACACTCGACATACTATTTATTGCAATACTTGTGTCAACAGCATACAAAACGAACTCTGCTTCTGGCAATGTAACTGATGAGAGATCATTAATATAAACAAGAAAAAGCAGTGGCCCTATGATGGATCCTTGTGGGATACCACATGTAATTTCTTCCCATTCTGATGATGACTTAATTCACTAGTCCCTTGCACTGATACTCTTTGTTTCCTGTTAGCGAGGTATGACTTGAACCATTTGCAGCACTGTCCGTGACACCATAGAATTCTAATTTATTTTCTAATTTATTATAATTTATGTGTGAGTAGAAAACAATCGGCAGCTGTATCACAAACGAAACGGTGTATGTCAGTTCGACAGCGGTACATCTGGGGCAGAGAGGGTCCTCGGCAAGATGTATGGTGTATAGACGTTGTCGGGCGGAGAATTTTTCAGTCATTATCACATACCACAGCACTCTCATCGTCGCGGGAAGAAAAGGCGAGTGTACGTTATGCACACCTGCTTCCAGCCAACCGCCAGATGTCGGGGTGAAATCACATCAGTAGCCAGTGTCCTTTGAAAGTAGCGATAGACGTCCTTGGTTCTAAGTGCCCTGGTGGTCAGTAGGACATCCAACATATAGCTCACGTCGACCAGATGGGTGTGAATGTGACGTAGTGGCGATACGGTATATCCAACAGGCAACGCCGGCCAGAGGGACTAAGGCGCCACCTCCTAAGTCAGTGTACCATTGAAGGTGTCCATGACCGAAGCACTTAGGTGATGCATTATTCGCAGAAAGAGAGAGCATGCTCTTATTTCGTTTGGAAGGGTACAGTACCACCCGACATTGAAAATAGGTACAACATACTTCATTATTCTTGTCAGAACAACATATTTTTTCTAATAATAACTCAATTTCAATTAATACAGCGAAGCCGGATACCAGTGTCGGAAAGAATGACAATTTATTTATTTAATTGATCACATGTGCACTCCCACAAAATAAATCCCTATATCCAGTTTGGTGAGATCTGTGAAATGAATGAATGTATGGTCGTCTGCTAATCGCAGATAGTGAATGTGAATATATGATCATCTTTGAGACGATCCTTTGGCCACCTTTGGTGGGACCAAAGAGATGAAATTTACCTGAACTTTGAGAGCCTGAAATGTGGCTGACCAATACGGTAGCATGGTCTTCCCCCACCTCGACAGAGGTGCGAGAGGACCTGAAGAATGGCCAGGTTTCAGCACTCCGCCGCTGGATCTTGTGCTGTTAAGACCTGTCTTAGTTGTGCTCCGTAAAGACAAAAGAGTGGAGACATGGTATGCATGTGGAATATTTAAGAGTAGTTTGAAATAATAATTTCTCTATTTCAGGAACTTTTGTGGGGAGAATTAAATATCAGGCAGGTAATATTAATGGGATCGTAGTAATCTTCGGAAGCGACCAACGGTCACAATGAAACCACGTGCAGCAATAAGTTGAAATACTTCCGTGTGCTTAAGTTAAGCTGAATTACTAGCGTGTGTACAATAAGTTGAAATATTTAAGAAATAGCGTGTGTACCATAAGTTGAAATATTTAAGAAATGGCGTGTGCAGGACTTGAAATTAGAAACGAGTACTTCCACGTGGTGAGTACTGTGTGAGTCTCAATCTGTGTATGAGACAAAGGATAAAGTGAAGTACTCGTCCATGGTATCAGTTGAGGACTCGCGTGTGTGATGAATATGTTCTTAATATTACTTTGCATGATATGATTCCGTGTGACGCTTGATTCAAACTATAAAACTCTGAGAGAGAAGCAAGGTGAGTCGGCCGTCTATCCAGCAACGCCACTTGGCTTGCATTGCACAGGAATATTCCTTATGTCGTATTCCAAGTTGCAGTGTGGTGTATGTCATGTAATTTAAGTATGTGTGGTTTGCATGGGAGAGTAGCAAGGTAGTTTCAGAGGTAGTGGGTTATGCATGTTCCTTTTGTACCGCTCGGTCTGGAGGAAAGTTTTGTGATGATGGTTGTGAGAGTCGAAGTGGGAGATATTGAAAAAGATCCACCATCCTATCCAGAAAGTGCACTGTAGCATTAAATAATTACGAGACCATAAGATAGAGAATCACCAATGTAAATCCATGCCCACTGGGTGTAATTTCTCATGTGTTATTGTTGTAGGTTATAGAATTTGTGTGTTGAAGTTATAGAATTTATCGGAATAAATAAGATAGTGAAAAGAAAAAGATTGGTGGCCTTTTCCTTCGAATTGTATGTTGTCATGATATCCAGAATTTATAATATGTGCGCCATTCATATTCAATGCGATGGCCACGTGTTGATAAAAGCCGTTAAATAAGAAAGAAAATGTGGTATTGCCAGTGCGTAGTGAACAGTCAGTGTTGTGTAAATTACTAATAGTCAGATGTGTGTTTCCGTTGCGTAATATCCAAGCAGGAGAATAACTTTTTACTTAATTGTGAGTAATAAAAAATGAATCCACTCGCTTGACAGACCACTCATCTTGCAGGCCTGACTGCTTGATGCCACAGTATGAGCAAGGCATGTGGGTGCCTCTCACGATTAAGTTTCAGGGCAAAGTATATGTTCACAAAATGTCTCGCATATTCATGTCAGGCATTCGAAAGGTATGAAGATGATATTCCGTGCGGATCATATTAAATAGTCTGCGATACATAGCTGCGGCTGTAGATTGCACGTTCCAATGGAAGATCACTCCCAAACATTCCACTGCCGGGACCTTGTTAACGGACCCCGGTGTATTGATAGTAAGGCCACTGCCCACGTTCATGTAGTGCAACTTCCGCGGGTTCAAACGGTCCCGGCCACTTCGCCATAGCGCCGAAGCCACGCGATCATCGTACATACATCTTCTGTTGATCTCTTCAAGAAAACTACATCCTCTGCACAGGCACAGCATTTAATATGCACATTGCAGAGGCGAATTTCCTCCAAACGCTCACGTAGACCATGAAGTACAGATTCTAGAGCGGCAGCGAAGAGAAAGTCTAACAGAGGGCAGCCTTGTCATACCGAGCGCTCATAGTGAATGATAATGAGCGGCACCCATCTACCAGGACATTCGAGGGGGTACGGCGGATGAGGCGGAGAACCACACCAGCAGATACTGGGGACAGAACCATCTTGTTTAAGACAGCCTGCAAGAAACTGTACTCGATACGATCGAAGGCGTGGTCTAGGTCAACTGCAATGGGAGTGCCTTCTCAACGACCCGCCGACATGAGCGCCACCGTCTTTCTATAGGAACATAATGCCGTGTTCGGTTTACCACCAATTCCCAGATATGTTCGGTCAGTGTGAAAGGCATCCCTGACAGTAGCGAGGAAGCGAGCACGAAGTATGCGTGCGAACAGCCTATAATTCAAACTGACTAACGTCAATGCCCGGATGTCTTGCGGTCTGCACTCTCCATTTGGTTTTGGCAAAGGGATTACCATGCTCTCCAGACATTCGGCGGAATGTGCAGTTCTGGATCGAGGAGTCGTAGCACAATGTGATAGCCTCAAAGAATGTATTGTCTCCTCGTGCACTTCCCAAAGGTGACAGGTCGTGCAGGACATCCTTAACTTCACTGTCAGGGTACTGACTTTCAGATAGGGATCGTGGGACATGGCGGTGTGTGTCTGCGCATGTTGTCCATCTGCTACGCTAAATGCCGTGATGAGTCACCTCTTACGAAGTCTCCATTCTCTGACGATGTGATAGAGATAAGCACATTCGTCTGGGACGGAATCTTGCAGTCTCGCTCAAACCCACTTGCCTTCCGATCTGGCTGCCGTGATCTGCAGGAGCTACGCCTGTGCCTTGTGGATGGCCGTTGGGCAACCCGGCAAAGGTGGCTGCGACACTAATTTCCTCAAGACTGTGTAGTAAACCTGAGAGGTCATATGTTGGCAAAGCGCCCTGTCTCATCCATACGCCATGAACATCTCACGAATAGTTGGTTTGGTGCAATGCATCCAACACCATATCACGGAATCATAGGTATAAATGACCACTAGATGGCAAGCCTCTTCCCAGAGAATGTAGGCATCAAGAATCATGGCAATTCACTGTAGCTCATTTGTTGTCATGGCGTTGTCACGACGCAGGTGAAGGCCTGATGGGTGGTGAAAGCGATGGGCCACAGCTTGGCACTGACAGTCGCTGCCCGAAGATCTCAGGAAATGCAGATACTGTCTGACCTGATAGCCAAGTAGCTGGTGAAGTATGTATATCTGCGTCGTTCAACTTGCATGATTGTCCATGTATCATCCAAAGTTAGGTCCCTCTCCATTGCTTGAAGGGTTGGACGTGGGACATTCTCAGGAATCTGATTCTCAGCGTGTAAGATATGTAAAAGTCCCATGGTGAACGCAACGCCCCACATTGATGGCAAATATTCATATATTATTAAGGTTACGGAAGCTGTTTTTGATCCAGGATCAGAGCAAGAGGGCGTCCAGGGCGGATTCCTTGACTGTGAGATAAATCCAAGAACTGGAAAAAATGCTGCATAAAAAATGTAGCGTTTAATTGGAAGACTTGCAGCAGGCTGTTGTGCCAAATGTCTTTTTTCTGTATGGTAGATGTTTCAGGAGATGGACACTGAGCTACATCAAACCGAAACTACAGGGCCAAATTCGCTAGAGTTACAAATGAACTACTTATACGAATATGTGAGAAATATGTGGAAATCGTAAGTCTGAAAACAATTTATTGGACTCACCAAAACGAAACAATAATCCAAAAGAACAACAGACTCGATCCCAACTACGGATCGTCACGAATCTCGTACAATAACAAATAATGATATAAAAGACCCGACTCTTCATGGGGAGAGATCTCAACCAAACAGTTCTACAATGTCAAGATGTTCGTCGACTGTACCAAGTCCATCTGTAAGAGATCGGCCAGCTAGAAGAGGTGTTTGGCTGTGGCCGCAAGGGTGGCAGCTTGGTATATTTCCAAGCAGTGCGTTGAACTGCCCTTTGTTGTCCTTGCGCCGCTTTACAAAGCCCGTTTGACGGATTTATCTGTCAGAACTATTTGTGATCACAAGCCTGGCGTATCAAAGTACTTCCTAGGATAGCTGCGACCTCTGGTGAAGCTGTTCTGCAGGCTCCACGAACGGGTAGCGGTCCCTGGTGGCAGTTGGTGGAGATGTGGTGTTGTGTTGTGTTGTGGCTGCTGGTAAATATTTGTGTTGACAACACAGACGACATAGGTTTTCCTGCTGAATATATACCCTGTGATGCAGGCATCCTGTGTCGGCTGGACAGGAAGTGGCATGCCATTGCAGTAGGCGCTATGATGTATGAAGTGGGTGGCCACATCAGACCTCCCCCACCCGCCCGCCCCACCCCTCAGAGGGATGAGCAGAAGGCTCATCGTGACGTCGGGTCACAGGGCCGTCAACGACAGGGAAGTGGGGATGGTCACAGGCAAAGGATCGAGCTCCATGGGCATAAGGACCTCTGCCAGAGGGACTGCCTGGGATGCGACCAGAGGTGCTGATGGAGGCGGCGGTAGGTTGGGGAGAGGAACACCGTCACTCCAGAGGACCGACAGCTCTGGAGACAGCAGGGAGCCAGCTACAGACCACACTGGGGAAGAAGCTAGTTGATGTGCTTCCAGCACACCGTGCTGTCATCGAAGGTGACTGCCACCATAGCGAGGCCAATGAGCTATGAGACCCTGGTGGGGACACACTGGGGACAATTCTAGTTGAACATCGCCTAGACCGGATCCTGCAGAGAAAAATGAGGTCATGCCAAACGCAGAGGAGCTCGGCGGGGAGAAGATGGAAACTGTTGATACAAGGGGGACCGATAAGGCTGGCCATGAAGTTTTTCAGCTGAGGATGACACGTCCTGAACAGTGGTCTGGTAGGCGGTAAGAAAGATCGTAAGGTCATTGTCCAGGGAATGTTGGGGATACAGTATCGATATCTGAGCTCTGAATGTACAGAGAAATCGTTCGGTTAACCCGTTAGATGCAGGATTAAAGGGAGTGGTATGAATCAACTGGATCCCCAGGGAGGTGCAGAAGGAGATAAATTCAGCAGATGTAAATTGAGGGCCGTTGTCGGTCACTAACATCTCTAAAAGGCCCTCAGTAGCAAAGATTCAGGAAAAGGGTTGGATGGTATGGGTGGATGTCATGGAGGACATGCGGAAGACATGAGGAAAACCACTGCCTGTGTCCACAAGGGCAAGCCAAGAGGAGTCGAGGAATGGACCTGCAAAATCTAAGTGCAAACAGGGCCAAGGAGCAGGAGGCTATGGGAACAGGCGTCGAAGGGATGCTGACAGGTGGGATTGACAAGAGGGACATGCGGCCACCATGCAGGTGACGGCAGCGTCCCTCACCCTCCAGTAGACATTCTGGTGGGCAAGCCATTTCATCAGGACAATCTCCCAATTACCAGTGTGCAGGAGGACCACTAATGGAGTGAGGGTGGAAGCACAACCCACCAACGATCTTTATCATCCAATATAAGGAAGACCCCATCTCTGACAGATAGTTCCTGGCAGCAGTGTCAGTAGGCCCATATCTCCGGCTGTGGCAGCTGATTACAGTCTGACAGCCACCCATGTTGAATGTGGTGCATCAGCACCTGGAGGGTCAGGTACTCTGCCATGCGACATGTGACTAGCTTAGAATCCATTGGTAAATCAGCTACTGCCTCGGCAGTGGCATTGTCCAGGTGGAAGCAGGCAACTGGGTTAGCATTGAACTCAGGGTTGGCACCCACTGTGAGATGAGAGAGAAGGTCTGCGTAGGAGAGCTGTGGCCTGAAAATGGATATCATAGGAATATCTCATGAGGAACAAGGACCTGTACATGAGGTGGCGCGCAGTCCTCATGAGGATGGTGGACGGGGCAATGAACGATAAGACCAGAGATTTTTGATTGGTGTGTAAGGTGAAGCGACAGCTGAAGATGAAATTGTGGAATTTCTTAAACCCAAAGATGATGATCAAGTCTTCCTTCTCAAGTTGACTGTAGTTATGCTGAGCCAGGAATGGCATTTTGGAGATAAAGGCCAACGGGCACTTGACTCCGTCGATGTTGTGGGACAAGACAGCCCCCACACCGTAGTCTGAAGCATCGGTAGCCAAGGTGAGAGACTTGGTGAGGTCATAATGGACAAGGTAGGCCAGCATGAGGAGAGAAGACTTCAGACAGCAGAACACCCTATCACAGCCTGGCGACTCGTCCCATGGAACATTCTTACAGAGGAGGCAGTGAAGGTATTCCGCCACTGCTTTAGCAAGTGGGATAAAATGGTGGTGGTAATTGAGTTGACCCAGGACTGACTTCAGCTGGGAGATGTCCTTTGGCGGCGGCAGCTGCTGAGTAGCCCCAACACACTAAGGAGTCGGTCAAATGCCATTAGCGTTCAAAACATGGCCAAGGTAGGTCATCTGAGCTACAAAAAATGACACTTCAGCTTGTTGCAGCTTAAGCTGGCACCCCGAAGAACATTTAAGAGGCGCCAGAGGTTACAGGCCAAGTCTGTGGTGGAGACACCAGCAACTAATATGTCATCAAGGTAGTTAGCCATCCCCAGAATGTCTCTTTCCAATGTTTCCAAATAGTGCTGGAAGATGGTTGGAGCACTTGCGGCTCTGAACATGAGTCACTTGTAATGGAATAGCCCAAAAGGGATATTGACTAACAAGATCGCTTTCAACGACTTATCCAAAGGCAACTGGAGATCAATTTTGGTAAACACCTTGCCACCAGCCAAACTGGACAGGATGTCATCACCCTTGGGTAGGGGATAGGAGTCAATAACAGGCTAAGTGTTGACACTGGCCTTAAAATCCCCACAAACATGAAGAGATACATTTGGCTTCTCAAGGACCATGATGGGTATAGCCCAATGACTATGGGGAACCAGGGTCAGGATGCCCTCAGCCTCTAGGCGACGAACCACCTGCTGTAGTTTGTCAAGGAGGTCTAACTGGACCGAATTCCCCAGAGATGTGCCAGAGAACACGTCTGGGAAGTCATCCAGAATCTACCGCAAGTGACTGTCTGCTGACAACGACTGGAAAGCCGGGTCCGAGTCGTGTCTCGAGGCCCAGTAAGGGAAAAAGATCCATTCCCAATACGTTGGTGGCCTTGGGGGCGGCGAGGACCGAAAATCGGTCTGTGAGTCAGGTACTGGATCTGAGCCAAGAACCAGCCATGTAGTCAGATGACATCGCCACTGTAGCTCTTCAGGGAAGTATGGAACGAACGAAGCGGTGGTGAATGCAACTGATGGTGGGAATGCCTGTCAATGATGGTGATGGGGGACCACGGGTCCACTCGAAAAGGAAGAGTCAAAGTGATCACTGCTGTCGTGTGTGGAAAAACTGACTGCACGAAGAAAATTGGTGGCAGCGGGTCAATCTCATCCCCCAAGGAGTCAGAGGCAACCAAAGCAGTGTGGTCCACGGCCATCAAGGATGACGACCGATAGACCTCGCTTTTGTGACCCTGATTTCCGCAGGCTGTACAGGTCACCCTCTGGAAGCAGCAATCTTGCCTCTGATGTGTGACAAAGCACTGACTACAGGAGGGCAACCGTTGTCTCTGCTGCTGCTGCCGCTGTGGCTGCCATTGGCGCAGATGGGGACCGGTGTCCTGGTCCTGGAGGGCAGATGCGGCCTCGTGAGGGGGCTCCCCAGTGCTGCTACGGCAGTTGCGGTGATGTGAAGCGGCCTTGAGGGGGGGGCGGGGGGAGGTCGGACGGCGAAGAGCTGCGCCAGGGACTGCAGCGTGGAAGTAGAGCGAAAGGACTGCTCATGAGCGTAGATAATGGATAAACAGCTGTCTAAAGAGGGATCTTTTAGCGTCAGAATATCAGTCCGTAGGGTTGAAACGTCCCCTTCGAAAACTTAATGAATTACTGTGCTGATGATAAACCTCTTACATTATTTGATTTTCTAACAGATGAGCAGAACTGAACGTACTCAGACATTACTCTCGTTACCTATTCTGATCAACTCTAAACTGCCACACAATATTTTTAGCGCAACGCAATCTGACTTTCAAAAATTCCTACAAAAGAATGGCCCTGACTAACATTAACCTATACCTTTCACAAATCACTTACCTCACAAAAATCTTCATTACTCGAACTACTGCAAAACAGCGAGCGCCACTACTGCCGGCTAAATAAAAGAAGGCACTAACTACTGATAGGCATAGTTAGCAAATGAAAGATTTTGATAGAGAACAAACAATGTATTTACCTTAATAGTGTTCAAAAGTCATAATACACTCCTGGAAATGGAAAAAAGAACACATTGACACCGGTGTGTCAGACCCACCATACTTGCTCCGGACACTGCGAGAGGACTGTACAAGCAATGATCAAACGCACGGCACAGCGGACACACCAGGAACCGCGGTGTTGGCCGTCGAATGGCGCTAGCTGCGCAGCATTTGTGCACCGCCGCCGTCAGTGTCAGCCAGTTTGCCGTGGCATACGGAGCTCCATCGCAGTCTTTAACACTGGTAGCATGCCGCGACAGCGTGGACGTGAACCGTATGTGCAGTTGACGGACTTTGAGCGAGGGCGTATAGTGGGCATGCGGGAGGCCGGGTGGACGTACCGCCGAATTGCTCAACACGTGGGGCGTGAGGTCTCCACAGTACATCGATGTTGTCGCCAGTGGTCGGCGGAAGGTGCACGTGCCCGTCGACCTGGGACCGGACCGGAGCGACGCACGGATGCACGCCAAGACCGTAGGATCCTACGCAGTGCCGTAGGGGACCGCACCGCCACTTCCCAGCAAATTAGGGACACTGTTGCTCCTGGGGTATCGGCGAGGACCATTCGCAACCGTCTCCATGAAGCTGGGCTACGGTCCCGCACACCGTTAGGCCGTCTTCCGCTCACGCCCCAACATCGTGCAGCCCGCCTCCAGTGGTGTCGCGACAGGCGTGAATGGAGGGACGAATGGAGACGTGTCGTCTTCAGCGATGAGAGTCGCTTCTGCCTTGGTGCCAATGATGGTCGTATGCGTGTTTGGCGCCGTGCAGGTGAGCGCCACAATCAGGACTGCATACGACCGAGGCACACAGGGCCAACACCCGGCATCATGGTGTGGGGAGCGATCTCCTACACTGGCCGTACACCACTGGTGATCGTCGAGGGGACACTGAATAGTGCACGGTACATCCAAACCGTCATCGAACCCATCGTTCTACCATTCCTAGACCGGCAAGGGAACTTGCTGTTCCAACAGGACAATGCACGTCCGCATGTATCCCGTGCCACCCAACGTGCTCTAGAAGGTGTAAGTCAACTACCCTGGCCAGCAAGATCTCCGGATCTGTCCCCCATTGAGCATGTTTGGGACTGGATGAAGCGTTGTCTCACGCGGTCTGCACGTCCAGCACGAACGCTGGTCCAACTGAGGCGCCAGGTGGAAATGGCATGGCAAGCCGTTCCACAGGACTACATCCAGCATCTCTACGATCGTCTCCATGGGAGAATAGCAGCCTGCATTGCTGCGAAAGGTGGATATACACTGTACTAGTGCCGACATTGTGCATGCTCTGTTGCCTGTGTCTATGTGCCTGTGGTTCTGTCAGTGTGATCATGTGATGTATCTGACTCCAGGAATGTGTCAATAAAGTTTCCCCTTCCTGGGACAATGAATTCACGGTGTTCTTATTTCAGTTTCCAGGAGTGTATATACAGCAGTTCATGACATCCAGTCTTACAATTTTACTGTCTGTGATGGACACACGTCCAGATCATCCACTCTCAAAACTCCGCCATTTCTCTCCCCACATCCACCACTACTGGCGGCTCACCTCCAACTGCGCAACGCTATGCGCTATTAACAGCCAACTGCCCAACACTACAATGGCGAATATTACTCCAGCAATGCAAACCAACCACAGCCTTCACACAGCACGGTCAGTGATTTTCATATAGAGCGCTACGGGGCATTACCAATATAAAAACCTAAACAGCCTACTTACAGGGTATCAACCAGGACATGGACAACAATCACACCTCGAATGAGGGCTGAACCATAAAATTGCTTGCAATGGGGTTTGCCACAGAAAAAACGACAGTCATGCGAGAGACCTTGCAGCGGAGTAATTCATTCCCTGTACGACTACGTGGGAAGCTTCTGACAACAGCAGAACTTTTCACGTACCACCGCTGCGTGGACCTGAGACTGAAAATAATCCAAATTCAGCGTCTCGTAGGAGAGAAGTTTTGTATTGGGATGCAACTGTTGCAGAAGACGATAAACGCCCGGGTCCACATAGGCGAGAAAAAATGAGCGATGCTGAATGCCTTTAGTGACATCATGAGCAATAATGTGTTTGCCACATCGTTGCCCTAAGGCTCAACGGCTTTGTAGAACTTGGGAAACGCAGGGGGCGTGTCACGGGGCTCCAGAAGTGGGGAAGCTGGGTGGGACCCCTGCAGAGGTACCCCGATTGAGGGGGATGGACATCGCCTCTAATCGCTGAATAAGGAGCTCGTTCGTTCATTGCAAACTTTCCAACAGCGCTATGACTCGCGCTGTGGGTTCATCAATACCTGGAATACCGTCTTCCATAGCAGACAACAACCAAGCAAATGCGAGAAACTCATAAAGCAACTCGCCACTGAAGTATCTGCGTAAGCAGAATAGAAATGCGGAAAACATAAGTCCGAAAACAATTTATTGGGCTCACCAAAACGAAACAATAATCCAATCTTCTAAAAGAACAACAGACTCGATCCCAACTGTGGATCGTCACAAATATACAATAACAAATAATAATAGAAAAGACCCGACCTTCTCGGGGAGAGATCTCAATCAAACAATTCTACAATGTCAAGATGTTCGTCGACTATACCAAGTTCATCTGTAAATGATCGGCCAGCTAGAGGAAGCGTCTAGCTGTGGCTGTCGAGGTGGTAGCTGTGTATACTTCCAACTAGTGCGTCGAACTGCCCTTTGCAGGCAGTGCGCCGCCTTATAAAGCCCGTTTGGCGGATTTATCTGCCGGAACTATTTGTGATCACATGCCTGGCGTAGCAAAGTAGTTCCTGGGCTTGCTTCCATCTCTGGTGAAGCCCTTCCGCAGGCTCCGTGAACGGTTAGCAATCCCTGGCGGCCGTTGGTGAAGACCTGGTATTGTGGTGTGTTGTGGCCGCCGGTAAATATTTGTGTTGACAACGCAGAAGACATAGGTTTTCCTGGTGAACATATGTCCTGTTTAAGCATCCCATGTTGGTTGGACATGAAGTTGGTTGCCAATGTAGTAGACGCTACGATGTCTGAAGTGGGTGGCCACAGCAAAATATACGTAAAATATATGTGACGTGCGTATGCAGGCAAAGCCACTGATAAAAAGCTCCCCCTAAACACCTGGATCGATTTCAACCAGCTTTGGTGTACACACTACTTACTATCTGGAAAGAAATATTGTGGGGGTAAGACCCTGCAATCTCCTGAGTTGTGATAACACAGGAGAGAAGGGGGGGGGGGAGAAGGAGACAGAGAAACAGAGAGGAGGAAGGAGCAGATAGTAGGGAAAAGTAAATCGACAAAGAGAGGAGGGGGAAGAAATGGACAGAGAGATGGGGAAAGAGAAGATGGACAGAGCGAGGGAGAAGGAGGAGATGGACTGAGGAAGGGGGAGGAGAAGATGGACAGAAAGGGGGGAGGAGGACATGGACAGAGAGAGGAGGAAGGAGAAGATGGTTGGAGAGAGGGGTATGGAGGAGATTGACTTAGAGGTGAGGAGATGGACAGAGGCGAAAGGAGCAGATGAACAGAGGTGAAGCAACAGATGGACAGAGAAATGAACTATGAGGAGTTGGACAGAGAGACAGGAAGAGGAACAGTTGTAATGAGAGAGGGGGGAAGTGGAGATGGGCAGAGAGGCAAGAGGAGGAAATATACAGGGAGAAGGAGATGGACAGAGAATGGGGAAGGTTGAGATGGGCAAAGAAATGAAAGAGTAGGAGCTGAATAGAGAGAGGAGGAGGAGGAGGAGGAGGAGATAGACAGCGACAGCAGAGAGGAGAAGATGGCAGAGAGAGGGGAGGAGGGACTGGACACAGAGAGGCTGAAGAGTAAATGGACAGAGATATGGGAGGAGGAGATGGACAAAGAGAGATGGAGGAGGAGATGGACAGAGAGAGTGGAGGAAGAAATAGGCAGGGGGAGGAGGCGATTGACTTACAAGGAGAGAAGGACATGACTAACTCTTGGTACTAGCGGACGCTCAAAACTAGATTTGCATTTTACACGGTTTCCTTCAGTTGTTTAGGATAAATACCAATATGCTTGATGAATATCGTTTTTGATAGGTTGCTGAAAATATCGTTGATATACGTTAATGCACAACTGGCATCTGCATGCTAATGACTGTGCAACACATACAAAAGAACCAAGTATTTCACAAACAATGGCTGCAGTTTCAGCCAAATGGGTAAATAGCTCTTCTGGTGTCTTTATCGTTGTCTCATACACCTAACACTTATCCTCCGCCGTAGAAAAAGAAACCCATAGGACTGAGTTCGAGACGACGTGCTGGCTATTGTTCTGGGCAACACCTTCGATTCTAGCAATTGGCGAAAACATTGACTAAATATTGTGCGCCGTCAACGGAAGAGTGTGGCAGGGCCTCCTCATGCTGGAGCTAGAATCGTTGAACTGCCGCTAGTGAGGCATCCTCAAAAGGAGAAAGACTTGGTAATCCCTTCCACTGAATATCCCAGGAATAAGATATGGCGCTGTCAGATGGTTAGTCAACTATACCAGCTCTCAAATTTATGGCAAATCTCTGTTGATGATGGATCACAAGAGCTGCTTTAGGGTTTTCCAATTCTTAGACATGGCCTTTGTGTCTCTTGCATCTCCTCCTTGGCGAAGACAGCCTCGTCAGTAAGCAAAAAAAAGGTTTGTAGGTCAGTCATGTTTACAATCTGCCAATAGTAAAATTCTGCACATTGGCGAAATCACTGGCAGAAGGAACTTGTACCGCCTGATACTTGAGGGAGGGTTAGGTTGATTTGGGGGGAGGAGACCAAACTGCAAGGTCATAGGTCTCGCTGGATTAGGGAAGGATGGGGAAGGAAGTCGACCATGCCCTTTCACAGCAACCATCCCGGCATTTGCCTGAAGCGATTTAGGGAAATCACGGAAAACATAAATCAGGATGGCCGTACGCAGGACTGGACCGTCGTCCTCCCGAATGCGAGTCCAGTGTGCTAACCACTGCGCCACATCGCTCGGTGATACTTGATGCAGTGCTTGCAAATCTCGTGCAAGACTTTCTACACTTTGGCGTTAGAGGTATTTTGTTTCTTGGCTGTGGGGTATGTGTTGGTGCTGCGTTATCTTCAGTTCGCTGTAACACAGGTTCCCCAAACTGGACAGTTTGCACACTTTTAGATCTACCAGTTTCCCGTTGGTCTCGTCTAAGGGACCCCGTTTCACGAAGACGGCCATCAAGTCGGAGATGTGGTATGATTTCGTATTCTCCTCACTTGAAATCATTCTGAATACGGGCTCCTCGCTCTTCCGTTATTGCAACGTGCCTCTCCTTAAATGAGATGGGTGTCAGCTACCTCGATTAGAGTGGAATAAGCCATCACTATCCTGTAATCGTCAGTGGAAACTTTCAGGTATGCGCAACATAACATAAACAATAATAATGTAATCGTTTTTTCAAGGACTGGGACACAACTAGTAGCAATGAAAACTTACCTTTCCTGACAGTACAATGTAATTCCAGTATCAATGTGTTGCATACGAAGCAGTGAGAACAATTGTGAGCATTGGGCTAGGGTAAGTCCATTGTCAAACTCTTCAAAGATACCCAGTAAGCAAATGGTGAAGCTGTGACATGGTTGTTATTCAAAGAAAGTGTTTCTTTTTACTTTCTATAATAAATTTACAATTTTTACAGGGTGTCTCAAAAGATAAATTGAATTTTTAATGTGTTAAATGGTATCCGAACATGACTAAGATATTATCTGTGCTTAACAGATTCACACTACGTTTGGCCTAATTTGACACACTATATCACAGTTCCTGTGGCATTCAACCAATTTTAACGTGTGCGCCTTTGGTAGGGAACACAACATTCAGCATGTATACAAGCTCTATCCACACACAGCTCAACATATCCACATCAGCTCTGGCAATGGCAGTAACGATTCGGTTCTTTAAGTCATTGATGAAGCTGACAGGTGTGCGGTAGACTCTTTCCTTGGCAAACCCCCATAGAAAGAGGTCCATCAGTATAATGTCAGACAACCTAGGAGGTCAGGGAATTAGACTACCCCTGCCAGTCCAGCAGTCTGGAAACATCTGGTCTGGAATATCTCACATAATCTGAGCCCAGTGTGGCGGTGCACCTCCTTGTTGGAAAACAACTGTGTCTTGGCGGTCATCCGGTTGTGATAAGCTCCAGTATATTAAGATAACTGCTTGAATTAACTGATGTTTCTGAAAAAAAGAAAGTCGTCCCACAATGCGACCAACCATCAAACAATACCATAAATTCACTTTCGAACTGTCACGTATGTCTTTGGTCACAGTAAGCAGATTGGTTATGTCTCAGCTGCGAGCTTTGATTACTTTAACACACAAGTGGAATGTTGCTTCGTCATTAAATGCTAGGTCGCTTAGAAAATCTTCATCCTCCTCTACAAGATGAAGATCAACCATAGAGAACTGCATGCGTTGTGACTTATTGTCTGGTTTCAACGCGTACAAAAGCTGCAATCTATACGGAAACGTCAGCAAACGTTTCCGAAGGACGCAGTGTGGGGTCTTCCTAGGACTCTGCAGCTCCTGCGACGTCCTCCGAACGGAATTCTGCGGTGAAAGTCGGAAAGCCATCCGTATCCGTTCTTTACCCGCTTCTCTTGTTCCAGGTTGTCCGGTACGATACTCCGCATCAACGCTTCCCGTCTGCATAAAGCTCCAGTAAAACCTATGTATCGACGTCCGCAAGGATGAGTGTTTTCTATAGCGTGTTTGGAAGTTCCTTTGAATCTGTATGTCCGATTTGGCCTGAACAGTTCATTCCATACACATTTTTTTTTTTTGAACCGTTGTCATTACGCTTCACTCTCGATAACATGGGACACACACAAACGAAACATTGTGAGTTTGTTTCTCACATCAGCCAAACATGGTGCTATGGTTTGGGTCCTGTAACGCTTTGAAGTTACAGCGAATTCTTTGAGACGCCCTGTATGCGTAGTGTAGGGTGAGTCCTTTCTTAAACAGAAAACATAAGGCAATTAGAACTGCTGTGCCTTCACAATAATGTGGCTTAGTAATCAATATTTATATTGCAGTTATTCAGTAAAGATTCACGTTAATCTCTCATTTATAGTTCACGTATCTGCTCCTCTGTGTTTAGAAGTCCCTTGATGAATCTCAATAACTTTAATTACTTGGAAGCATACACTTTTTTCACTGTTGTTCTTCACTCGTTCAAATCTTAATTTTCTTAGATTCGCTGTCTAGAAAAACTCAAGCCATCACTTTCGTTCTACTCACTGTCCTTCAACTACCCAGTCCTCCGATTTTTCACAGCATAAGAAAACGATTATTTGTACGTGGCAGGCTCAGCCATGTAAAAACTCGACGGAAGTTGTGTTACAATAATAATGTCACGCATTGAAAGTCATTTACAGATATCTTTCGTTATCACTCTACTTTTGGTATCATAAGCCAAGTATCTTACACTGACCTGTCTTGATAAGTATAACGTGGCTACTGTTACCTATATATTGAATATTACTGTTCATGCACGACGGTATTGATATGACTATTCACATTTTATGATCGGCATTTACTATTCGAATGTGACTGCAAGGAATGTTATTTACCACTCTGTGACATGTAAACCACGGACACTTTTAACTCGTGTTCTTCATCTGCTGCAAATTTCTTCGCGTATGCGAGAGCATTCAGTTTTTTGTTGGCCTGAGATGTGTTGCGTCAATCTCTACTTGTGGTAATTTTTCAGATAAATGATTTACTAAAATAAGAGTAATATCAACCATTATTTCGAGTCATATTTTTCAAAAAATTATTATCATACACCATATTACCTACTGCAGCACCTGTGCTCACTACATAGCACTTCGTAGAAATTATAAACTTGTTCGAGCACTTTTATATTCGATATTCATCAGTGACTTTCACTTGTAACATTCTGTCTCCACGCGATTAATTACATCGCTCTTTTATCTAGTCTAGAAACTTTTGTTCACTGGTCTCCACTCTCCCTCCGTCCGCATCTACCTTTGTGCTTGTTCCACACGTCTATGCCTGTTCTTGGCACCATCTCACCGATTATATCTTACCGGTTTGTGACCTAGAGTAACGCCCCTTCGTCATTTGTGCCACTTGTCTCGTATTACACCATGTTTTCATTTACAATATAGGGACCATAAAAAGATTTCCGACTGAGGGCGTTGCTGCAGTGTAAAAGCAACCCAGCGCGACTCCGCTTCGGATATATAATCGTGCTGTTAAGGCGAAACGTCTGGGAAAAATAGAAGGGCCACTGCTGCTTCATGATAAGGCACGTCCCCCTGTGGCAAATGTAATGCAGAAGTTACGCCAGGTCAAGTGACAGTTCTATAGTTCTGAGCCTTCCTTAATAAAATCCTCGAAGGGTCGACGATTCCGGACTAGTATGTGCATGAGGCAGTCTTCACCCAGCAGGACACAGTATTTTACCAAATGGGTATCTTAAACCTGGTGTGTCAGTGGCATTGTTGCCTCAGTATTCACAGTTCTGTTTCCTGGGTGACATACTGATTGTGATTTGAACGGAAAGTATTTGATCGCTTCTTAGACAACAAAGACTGCATTACTCTTCGAATGGTTTCGTTTTGTGATTGGTGCTGTGTGCTAATCAAACTAGTACATATTGTGGAGTTCGAGTTCACAGTTCTTAAATCTGTTTTCATACGGTTACTGAGTTCAATTATTTGTTCAAATGGTTCAAATGGCTCTGAGCACTATGGGACTTAACCTAGAACTCAGAACTACTTAAACCTAACTAACCTAAGGACATCACAAACATCCATGCCCGAGGCAGGATTCGAACCTGCGACCGTAGCGGTCGCGCGGTTCCAGGCTGAAGCGCCTAGGGAAAAAAAAAGTCGTGTGACTAGGGCCTCCCGTCGGGTAGACAGTGCGCCTGGTGGTAACTAACCTAAGGACATCACAAACATCCATGCCCGAGGCAGGATTCGAACCTGCGACCGTAGCGGTCGCGCGGTTCCAGGCTGTAGCGCCTAGGGAAAAAAAAAGTCGTGTGACTAGGGCCTCCCGTCGGGTAGACAGTGCGCCTGGTGCAAGTCTCGATTTCACGCTACTTCGGCGACTTGCGCGTCGATGAGGATGAAATGATGATGATTAGGACAACACAACACCCAGCGCCTGAACGGATAAAATCTCCGACCCAGACGGGAATCGAACCCGGGCCCTTAGGATTGACAGTCCGTCCGCTGACCACTTTTTTTTTAATCTCATTTTGCCCGTTTTCGTTCGTTGTAACTGCTCGTGGCGGATGTCGCTAGACGTCCGTTTCAGGTCGTCGTTGATCCATTAACTCAGCTTTTTTGTTACAGAGGGCAGCTAACCCTCTGACCGAACACGCTGAGTTACCGCGCCGACTACCACTCAGCTACCGGGGACGGACTATTTGTTACTGAATCAAACGGAAGATGGCGGTGCACTGTATTGCGTCCACGTGACCACACTTAAACACCTGACCTGCTGCCCAGGGGAACATAAGCATTAATGGCTTGCTCTTGCCATGTGCTCGTGAAAGGTACTAACCAACGGAAAACATAGTACTCCTAATAGCTATAAATATTAGACTGAAAATGAAAAAAATACAGACGTAATGTTTTTCAGTACCGTGCACTGTTGTCAGTCACCAACAAAAATATCTCTACTTATACCTGTCACACACTGTAAGTTCTGGCAACATAGGTAATATTAACTAAAGAAAATGTGGGAAAGAAAGAAATAGACGCTCCAGGAAAAACTCGTGACATATGGGGTTGCAAATCACCCCGTCTTAGGCCTTCGCAGTTTCAACGTCCAAACGCTGTGCTGCCGAGTGCGAGACCCGCAGAGCCGCCGCAGCCGGAGCCGCCACCGGGGCCTAAGTGTGCCATCTCATGACGGTCGGTAATTACCCCGTCCGTTTCCTACCGGCGTCTGCCGACAATGGGCCTCCACGCCAACTTTTTCGCACCCTCAATATTTTACCGCCTCCTCCCCTAATATTATTCGTCCGCCGCCCTCCTCGACCTTTTATTCTCGCTTTCAATATAGCCCGGGAACATGCCAAGTTATGACGGACAATGAGAATAAAGGGGTTCGTCTCGGAGGAGCTTATTTCTTTCTCTTGTTTCCTCCACTCCGCTGCCTTTTCTTTCCGCCGTTCGGTGAATTCATAATGGAAGCGGCGCCCGCCACGGCTCGCACCTACTCCCCCGCCTGCCCGGGGGTTGGGCGCCGCCGGTCCGTGTGCTCGCGAGGGTGAGCCGGTTTAATATTAATCACGCCGCGGCGGATCAATCGTCTGGCCCGGTTTCCGTGCCGGGGGGCGGGGGCCGGGGGGCGGGCAGAGGAGGCCTCTCATTGTGGAGACGGGGCTGCGTGACCGGCCGGCGGATGGACGGACGCCGGCAGTTCTTCTGCCACTTCCAGATTCGCACGGTATCAGCCGCCGCGCGCTGCAACTGCTATTGTCTGCCAAAGTGGCGGCCCACCATCTCGTGACTCGAACCGGCAAATCTACTGTCGCCTCGTGTGCTTGCCGTGACGTTTATGGACGTGTTAATCAAGACGTATGCAGATTGGATTTCTATCTTGCAGACAACGTGTGATTAGTTTCGTGCACTTGTAATTAGTATGTTTCTGCAGCAAGGGAGGAAGGTTTGCACTTATACACTACTGGCCATTACAATTGCTACACCAAGAAGAAATGCAGATGATAAACCGGTATTCACTGGACAAGTATATTGTACTAGAACTGACATGTGATTATATTATCACGCAATTTGGGTGCATAGATCCTGAGAAATCAGTACCCGGAACAACCACCTCTGCTCGTAATAACGACATTGATACGCCTGGGCATTGAGGCAAACAGAGCTTGAATGGCGTGTACAGGTACAGCTGCCCATGCAGTTTCAACACGATACCACACTTCATCAAGAGTACTGACTGGCGTATTGTGACGAGCCAGTTGCTCGGCCACCATTGACCAGACGTTTTCAGTTGGTGAGCGATCTGGAGAAGGTGCTGGTCAGGGCAGCAGCCGAACATTTTCTGTTCAAAATGGTTCAAATGGCTCTGAGCACAATGGGACTTAACATCTGAAGTCATCAGTCCCCTAGAACTTAGAACTACTGAAACCTAACTAACCTAAGGACATCTCACACATCCATGCCCGAGGCAGGATTCGAACCTGCGACCGTAGCAGTCACGCGGTTCCGGACTGAAGTGCCTACAACCGCACGGCCACCACGGCCGGTGAACATTTTCTGCATCCAGAAAGGCCCGTACAGGATCTGCAACATGCGGTCGTGCATTATCCTGCTGAAATGTAAAGTTTCGCAGGGATCGAATGAAGGATAGAGCCACGGGTCGTAACACATCTGAAATGTAACGTCCACTGTTCAAAGTGCCGTCAATGCGAACAAGAGGTGACCCAGACGTGTAACCAATAGCACCCCATACCATCACGCCGGGTGATACGCCAGTATGGCGATGACGAATACACGCTCCCAATGTGCGTTCACCGCGATGTCGCCAAACACTGATGCGATTATCATGATGCTGTAAACAGAATCTGGATTCATCCGAAAAAATGGCGTTTTTCCATTCGTGCACCCAGGTTCGTCGTTGAATACACCATCGTAGGCGCTCCTGTCTGATGCAAAGTCAAGGGTAATCGCAGCCATGGTCTCTGAGCTGATAGTCCATGCTGCTGCAAACGTCGTCGAACTGTTTCTGCAGATGGTTGTTGTCTTGCAAACGTTTCCATCTGTTGACTCAGGGATCGAGACGTGGCTGCACGATCCGTTACGGCCATGCGGGTAAGATGCCTGTCATCTCGACTGCTAGTGATAGGAGGCCGTTGGGATCAAGCACGGCGTTCCGTTTTACCCTCTTGAACCCACCGATTCCATATTCTGCATTGGATCTCGACCAACGCGAGCAGCAATGTCGCGATACGATCAACCGCAATTGCGATAGGCTACAATCGGACCTTTATCAAAGTCGGAAAAGTGATGGTACGCATTTGTCCTCCTTACACGAGGCATCTCAACAACGTTTCACCAGGCAACGCCGGTCAACTGCTGTTTATGTATGAGAAATTGGTTGGAAACTTTCCTCGTGTCAGCACGTTGTAGGTGTCGCCACTGGCGCCACCTTGTGTGAATGCTCTGAAAAGTTAATCATTTGCATATCACAGCATCTTCTTCCTGTCAGTTAAATTTCGCGTTTGTAGCACGTCATCTTCGTGGTGAAGCAATTTTAATGGCCAGTAGTGTATATACAGTCGACATCTATGTGCTATTGCAGACGTGCAGATGTGCCCCATTGAGCTGAAGTCAGTCAATAATGATCATATGCTATCGAGTTATCAGTTTGTGGATACATTGAGGACTGTGTTTCATACACTGCTCCAAGTAATCCCAGACTTTTTTCCACAGTAGCAGTTGCACCCTACGTCCTCACTTATATGCTGTCGTCCACCAGTATTACTGCCCTTTGTGGTTCCCTCTACTACCTTGGAGGTTATTCTCTAAAGCCTTAACTCGTTCTACCATCTCGTCTTTTCTCCTTGTCAGTGGCGAAACTCCTCGTTCCCTGTCTCATCTTTCAACCTGATTTTCAACGATCTCCCGTCTCACCGCATTTCAAACGCTTTGGATCTCCTCTGTTCTGGTTTCCTCACTGTCCATGATTCGTTACCGTACAGTGCTGTGCTCCCTTCCTCATATTAATGCTTATGTTTGAAACAACGAGACTCCTCTTGGCCAGTAATGCCCTCCTTGCCCATGTGAGTCTGCTATTTATGTCCTCATTGATTCTTCCGTCTTGGGTTGTTTTTCTTCGAAAGTAGCACAATTCCTTAACTTCGTCTTCTTCGTGAGCACCAACTTTGATGTTAGGTTTCTCGCTATTCTGACCTCTTCTGCTTCTCATTACTTCCAGATTTTTGTGATTCACTCTCAATCCATAGTCTGTACTCATTAAACTGTTCCTTTCATTCAACAGATCCTGTAATTCTTATTGAGTTTCATTGTTGGCAATGTCACCAGCGAATCTTATCACTGATATCCATTAATCCCGTATTTAAGTCCCACTTTGAACCTTTCTTTTATTTCTGTCATTGTTTCTTAGATGTGTAGAGTGAACAGGAGGGGCTAAAGACTGCATCCCTGTCTCACATTCTTTTTAATCCGAGCACTTTATTCTTGGTCTTCCAATCTTATTGTTCTAAGTCCTTTTATATATTGTATTTCACCCCTTTTCCCCTATAGTTCAATCCTATTTTTCTTAAAGTTCCCATCAGTTCTTCGAGAATAAAATCGGGTAATTTGGTTGGCCACTAGAAGCGTGGCAGAGCGCATGAGTGTTCGTCAAACCACAGGCATATGAGTATAATTTCGTGAAGTTAGCTGTTGCATTTTGGAAGACGTAAGTGCCCGCAGTACACTCATCATGAATACGAAGAAGAAAGCAACACGAGTTCACCGAGGACGTCGAAATAAACATCCTGGTTAATAGAATGAAATTTTCACTCTACAGCGGAGTGTGAGCTGATATGAAACTTGCTGGCAGATTAAAACTGTGTGCCGGACCGAGACTCGAACTCGGGACCTTTGCCTTTCGCGGGCAAGTGCTCTACCAACTAAGCTACCCAAGCACGACTCACGCCCCCTCCTCATAGTTTTAATTCCGCCAGTACCTCGTCTCCTATCTGCCAAACTTCACAGAAGCTCTCCTGCGAACCTTGCAGAACTAGCACTCCGCTGTAGAGTGAAGATTTCATTCTAGAAACATCCCCCACCCTGTGGCTAAGCCATGTCTCCGCAATATCCTTTCTTCCAGGAGTGCTAGTTCTGCAAGGTTCGCAGGAGAGCGTCTGTGAAGTTTGGAAGGTAGGAGACGGGGTACTGGCGGAATTAAAGCTATGAGGACGGGGCGTGAATCGTGTTTCGGTATCTCAGTTGGTAGATCACTTGCCCGCGAAAGGCAAAGGTCCCGAGTTCGAGTCTCGGTCCGGCACACAGTTTTAATCTGTCAGAAAGTTTCATCCTGGTTAATATTCACCGTAACCTCATTCAGAAGCAGCTGCTAATGTCGAGACTGAAACCGATGGTCATTTACAAGATGTGATAGTTGCTCCAGTTCCTGTCAGTTTGGATCTTTTCACGATGTCTTCTAATGCCGTGTCGGCTACACCACTCCTCTTAGACGTCTGGACAAGTGATAAACCAGCCCTTGTAAGTGTTCGACGAGTGATTCACCAGTCCTTATAGGCACGATGGATATGTGAGAGCCTACACCATTCCTTGTAGACACGGTACGCTAGCCATACACCATTCCTTGTAGACACGTTGGACGGTCCTCGCTGAGACAGCAACAAATCGGGCAACTTAATTCACGTTATGCTCATGGACACCTCGAAACGCGATAGCTGTTTACTGACCGCCTGTCACTCCTCCACGTAAAGTAATATTATTGCGCAACTCGACACAACCGATTGACATCTACGCACCAAACGACCTAGGTGAGCGGTGGACAGTCACCTGAGCGCCTGATACCAGCACTGCCCACTTACATCAATCCTAAGTGACCAGTGTGCTCTTACAAGGGGCTGACGAATAATTTTTCCCGTGAGGATACTACATCAGCTGAACTCAGTTTTGCCACTGACAATTTAACGAATCTACCCTCACTGTAACTGAACATGAAGTTACATAGCACCTTACAAGATGAAGTGCACGGATGACCTAAAATCCTTACGGCTACTGCCCAGCGCGAGACTGAATACCACCTTGAAGTGTGCTACTCTCATACGCCTCTGTGGAAAGTCGCTGGAAGTCTTAAAACCACGAGAAGGCGAAAGATGTTGACACCCACGCCCCATCAGAAAAGGTGAATTTTTTCAGCTTTCAGGTAAGCCAGATGCAGTATGGTGATGCAGCTGTCACGGAACGGAAACATCGCGGGAAATGCACGTTTGAATGTAAATGCAGGTGCTACCCAGGCCCGCAGGTTGTGCTGTCACATCTGATCAGGAAGGGCCCATATGCAATGTCCTTATTAGGTTGCAAGTGTCAATCGTTGCCAGAATAATGCTTTATGTAGTTGTTAGTGCAAGTTCTTCTGTAACTAAGGTAACCGAAGTGTTTAGTATTTAAAGAGACAACATATTGAGGATTTATACCTCGCACAGGGAAAGTGGAAAATCATCATCCTCTAAGACATAACGCGGATGAAAGTATGCTGAATGATATTGACATACGATCATTGACGAGAACTGCACCGAAAAGTCGAAGATTGACAGCTTCAAGTCACTGCAGAACTGAACGTCGTCTCGTGAACTCGGTCACCACTAAAACAACACGGAGCGTACTTCACAAGCAGGGAGTTGAAGACGAACTGGAATTTCAAAACCACTCGTCAGTGGTACAAATACCCATAACAGGAAAGCGTGTTACAGAAGCCGTAACAACTGGGGAAGAAAGTCAGCTGGTCGGATAGTCTTGTTTCACATTATTTCCCAATTCAGGCAGAGCTTACGCCCCAAGATTAAAAAATGTCGGGGATTCGGTTACGATTTAATCAGCCTTATCGTTATATTCCATGAGCGACACGAATATTCTTCAAGGTCGCATTATTGCCACTGATTATGTGACCATTATGGCCGATCAACCATCCCATGTTACAATGGTTGTTCGCCAATGGTGATGCTGTTTCCAAGACGATAAGGCGTCTATTCTTGCAGCTCACAACATGAGAATTAGTTTTGTAAGCACGAGGATGAACTTCAGAATCTCACCTCGCTATCACAGTCATTAGATCTCCGTAGTATAGGGCCCTCATGGTACACTCTGGGTAGAAGGGTGTGTGATCGCTATCCACGTTCATCATCATTGCCTGATCTCGCCATTATTTTGCAGGAACAGTGATGTAAGACTTCCTTTTAAAACCATAAAGGACATGTATTTAGCCATTCCGAGAAGACCAGGCTGTTTTGAATGCCAACGGTTTTCCAACATAGTAGCAGACAGGGTAATGTGTTGCATTTGTGGTGTTTACATATTTTTGTTCAATTCCGGGTAGATCCGTTACCGAATTTGAATTAATGGTGGAAAAACTCATTTACTTGAATTTCTTACCCTCGGATTAGAAATACCGATACCCTTAATGGTCCTGGAAGGAGTGAATTCACTTTCAGGTCACGGTTAGCAAAGCCAGAGAGAATAGTCATATATTGCCCCCAAACCAATCAAGCAGCTTCTGACAGCCAGGATGGAACATCCTGCATTGGGCTACAAATGTAGTACATACTAGCAGTGGAATTAAAGATGCAATCAGTCTGTTCTACACTTTGTTGACGTGTTTCACTTTTGAAATATAGCAAGTGATTTTCTCTTAAGTAATTGATGTCTGCTTGCTTCAACGGATATTGTTTTGCTTACGGTACATTTTACTTGGTCAAACAGAGTTCATCATTAAGTGCAAACATGCACATTGCTTGTGACATTAGTAGAGGAAGTAAAACAGAGTAAAAATTTCTACTTACAACTGTCCAACAGTACCTCTATTTCTAATTTTTTCTGTGGATTTTTCAAAACTAAAATAGCGAATAGACAATTGAGCGAAAAATGATAGAAGGTGAAGTAGTATTCTTGTCGAAATATGTCGCATGTACACTGTCGAGGCTCCCTGAATTGCAACAGACCCTAGTATATTGCTCTACCAAACATTAAAAACTGCTCCCAGTATCGGTAATAGTTCCCATCGTTACAATAGTGTAAAGAATAAACAGAACACACATGGATTGGAAAATAACGTAGACACAGATCTTAAAAAATAAGAAAAACGCTTCCCAAACATCTCGATTCCGCCTGTTTGTATTGTGCTCAACACCTGTACTTGGTAACTGATGTTTCAGAGTTCAGATTACACTTTAAAAAACTGTCCTTCCCTTGTTGCAGCAACTACATGTAGTTAATTGCCGTCTGGTGTATTACGACTGCTTTCTGCCATATAATTTTCATATACTGTATTGCTCATTGAGAAATATCGACTCGAAGGTAGAGGTACATATGATTGCAAGAAGACTGTTTTCGTGATTTCTGCCATTTTTTCATCCAGGTAATTTTTAGTGTCCGCACTTGATTTTTGCAAAAGGAAAAATGTGGGGAGCATGGATAAGTAACGAAGGTCTACAATGACGCTAGAGACAAATGTGTGCTGAGGTGGGGACCCAAAAGTTCGGTTCTTTTGGGTTCACTGTTTATTACATTGCGGCCCCAACCGCCCTCTCCCCCTCCCACAAATATACTTGTAGCCAACCACACATTTAGTGTGCCATTATACCTATGATTATAGTAACAATAATAATGATGTCTTATGGTTCAACGGCCTGGTGCAAGAGTTTCAATTGGCCATAGCGAATTGCCTGTCCCTGCGTGTTCACAGGCATTCACCCATCGTAGCGCTAACCGTGAATGACGTTACTTAACTTCGGTGATCGGGCGATAAACCGTGTATCCAACGTGACAAGACCATTGCCAATAGTAAAAATTCAGTAAGCAAAGTGTGTTAACATTATAATAAAAATAATAACCTGAAACTTCCTAGCAGATTAAACCTGTGTGTAAGACTGGGACACGCACCTGGAATCTTTGCCACCGCCACCAAGTGCTCTGCCGACCGAGCTATCCTAGCACGATTCACGGCCCCGAGGGCGAGTCGTCAGTCGTGTTCGGATAGCTCAGTGGTGCCGGCACGGTATCTTTGCTTGTTCCCTCAACGGAATGGCCACCCTCTGTAAATAAAATACAAAAAATTAAAGAAAAATGAGTGAAATTTTCATCAATCACCTAGAAGACGTGTCATCCAGCATCCGTGCATAACTAATGACGAAAAGTGGCGAAGAAACAGATATAACGAAAACAGAATTCGGTACAACATTTGCCCGTGAAAGACAAAGGCCCTAAGTTCGAGTCCAGGTCCGGCACACAATTTTAATTTGCCAGGAAGTTTCAGATTAGCCCACGCTGCGCTGCAGAGTGAAAATTCATTCTGGGTAATAATAATTTGTTTCAATCAGTACTTAGCGCATTTGTTTGGCGTAAGATGCATAAAACTGCTGCTCAGAGAACTACGTCACTTTAAAAGCATTCGTCCGAGAATTTAAGATCTACATCTATCATTAAATTAATTTAAGAACTATAACAGCAACAAAACTCTCACAAGTTCGACATGATCATAACTTACACAACGCAACACAGAAGTGAGTCCTCATCACTCAGTATTTTACTTAGCATTACGACTGTGAAACCAGGTCTGAACACTGTGGCTACGGGAGCGTGTAGATGTCGGAGAATGCAACTTGTTTCATCCATTTCCACGAAAATTCGAGAAGGCAATGTTTCTACTTTTTTCCTTCCTTAGTGGAGCTTAGACGTCTAGCGAGCCGCCACGGGCCGCATGGGAGCAGTCACAGGCGGGCTGCATAGAACCAGTCGGAGAACTTATGACCCGAAAGAAAAGAGAAATTTAGAAAAACTAAAAAAATAGTTACCTCCGACAGCAGATTGGCGCAACCGACAGCAACGTATGTTTGATTAACGGCAGTCTATAATAACTCAAGAAATAAATGGTTGATAAAGGACAAGAAAGCACTGCACTAGAAGAGAATGCGCGTGGAGTGACAGCTACATAAGTACTGCACTGGCGGACAGGGCTCCGCTGCGGCTGCTTCATTAGCGGTGCACGGCAACAGGCCGACTTGCGGTTGAAAAATTGCGCAGTTTTTTTTGCGCAATTACTGTGTCGTCGCCTAACAGCAGTGCTGCGCCCGTGCGGGCACAACAGATGCGCTACACACGATGAAGACGTATATTGTCGTTTGCAAAGCTATTGTACTGAGCAGCAGTCTTGCAACAGCTTCCTCGTGGATGCCAGGTGTACAGCATTAAACAGAAACAAAAAACTCCGGAGTGACAATCATTCCTCAGACCCCTGCTAATGAAGATGTAAGCATTCATTTTTCTTTTAGGATTAACACAGTGCTAATGCCCGTCATGGCGACAAAGCACCCGTTATGACTGCTCCATGCATTTTCTCAAAAGCACATTTAATGAAATTTTTCTGCCTGTCGCTGTAAGTTTGCTCAGATCAATCTTCGCAGCTAATGAAGCCACAATCAGATAAATGTGAAAACTAGGTACCGGTGGACGCACTGTTTAGTGGCCAAATGCAGCAACCTCGGTCGCAAAACTAGATAACCAAGATATCGTGATCACAGTTAAAAGTAAATCACTTTTAGAATGTTCCTGCGGCGCAGCAAATAGCCGGCAGACAACCGTGGATCTGACCGCGGTTAACTCTGATTATTGCAATGGAAGGCGGCTTTGAGATGCAAAGATGTTAATATGGATATGAATTTGCACGAAGTCACCTTTATACCTTAGTTTTCTAGACAATCGCTGGTGAGTGACGTTATTGTCACATGCTCTCACTTTTGTCAACAAGCAGGAGTTTGTTTATACATTGCTACTAGTCCGTTTGTTTACGTTTGACGAAACGGAAAACAATAGAAGACTATCAAATTATTTGAAATACGAAATGGATATACTTCTCGAATTTATCGTGCGAAAGCATGAGTTCTTGAAAATAATAGAACTGACGGCTACAGAAAAAAGAAGAAATGTACGTTTTTTCGTCTGGGTCATTATCTTTTTTGTTTCTTTACTGTTCAATTCGAATAGCTACGTCATTAAAATACGTATATGCTATTCATCAAATCTAATTGTTACCGTTATGAAAAATACACATCTTCTTACCTCTAACTATATATTGCAAAAAAATCTCCTGTTTTCGTTGCTAATAAAAATTCGTGATTACCGAACATTCATATAATATTGTTGACGAAGACAATATAATTAGAAGCCACACATTAATTTTTTCTATCTTTTTCTATATTTAAAAATACGAATCCAAGTGGAATTGAACCCTGGCGCTCCACATAGCTAGCAAGCAATTTACCATAGAGCCACACTGCATCTCAATTTAAAAAAAAATCTACCTTATTTCAGCATGTTAAAGATGTATGGTAACTTTGGACGTCAATTTTCTTGAGAATTTTTGAGAGTGGCATCCAACTGCTTCGGGAGAGATACATTTGAGTTTTGAACTTCACACACGATAAATATAAGAATTACAAACATCTGATTCTCGTGTGGTACACTCGTACAAGACAATCAGTGTGCTCAAATGTGGAGTAACAATTTAAATCTGCTCATTATAAGTTTTATCCATAAATTAATAAACTTTCTGGGTTCATCTTTAGTGTAGGTTACGGTACAGAATGCCTTGAATACATGTCAGTAAAGCTAAATGCGCGCCATCGTATTACCGTACGAACCCTGGTCATCTAGAGAGAACCGGACGTGAGCGACGATCAAATAAAACCGTGGTCAACTCCCTCGTTTAACTTAGATCGACGTCTGTGCACCAGAATTTTAAGTTAAACGGGTTTAAATGCCAACTTTACCGTGGTTACCTTTTAATCAGATTGGTGCTATCGGCCCTAAGACTAGTACTCATGAAGAAAACGGATAACATTTCAGTCTGGCCACTACGTCGTAGATTTCCCATGCTTTTTCTCAGTCATTTTACTCGAATGAGAGGACGATCCTTTAAAGGAAAACACTATTGTAATAAATCCCTTGTAACGATTAGTCCTTTCGTCTACCTTAAAGGACGGCATGGTATTATGTAACGTTACAACTGATATTTTTATCGAAGGAGTCAGTCATGATTTATATAGGGTGACATATTACAGCCGTATTAATGGCGGTTTGTATCCGTTGGCTTCCACACCATGTTAATGGTCGGCAATGTGCACTGGCGAATTCGAGCACTTAAAACTGATTACAAACGCCGATATGAATGAACTGTCACAAACACTGCACGTAAAATACTGTAACATCCCCTTTGAAAAATTTATGAATAACTGTGCTGGTAAACCTCTTACGTTATTTGATTTTCAAAGACCTGAGCAGAACTGTACGTACTCAGACATTTCTCTCTTTACTTATTCTGATCAACACTAACCTGACACACAATATTTTTAGGGCAACGCAATCTGACTTTCAATGATCCCTACAAAAGAATGGTCCTGATTAACAGTAACCTATACATTTCATGAATCACTTACCTCACAAAAATCATCGTTACTCGAACTACTGCAATACAGCGAGCGCCACTACTGCCAGCTAAATAAAAGATTCTAACTACTGAAGGCACTAACTACTGATAGGCATAGTCAGCAAATGTAAGATTTTGATAGAGAATAAACAATGTATTTACCTTAATAATGTTCAAAACTCATATATATATATATATATATATATATATATATATATATATATATATATATATATATATATATATATATTTATTATCGTTTCATTATGTCCAGTATTACAAATTTACTCTTTCTGGCGGACACACGTCCAGATCGTCCGCTCTTAAAATTCTGCCATCTCTCTCCCGCCATCCACCACTGCTGGTGGCTCACCTCCAACTGCGCAACGCTACGCGCTGTTCACATCTAACTGCCCAACACTACAATAGCAATATTCCAACAATGCAAATCAGCCACAGACTGCACACAGCACGGTCAGTGATTTTCATACAGAGCGCTACGTGGCGTTACCAACATAAAAACCTAAACAACCTACTTACATAGCCCACAAGCTCCCCACAACAAATTTACTGAAAGAAGGCCGAACTGGCGGTATCACCATATCCAAAACGGCAGTAAAAGTGACTACTGCTGACTGTCTCACTGCGGCTCCAACACCGTCGGTAGACGCTCGCTGCAGATCTAAAACCTGCCCACTCACTTAGTGTAATATTGTCCTTTCTGTGGACTGCCCTAGTATCGTACCGTGTACGAGTGAGATCAGCTTCTTGCCCACAGGCCAAATAAAGACAGAGTCTCAGCACAAGCACGAGAGAGTAAAGAACACTTCTACTGTCCAACCGTTCTTAGACCTTCTTCATATCCCCACTCTACTTACAAAGTGACGAATATACAGCTCAGAAAGACGCGCTGGTATATCTACTCGATAATTAGTCGTAGTGTAAGTGCTCCTCTATTGAACACAAGATGGCGCACACAGAGACGCTTTCCCTCCGCTCACGGAAATGACTCAGAGAAAATGGTTCAAATGGCTCTGAGCACTATGGGGCTTAACATCTGAGGTCATCAGTCCCCTAGAACTTAGAACTACTTAAACCTAACTAACCTAGGGACGTCACACACATCCTTGCCCGAGGCAGGATTCGAACCTGCGACCGTAGCGGTCGCGCGGTTCCAGACTGAGGCGCCTAGAACCGCTCGGCCACACCGGCCGGCTGATTCAGACCCCCAGCTCTTCACACAAAAGTAGTAGCTCGGCTACTACAAAAGAACGACAGAAGGCCCGTACTTCCTGTCCAATCACAGGGTTCGTCTCTAAACGAGTGCCCCCTTCTTACTTTGAGTCATACAGTCTTTCGCCACTCCGTGCAAATTTCCAGACCAGCTCCCACTCCTGTCTAGATTTTAAGAAGAGCCAAAGAAGCTGGGCTGGAACCGTTTCGCCCCAGCAACCTTCACTTCCCACTCTACCTTCCGCAGACTTTCAACGGCCCGAGCCCATATAAACGTGTACTACTAAGAGATGGCTGTCATCCAGAAGGCCTGCGTCCCCTGGTGTGCCACTGACTACGGAACACAGCCGCTTCCAACGACACCGCGCTAGTGCAGCCCATGCACAAACGCTGTTCCGTCCCTGCCATGCACCAGGAAGCTGCCCGCTAGTTCACAATGTCCGTCCTTGTTTCCTGGGGTTTCTCAGCAAAAACAGTGTGCCATGTTCTGGCTGCGAATCATCCGCTGAGCACGCAATACAAGCAGTTAGTAAGGACATCCTCATTACCTGCATATATTAGCGTTCCATTTAATTTGTACTCGAACTCTTACCGCAATTAAAATACAAGTGATGTAATAATTACTCCATATCTGACGTCCATAAAATCCGACGCCTTACAGTACATTTCATGTAATGACCATGAATGTAAGATATGTGAAATTAGTTTTCGTGTGGAAGCATAGAGACATTGATTTGTCACTTGTTCAGTTTGCGAGTGGGACACAAAAGGAAATGACTAGTACTGGTAAAGAGTACCCTTTTCCATGCATTGCACGGTGGCTTGTGGAGTATGATGTAGATGCAGATGCAGATCTAAAAACTTCGACAATGTTGCTACAGTATTTCAGTCAAAACATGTTAGTGTTTCTGGCTGTTTCCACAATTTTTCTTGAAAATATCATGTAACGATAGTTTTTACTTTTTTCGTAACGACCGGTAATAATTTTCTTTTTTAAGTATTGCATTATATTTTAGACTAAAAACGAAATATACGAAATTATTTTAAAATTTTTATTAACATTTCAAACTATTGTTAACTGGCAATATCACTGACTGGCAATGCTGTAAGACAATGAAGTGACCTTGATCCGCCCATTTTCATGACGATCACTATCATTTGGTTAGATCACTTTCACGATGAAAATTCAAAGTTTTTCAGAAAGTTAAGCTTCATTATCATACACTGGCGTGACTAAAGTCATGCAATAGCGACATTCTCATATACAAATGGCGGTAGTATCGTGTACGCAAGGTATAAAAGCGCAGTGCATTAGGAGAGCTGGCATTAATACTCAGGTGATTCATTTGAAAGTCTTTCCTACTTGATTACAGCTGTACGACGGGAACTAACAGCCTTTGAACGAAGAACGCTAGGAAATTCAATATTCCGGGCTCCGCAGTATCAAGAGCGTGCCGAAAATACCGAATTTCAAGCATTACCTCTCACCACGGACAACGCAGTGGCCGATGGCCTCCGATTAACGACCAAGAGCAGCTACGATTGCCTAGAGTTGCAAGTGCTAACAGAGGACCATCACTGCAAGAAATAACAGCAGAAATGAATGGGGGAAGTCAGACGAACTTATCCGTGAGGACAGTGAGGTGAAATTTGGCTATGATGGTCCATGGCAGCAGACGATATGACGCGAGTGCCTTTGCCAGCAGCACGACATCGCCTGCAGCGGCTCTCCTGGGCTCGTGACCATATAGGTTGGACCCTAGACGGGAAATTCGTGGCCTGGTCAGATGAGTCCCGATTTCAATTGGTAAGGGAGCTCAAGGTGGCGCAGACCCCACGAAGCCATGGACCCAAGTTGTCAACAAGGCACTGTGCAAGCTGGTGGGGGCTCCAAAACAGTGTGGGCTGTGTTTACATGGAATAGACTGGGTCGTCTTGTCCAACTGATCCGATTATTGACTGGAAGTGGTTATGTTCGGCTACTTGGAGACAATTTGCAGCGATTGATAGACTTCATGTTCCCAAACAACGATGCGATTTTTATGGATGGCAATGTGTTATGTCGTTGAAGAAATGGCTCTAAGCACTATGGGATTAAACATCCAAGGTCATCAGTCCGCTAGACTTAGAACTACTTAAACGTAACTAACCTAAGGACATCACACACATTCATGCCCGAGGCAGGATTCCAACCTGCGACCGTAGCAGCAGCGTGGTTCCGGAGTGAAGCGCCAAGAACCGCTCGGCCACCGCGGCCGGCCATGTCGTTGAGCCACATTTGTTCGATATTGGTTTGAAGAACATTCTGGACAATTCCAGCAAAATGATTTGGCCATCCAGACCGCCTAACATGAATGCCATCGACTATTTATGGGAGATAATCGAGAAGTTAGATAGTGCACAAAATCCATCACCGGCAACAGATCCGCAACTATGGAGGCATCATGGTTCAGTATTTCTGCAGGGGACTTCGAACTGCCTGTAGAGTCCATGCCACGTCTAGTTGTTGCACTGTGACATTCCATCTATAGACATATGGAAAAGGTATTTTCCCTAATCGTTCATCGAGTAATATATTACAAGTGTTGTTTTAGTGTCACTTTTGAATTCCTTGTCATGTTACAGTCGGCAGGTGACTGCATTTTATCTTGCAACACTACTTCGTAGCACAATTTGCCCGCCGCCTCGTAAAAGCACGACAGCCGCCGGAGGATTGGGCACTCGCTGTGTCTCTCTATCGCCGGTTTGTTATAGCCCTCCCCCCCCCCCTCCCCCTCTCCCGCCTCTCGCTGCTAGCTTTCTCCCTCTTCAGCGTTGACCTGACTCCTAAGGCGTCCTCCGCCGGGTCATTCTCGACGCGCAAGGTGCGCTGCGGCTGGCAGTAATGAAATATTAACAGGGAGCACGCTGATAATGACCCCCACAACACAGCGACTCCTATGTATTTACGTAAATGCCGCGCTTTATTTGGCGGCGAACGCGCAGTAAATCGTGTTATTTATAATGCTGATTGCTGTCATTAGCATGGGACGCTGCGTCAAAGATAACTGGCCCGCCCGCCGCCTAGCGTTCGCCTCTCGCCCCCCTCCCCCTCCCTCCCTCCCCCCCCTCGAACAACAGTCTCTCTTGTCCACAGGGGGAGGGCCTGCGACGCCTGTACGCTCTCCACCATAGCAGACTAGTACACTTCTGACGAAGAGCTTCCTGCTAATCCTTGCTCATGCTACTCTTCAAGTACTGACGTGTTACACGTGCATAGCAGCTTAAATAAGTATCTTAACAATGATAATGGGGGTAAAGAGGGCGACATTGGCCAGAGACAAAATCTCTTTAAACGAGCAGGAACATCTTCAAGGCAAATAACATGAACAGTAGTGTTAGAGAAAATCATTAAACTAACATCGGACTGCGTGACGAGCTGCTCCACGAGCTTAATCTCTCCGTAAAATGAAGAACAAGCAGCACTCGTGGCGAAGAATGTGGCTTTTACCTCAAGATCTCCACAACTGAGAGTGCAAGGACATCAAGAATTAATTTCCCATGCTGTTGTCTACCATAGCATGTAGCGATATTTTTCATGTATTTATCATGTGTTAGTTTTACCACTTACGAGACCCAGTTCTGTTTGCATATTTAGCGAGTTATTTTGAATTAGTCAGTTAGCTAAACACCAAATGTTATTTGACTAAACGAAAAGATGAATGAGTTTTCTATACAGCAAGAAAGCTTGCCCAATACCAAGCGAAGCTATTTACACAGTAACGGGTAGTCTGTCGCACCTAATTTCATCAACGCTTTCTTTTAATAATCGGCAGAAACAAAACAGTTATGTAAAACCGCGAGTGATAATCAAAGGGCTATACTCTACGCAAAAGTTATCTTTGCCATAATCTTTACATCAGAAATGATTGCCAAAATGAACCACATGGTTTTCTGGTGTCGCCAAGGAAGAACGTTAAAAGCTTAGGAAAGAAAACCGCTGTCATAGACAGCTCTAACGAATCAGTCACTCGAGAAATGGTGAAGGACATTCTTGTCAACTAAACAGTAGTGCCAATGTTACACAAACTATTTCTTGCTGTAAATCGGAATACACATTTTCCATGGCAGCAAGATGTTTAATGCAAGACATTGCCTGAAATGAGTCTTCATTGCAACATATCTGGAAGCAAAAGAAATACTCCATTAGAGAAAATTTATGTAAATTTTTACAATTAAAATAGTATGGTAAAAAGACTTTCTTATCCACGACCTACTGATGGATTTTTACTTGAAACTCAGTTCATTTATACGGCTCATTGTGCGGCAAACCATCTGAAATAAGTGCAAGCGAACGTGATACAAGCTACTAACCGATTTTACTACCAGTTTCACGAGATCATAACTTCCTTAAAATCTCCATAGTAGCTTCATCAGTTTTTTCGCGTATAAACTGTGTTTCAGTAATGTGAAACCAATGTTGTTTACAGAACTCAATATGTCTTTCGAGATAAAGGCAGTAGGAGCTGCAAGAAAGGCTTCATCTTAACCCATTGCCGCTAAAGTCTGTGTCTCTGTCAATTTGCATTCAGTTCTTCGAAGTAAAGTTAAAATCCTTTCGCACTAGCTAAGCTACATAGCGCCGAAAAATATGTGAAAAAATTTTAGATGCAGTGAAAATTTATAGATTCCAGCATATCTCTATTTCTCGCAAATAACATAATCTTTTTTAAAAAATATTAAAAACACTTAAACTCATTGCTGTTGAAATCCTGTTGAAATAACTCGATGTTTTATAGGTTCGTAGAGTTTTTGTTTTGCATGTTGGTATTCCGGTTGCTATGGGTTTATGGGTTTATTTGTATTCACGGTTCCAGTTGAGTTCACGTATTGTCATTTTGTTATTTGGGGATAGTGAGTGGAGCTGTGGACTCAAGAAAATGAAGTGTCAAGTGGAGAAATTGGGAGATTTTCGACGTATTTTTCTGTTTTAGTTAATAGGGGGGCTACAGCAGCAGAAGCAACCAGAAAAATTTGCGTCGTATATGGGGACAATGGCACGGGGCGGAGCGCAGCAAGAAAATCGTTTTCTCTTCTTAAGGAGGATCACTTTGACATTAATGACTCTCCATCTTCAGGAAGACCTTCGGAGTTTTATGAAGATCGTTTAAATGCATTAATCCGCAGTTATTCAAGTCAGTGTACTCGAGAACTGGGAAATGTGATGAATTGTGATCATTCCACCATCATGTGACATTTGGATGCAATAGGAAAGGTTGGAAAATCGGGTGTATGGGTACTGCATGCTCTATGCCAAAATCACAAAAATCGGTGGGTGATTATATGTGCATCTCTGCTTGTTCTTGATCAACATGCTCATGAACACCATTCCTGTTCTCTATTATTACAGGTGATGAGAAAAGGAGTCTTCGTGCTAACATCAGAAAAAGAAAGAAATGGTGGAGCCCAAACAAAGCAGTAACTCCCCACCCATAAAAGATAATGTTATGCATCAGGTGGAACAGCGATGGTGTGGTGTATTATGAATTGCTTCCCCGAGGTGTAACCATAATTCCTGACATTTATTGTCAACAACTGAGACATCTTGCAGACGCAATCCAAGAACAGCGACCAGGAAGACTGCGTGAGGGGATGCTACTCCATGGTAATGCCCATCCACACTCTGCTGCACAGACAAAAAACACTATACAGGAGTTGAGTTGGGAAGTCATTCTGCACCCATCTTATTCACCTTGTCTTGTGCCCTCGCCGGCCGCGGTGGCCGTGCGGTTCTAGGCGCTGCAGTCCGGAACCGCGGGACTGCTACGGTCGCAGGTTCGAATCCTGCCTCGGGCATGGATGTGTGTGATGTCCTTAGGTTAGTTAGGTTTAAGTAGTTCTAAGTTCTAGGGGACTGATGACCTAAGATGTTAAGTCCCATAGTGCTCAGAGCCATTTGAACCCCTCTTGTGCCCTCAGATTTCACTTTCTGCTCTCTCTATCGAACAATTTACAAGGAACTTCCTTTCCGGATGAAAACGCGCTCAAAATATGGCTCGATGCCTTAAAACCACGTGATTTCTACAATTGTGGAATCGAAAAGTTACTTTAGCAGTGGCAAGCTATTGGACAACTGAACTCTGTTATGAGTATCTGCTGTGTTCATTGAACGTTTGGAAAATGCTAGGAACTTCTCTACCAACACAATATAGCCATCCACTCAGAAGTAGATATCAGACATTCATGTATTCAGATGGACAGGCATTGCGATCTGTATTTCCAGTAGACTAATGAATGTTATTTTTTTATTGTGCCAGTCTTATGACTTTTGTTTCCATCACACTTATTAACATATTCCAGGCTTTGACGCAGTGGTCAGATGAATGTAGTTCAGGTTACAACTAGAAGAACACGTAGACGGTTATAGAGGACGAGAAACAGCTTTACTCGACCTGATTGTCCTCAAAGGTTAAATCAGTTTGTTTCCGATCCAGGCAGACAGCACGAACCTCTGTTTCAAGTACAACAGCACCTCGTAGAATCTAAGAGAGTCAAGGCCTAAAATAGCCTTCACACTCAGGTTCAGCATAAACAGAAAACTGGCACCAAGAAGTATGACTGAAACACAAAATCGGTTCTGATCTGCTCCTTTATGTCCCTGCATTTTCCATGTATTGTGCCGGCCGCGGTGGCCGTGCGGTTCTGGCGCTGCAGTCCGGAACCGCGGGGCTGCTACAATCGCAGGTTCGAATCCTGCCTCGGGCATGGGTGTGTGTGATGTCCTTAGGTTAGTTAGGTTTAAGTAGTTCTAAGTTCTAGGGGACTTATGACCTAAGATGTTTAGTCCCATAGTGCTCAGAGCCATTTGAACCATTTGAACCATCCATGTATTGCACGGTGTGCTCTCATCTCTTGCATTTCAGAACTGGCCACTTCTTATCGTTATCACACATTTCATACACATCCTTATCAATTAATGAGGTTTGGCTGCTTGAACCCAGAATGCTTCGGAATATCTTCGAATGTCACGTAAGTCAATGGGTGAGCAATGTCTTTCGTTCTGTTGTTTAGCTGAACGACATCTTGAAACAGTTTTTTCTTTAAAACTTCATATTGACAAGTAAGGCTCCTGGAAGCCCGCCCGGTTAGCTGTGCGATCTAACGCACTGCTTTCCGGGCGGGAAGGCGTGCCCTTTCCGGCACGAATCCGCACGGCGGATTAGTGTCGAGGTCCGGTGTTCCCGCCAGTCTGTGGATGGTTTTTAAGGCGGTTTGGTTTTTAAGGTGGTTTTCCATCTGCCTCGGTGAATGCGGGCTGGTTACCCTTATTCCGCTTCAGTTACACCATGTCAGCGATAGCTGCGCAAACACTTTCTCCACGTACGCGTACACCATAATTACTCAACGACGCAAAAGCTGGGGTTACACTCGTCTGGTGTGAGACGTTCCCCGGGGCAGGGGCTAGGGGGGTCCACTGGGGGCCGAACCGCACAATAGCCCCGGGTTCAGTGTGGGTCGGCGGTGGGGTGAGTGGACTGCTGTAGCTTTCTGAAGGGCTGTGTACCACTGTGGGCAGCGGCGGGAACGAAGCCTCGCTGTCGTCTCTAGGTCCCCAGTTCCATACAATACAATGCAAGACTCCTGGAAGCTGAGTTACATTTAGCAGCAGAGTTCGAGCCTCAGCCAGTTGCCAGTCTCTCCTCATGTTTCTCTCTTCATCCTGTCCACGTGGATTCCTTCCGAATCTGGACCACATACTTTTACAACTTCCGCCTGCTCTCGCCTCGGATCATTGCGTCCTCTGTACTTTCGTCTCTCATCTGTCTGATACATTTGCGCCCATGAACCACGAGGTTTATTCCTATGTCATCTGTTTCCATTTTGAGTGGGACAGATGCCTTGTTCACCACTCTGCATTAGTTGTGCTGGACCATAGTGAGTTTGCACAAAGTGCAGTGGTTCTCCACCATCAACTGCACGACCAAGTAAAGTATGAATGTGCCTGCATCATTCATACCATGACTAGCCAACTTCATATCTTTCTGAATGCTGATTGGTAACTTTCTAAAGCAGATCCAAATTAGATCTTTCTGCTTACATGGTGCACCCAAGAACTGGTTTCCTTTCATAATTTCTTTGAAATACTGAACTGGGCAACGAAATTGCGATCGTGCATCATCAAAATGCCTAGTTTCACGTGCTCGTGCTTGTCTTGTGCCCAAAACTCTGCAGAAATGCCAGTTTAAATTCCTCATAAGTCCTGCACTTTGCTGTTATCGCTTGCATCATGGCGGCTGCCTCTTCCTGAAGAGTTCTGCAAATGAAATTGAGTTTGTATTCGGCAGACCATGACCTCGGAAGTCCAACCTGGAATTTTTCAGTACCAATTTTAGGATGCAAGCGAATCACTCAGTCCGGGAAGAACGCATACTTCTGTACTAAAACAAAATAATTTCTAATTTAATCATCTTGGACCTCCTATTAACCTATTCCTCTCAGTACAGCTGACTGTATAATCTCAGGTGATAGTACAGGATCGCTGCATATACGGCAGAATCTGTCTGCTGGCTGACGTAATTCCCCCTCTTCCTTCCGCCTCTTTACTTCACTCGTCAACGTTTTTCCAGCACCCATACTGTCCCCCGAACCACAATTAGCTTGTCCCTCCTTAAACATTAAATTATACCAGCGCTTCACAACTGCGACGATTGATGTCTGCTTGTATTTCACTAAACTGGAAAACTACTCTGACCTTTCAAGATTACAGTAGCGGTCCTATCTGAACCAGCATCATTACTTAACGACATTCGCCCTGCTTTTTCCTTCCTTTGTGGTTAGTTGTCAGTGACTTCGTCTTTCCAGTCTTAATGACATCAACGTCTTGTATAATTCATCAGTTGTACTCTTCACTTCTTTAGCTAATTTATTATAACAGGTACTGATCTATTGCTCAGTTACCTGTTCCCTTGTGTTTGAATTTCTTAATTACTTTACCAATCTTTTTGTCCAAGTCGACCATACTTTCGTCACACACTTGTACATAACACGTTAACTGCTACCCTAATTTCCTGAGAAGTTCGCGATTTCCTTAAATTGCTCTTCTATCTTTTTGAAACTGGCTTCATTCCTTCCGACTTGCTCTTTTTAACTAACCCAAATGCTGCAAAATTTTCCCCTGTCTTTTTTGAAAAGCACTCCGGCTTCTTGTAACACTCATCCAGCTTCTTCTGCTGTTAATCTGACTTTTGTAAACCTCTTCTGCTCTTTTGTGCTGCTCTGTAACTTTATGGTGGTATTCTCAGATTTTGTGGCACGCTTCCGTTTTTTTATAATGACGGTCGTTCCTCTCACACTAATGCTTGTTTTCCAGCATCCTTCAATTGTGAAAGTCTGAAGCTCATAAGGTGGTGGTGAAGAAGGCGCCGCGCGGGATTAGCCAAGCGGTCTATGGCGCTGCCGTCAGGGACTGCGCGGCTGTTCCCGGCGGAGGTTCGAGTCCTCTCCCTCGGGCATGGGTGTGTGTTTGTCCTTAGGATAATTTAGGTTCAAATGGTTCAAATGGCTCTGAGCACTATGGGACTTAACATCTATGGTCATCAGTCCCCTAGAACTTAGAACTACTTAAACGTAACTAACCTAAGGACATCACACACATCCATGCCCGAGGCAGGATTCAAACCTGCGACCGTAGCAGTCGCGCGGTTCCGGACTGAGCGCCTAGAACCGCGAGACCACCGCGGCCGGCACTAACAGTAGTATTCTCGGTCATTCACCGTAAGCTGACTTACGTATTACAGATCTTCTTCTTCAACTGCTTTACCTTCCTTGTTTCGCAAAGTAGTCAGCATTGTTTTATCAGTTTTGACAACGTTAGTGGCCGGCGCCCTTCCTAATGCCAATTGACTGGAACAGATGTAAGTGCAGCAAGAGTGACAGCCAGTTCCCTTTTCCATCCTTCCCGCAAACCAAGCCTAGGCCACATCTGAAGTGAACTCATTTTAGACCTGGCGACAATCGCTGAGCTTCGTTTCAACAGTAACCCTTGCAGCATGTTGTCTAACAAATGGTTCAAATGGCTCTGAGCACTATGGGACTTAACTTCTGAGGTCATCAGTCCCCTAGAACTTAGAACTACTTAAACATAACTAATTAAGGACATCACACACATCAATGCCCGAGGCAGGATTCGAACCTGCGACCGTAGCTATCACGCGGTTCCAGACTGTAGCAGCTAGAACCGCTCGGCCACTCCGACCGGCGTGTTGTCTAACAACTAAGCTGTATAAAAGAGCGCCACTGTTGTTGGCAATAAAGAGATTAAAATCCACAACGGCATCCACTTTCGATGAAAGTGTCAGACGATCTTGTCCTTCATGGGTGAATCATTTTAGCTAACGTGGATGTCACTGGACCCACCCATACTGATTTGCGTAAATAACTTTAGTCTTATACCTTGATATTAGGATTTTTCTCGAACAAATGTAGAGTAATTACTTGTGTTTTGCACATCGTGAATATAAATGCGTAAGCCACCCAGTTTGATATGAAAGTACTAATCAGACAAACAAATCGTGCTGCATTTCGCCTACCGATTAAGAAAACGTTCTGTCTAATGTCGTCCGGTACAAATGTCTCGAAAACATGCCACAGACATACAGGCATAATGGGGATCTTCATGTGGATGAACAAGGACACGATTAATAGTCTGCACCTGCAGAAGTATACCACAAGTGATTGTGGCGTTCGCTGTTTTATTCAGTGGTTTGGTATTTAACTAATTTGTAAATGGAAATGACAATCTTATTTTATTACATTGCGTAATTACTAAATAATTTTTCTCCCGGCTAAAGATTTGATCAAGTTGCTAAAGAACTCCAAGTTAACGTCGTGTTAAAGTGTTGTCTGCAAATTGTGTAAGTGTCACTAAATCACAGTTCATACAACAGATTCTATACAACTATTGATTAAGATGGTAGCAGTTATCTTCAGCAAAATGACCATTAAAACCACCGACTATCAGCCGCGCACAACACTGACGTGTGTTACCTGAAACAATATTCTTCGCAACTCGTACGTAATTAATTTCGGCTCCATACATCAGCTAGAAAAGTTTCTTATAAGGATCGTGCTATGAGCACTGTTTTTAAAGAACCAATCTGATTTGAATCATTTTCATTAAAATGAGTTCGGAACCACCGGTGCACATTTATTTTTACACATTTGTATTACCTCAGCACTTATGTCTGTAGAGTTGCGTAATTTGAATTTGCCGCTGAGACAATTGTTAAGATGGCGGCAGACAATTCATAGAGACTTTCTATTGTTAGACCAAATAAGTAAGTATTTGAAATGATTATTAAATTCTATAAACTATACTTTCATATTGTGCACTACTTAGACCTCATCAAGCAAAAATTTGATTTGTTTCTATGGAAAACACAGACAAAAAACGCGCTACAAATCGCTATCATCAATGGCTGCGCTCCTTGCAGCGGAAAGAAATAATTAACACAGATAATGCTTACTGAGAGAGGAATTAAAGTTACAAATAATTATTCACTCATATTTATAATAATAATGAACTCTATTTTCAAGTAATAATTAACAAATAATTACAATTTGTTAACAGATCTCAGTTTGGTATGCGTCCGCAACTTACAAAAGCCAACCAACAAAAGGTAAAAACAAAGGAAGACAAACGCAGATCATAAAAGGAAATTACAATTATCATTGTCTTTGTATGAAACACATCGATATGTCCAATTATATCACAGAATATTATATAAATAATTAATATTTATAGGTTTTCACTGTTTTTTCATACGTCGAATAGATAATGTTTGTAACTGTTAGAGGCATAATTTCCTCTCGTCGCACTGTAGCCAAAAATTTATCACGTGGATGTTACATGATGTAGGATATGTGGTGAACCAGACACATTTTCCTCTTCAGTCCTTTTCTCGGGCGGTGGTCGGAAAGAAAAGTTTTTCGGTACCATTCAGTAAACGCCTGAAGTTCTCTAATCTTACCCTTTTGATCATTCCATGTGATATAATTTGGAGAGGATCATATTTCTTGATGCGAACTGAATTATAAGCTATAGGAATTCGGAAATAGGGCTCACCACTACGCACAGAGCTTCATCCGTCGTTCCACTTTAATTAACCTGTGAAAGATACTCCCAGGTATTTGAAGGCTGAGACTCGTTCCAATATTTGGTCCCTGATTATGTAGTCACTTGATATTCGGTGTATTCGCATATTTACCAGCAATACATAACTGCTGCAAACACACTGCTCACAATTTTCTGACAAGATGGCCTAGTTGTGTACCAACGCATCATCCAAAAATTGCAGTCGGAGTAACACTATTTTTCTATTGGAGGTATTTTGTTCATTATTGCCCATAGCTTAAGGAGGAGTGATTTGGATACGTTCATAAAAAGTTGCATTGCAATTGATACAATGGTACACGAATATACGATGAGTTAAATGAATCATAGATAATAAATGTACAATTGTAATTACACAAAAAAATCTCAATGGCAACTCATTCATTATTATTTAAGTAGTACTATTGTTTTTATACTCTTAGTTTATTCCAATATTCTGTGGACCACCTGTTCACAACAGAGGCCAAAGTCGAGTTAGGAAAGAAATCCAAAATTCGTGCACACGTGCAGAGTGTTTGGGTGAGTTAAGGTACGACGATACCGTAACATGTCAAGACGAGTGTCTCCATGAGTACACAACCATCACTGGCTTTTCTGATAACTCCTTGTTATTTCAATCATAGTTCGACATATCACAATTCATTATTGTTCTTATTAATTTATGGGAATTATATTTGCTCGTAATTTCATGCCCTCGGATCGGAGCTGCAAATAAATGAAATAGAATGAAACAATAAGAATTCAGAATCAAGAACGAAGTGCGCGGATTAAAAACACTGTAAGATAGACATGCAGTCTTTCTTCCCTACTGTTCAATCTGTACACGAAAGTAGCAATGACAGAAGTTAAAGAATTGTTCAAGGGTGGAATTATAATTCTTGGAAAATGATATCAATAAAAAGATTCGCTGATGACGTGGTTACCGTCAGTGAGAGTGAAGAAGAATTACGCGACCTTTTGAATGGAATGAGCTATGAAATATAGCGGTTGCCAAACTTTTTTATTAAGAGCCAACGCTCAAATTTTGGGGTGGCATCTCGGGTCGCATATGTACCGATCTTCTTATTGATTGGTAATCTACATAACTTAATATGTTATTAGCCCCCAATAGACGTAGCAAGGGCGCTCTAGAGTGACTACCAGCCCGACAGTACTAATTGTTAGAAGGCGGCACCATTCAAAACACTTTGTGTCGACTGTTCTCTGCTCTAGAATGCTGCCATACTCACAGAAGCAAAAGCTGTGAGACTGTAATTGCCTGACGAAGTGTTGTCGTGTTGTGTGGGCAGATGATTAACTGATTAATAACTATAATTATGTTTGTAATTAAATGCATTATGCAACGTACCACACGATCACTTGTATTTACGAAATGTTTTGAATATCGTTTTTCTTCTACTCATTGCGTTGTACTAAAGCAGGCTTAATTTAATTTCATATTCTTTGCTACGTATGAGTACCACACGTGATGATGACCGTCTCTATATTGCACCTTCACGATTCCATGTTACTTGCGTGTGAAATTTGCACACAGGGCCATAAGGTGTCACAGTGAAAGATAAACAATGAAACACCCACTATCACATCCTCTAATTCCATAATGCCCGCCATACTTACCCAGCTGGCCCTGAGGTAAGTTTCCATCTGAGCGCAGGGCCGAATACGCAAACATTAATTGAAATTAAGCACATTTTAAAATACCACTGTCTCTGCAAGTATTTCTTTTTGTTACTGATTGTGAAAAGGAAAACTACATTCTTAAGAACCTCTTAATGTTAGCTGACGTTCTTGTTTTCGGCTGTTGGTTTCTGGATACATAGTGTCACAAAATACGGCCGAGAACCGCGGACAGCACGAATATTCGACGCGATCCGTTTGCGGCCCGCGGGTCGCAGTTTCATGACCACTGGTCTAATGAGTAGAGAATGTCGATTGAGAATAAGCTGAATGTAGATGAAAGTAATCATGAGCAACAGAAAAGCGATTAGCGACAAAATTAATATCAAAACTGGGGACGATGAGGTAGAGGAAGTGAAGAAATTATGTTACTTTAGAAGCGAAATAACCCATGACGGACGAGGCAAGGAGGACATAAAAAATCAGACTAACTTAGGCAAAGAGGGCATTCCTGACCGAAAGACATTTACTAGCATCGAACATAGGCCTGTAATTGAGGAATAAGGTTCTGAGAATGTGTATGTGTAAGTCAGAATTGTATTCTAGAGTATTATGATTTATGGGTAGCAGGTGAAAGGGAAAATCGAAGTTTTTGAGATGTGGTGCTACAGGTGAATTTGGAAACTAAAGTGGAGTGGTAAGATAAAAAATGATGATGTTCTTCGCGGCATTGGTGAATAAAGTAACGTATGGAAAACAGTAAGTGGAAGAAGAGATAGGATGATAGGACATGTGTTGAGACACCAGGAAGTAACTGCCATGACACTAGAGGGATATACAGAGGATAAAAGCTATAGGGTAAGACAGGGATTGGAATGTATCCAACAAGTAATTGTGGAATTAGGGTGCAAGTGGTACCCTGTGGTGAACATGAAGCAAAGAAAGAAGCACTATTAGAAAGGCATACGAGTATTTCTTCGCATGAGACAGTGACCCGAAGGAGGATCTACAGAGCATTCGATACGCAGCAGCTTCTTTACATTACATGTTGGCATTTCCATGCCTCTATTGCCTCCGGATAGGCTGCGTAACGGTGAGTGAGTGGTCTTGACCCAACAGGAAGCCAAAGAAATCAACTGTTACACGAAGGTAGATTACTAGCATTACGCGAACATTACTTCACGGTGGTTAAAGTGGAAAATACTGTGCACGTTCGAGTAAGATATTGCCCCGTCGTTTCGAGGTTAATAAGCAACAGGGAATGTGCGACAGAATTAAAATAAACAATTCGAGACAGGGCTCGAGCTGCCGCAGGGAAGTCAAAATTCAAATCGACCGTCTCCGTCACGAGCGATTACCTTTCAGACGACGCTGAACGCGCTGTGCTGGAGGTGAGCAATTACGGACCAGTTAATCAGAGTCTCGTTGCGAGGCGGTAATGCAGCGCCATCAAGGGCCCGGCGGAACGAATGCGAACGCCTAATGTGTGTCGTACTGGGCGGCGCCCTGTCAAATCGATTCCCGCTGTTTCCATTCGATCTCGTGTTGCTCCTCTGCTCCTTGAAGACATCGTAGCGGGGAGACCTGCGAGCCGCGGCCTAGCGAACGCCAATCTGGGGTACAAGGTGAACCGCTATGGTTGGTTCCGTTCATTGTCTGCGAGATCAGAGTACAGTTGTTAGAGTGAAACATTCAGGAAATAAATATGTAATAAGAGATAGTTCTCAATGCTGGCAAGGCTCATCTAGAAACCTGGGAATCATCAGAGGGCCTCTGTTGAATCTGACAATTATAAGAGGGGCGTTGAATAAACAATACAATCCTTTTTTTTCTGAACATAGGTTCGTTTTATTCAGGATTCCAACACACCATATTATTCTCCACTGTGTTGGCTACAAAATCCCGTTTTTGGCATAACTCCCGTTCAATGCGACAGCGTTACGCTGTTACGCTTCTTTGCTGGCGGACCTGTATGCCCGCTTGGTACCATTCTACTGGTCGGCAATGGAGAGAAAGTTTTGCTGCAGCGGTACCTTCCCAACACCCACGTACTGCTTCCCGCGAAATTTATAGTTCACTGTGGCAAACAGATCGGAGACGGAAGGTGCGAAATTCGAACTGTACATTGCATGAGGGAGAGCAGTTCAATAAAGTTTTGTGAGCTCGTCTCGCGTGCATAGGCTTGTATGAGGCCTTGCGTTGTCATGTAGAAGGGGAAGTTCGTTTGTATTTAGAGAGTGTCAGCACGTTCCAATGTTGCAGGAGTCAGCTGTGTGCGGACGGCCGGCACGCGTGAGAACGCATAGTTTTGTGCTATCTTGTTGCGTCGATGACAGATGTCTCGTCTAACGACCAGCCGTGCTTTTGTTCACCACCAAAAGAAGCGCAATGACAGCTCTCTGCTTGGAACGCACCTTCATTACAGACGCCATTTTGAAGAGTATGTGTAGCTCGGCGATCTGGTTCAAAGATGGTTCAAATGGCTCTGACTTAACTTCTGAGGTCATCAGTCCCCTAGAACTAAGAACTACTTAAACCTAACTAACCTAAGGACATCAAACACATCCATGCCCGAGGCAGGATTCGAACCTGCGACCGTAGTGGTCACGCAGTTCCAGACTGTAGCGCCTAGAACCGCTCGCCCACCCCGGCCGGCGCTTGGCGATCTATCGGAACTTCATGAAACTATAGGGGTTGAAGCGTGAATATGCTGCGATGTCCCACAACAATTTTTGCATTTTGCCTAACCGAAACAGACCGAAAAAGGTGTTGCATTACTTATTGATCGTCCCTCGTACAGTTAATGCGATAGAAAACCAATTTCAGGAAGACTGACACTACTGGCAATTAAAATTTCAGCACCATAAAGACGGCATCCAACAAACCTCAAGTTATCGTGAAATGTACTGCATGCTTAGATAGGCAGGAAATGATTAGCATTTCAGTGCAGCCACACGATGTAGGAGGAACGCCGTCTACATTCTGCACATAGGAAAACATTATGGACGCTTTTTTCGTTCAGAAATCGCATTTCAGTGTTGGCTGTTTTTGAGAAAACTGGTTTATGCCTCCAGTAAACAGGAGAAACGTATACGGACACACACTGGAATACAATAGCGCCAGGATCGTGATCTATCGAGACCGTGGTTTATCATTGCGCGATGCTGCTGGTAGCAGTACTTAGGATCCCACGACTGTCATGCGCATTTGGACTAGAATGATTCAGGAGGGCCATACTCATCGCGGAACAGTGTGTAAATGGTGGCACGTGAGAAGCGCCCGAGAGGACACTCATATTGTGTTCGCCCCGCCGTGCTGGATCATATACCCGTACTTCGACGCACGAAATAGGCTTCCTAGCGGTAACACAGGTTTGCCTGTAGAGAGAGCGACGATTTCTGGAGCCGGCCGGAGTGGCCGTACGGTTCTAGGCGCTACAGTCTGGAACCGAGCGACAGCTACGGTCACAGGTTCGAATCCTGCCTCGGACATGGATGTGTGTGATGTCCTTGGTTAGTTAGGTTTAATTAGTTCTAAGGTCTAGGCGACTGATGACCTCAGAAGTTAAGTCGCATAGTGCTCAGAGCCATTTGAACCATTTCTGGAGCTTCATGGAGTGTGAGCATGGCTATCGTTTTTGCAGCAGGGAGAGATGCGAGCACATTGGCGTGCCCAGCAGCAGCACTGGATACAGGAGTGTTCTGCGTACAGCTTCACTATGGACGTGCCCCTATGTGACGCTATCGTTCAACAGGCTAACGCAAGACCACATGTAGCCTCTGGTGCACTGCAGCTATCGGGGGAAGCGGAAAATACTGCAGTAGTTGTCGTTATCCGGAAACGGAGCGATTTATCTGATTTCCAAAAGGGAATGATTATTGGCTTTCAGGCCAAGGGTGGAACGGCTAAGTTTGTAACCTGTTCGCATGCCGCCGTGGTTGAAGCATACCGTGCGTGGCAAAATGGCGCTATCGCAAACCGACTTCAATGCAACTGTGGTGCACCACGGACCGTACTTGGCAGGGATGGACGACGGCTGAGGAGATGTGCACGGCAACTTCTGAGCAGCTGTCCGCCCAGATGGACCAATGAGCTGCCAACGGTGTATCCTCAACGATCGTTTAGCAAACGTTGCTGCTTATGGATTTCCGCATCGTGCACCTGGTTCATGTTCATGCACCCACGCTGACTGCTGTTCATCAGCGACAAAGACTGGAATCAGCACACCAATGCCGCAACCGGTAGTCCACTGAGTGGCAGCAGGAGGCCCTTTAACATGAAGCAAATTTTATGCTCCATCGTACAGACGGCCATTGGCGTGTACGGTGTGAAACGTCTGAAAGCACACCCTGCAATAATTTCGGAGCTTTATTGTGTCGGGCATGTTTTAGCAGCATTCCTCGTGTCATTCTGGAAAGCACAGCGGATCAATAGAAGTCTCTATCAATCGTTGTGGATCATGTCTAACCCCATATGCAGTTTATTTCCCCTCAGCAACATGGCATCTACCAGTGAGACGATGCAACGTGTCACACAGCTCACAGTGTATCTGCGTGGTTCGCAGAGCACCAGGACGAGTTTATTGTATTCCACTGGCCACTAAACTCCCAGAATTTAAACGTAATCGAGAATCTGGATGACCACCTCGATTGAGCTGTTTACGCCACGAATCGTCAACCGAGAAAATTAGCGCAGCTGGCCAAGGTATTGGAGTCGGCTTAGTTTCACATCCGGAACCTCCAGAACCTCAGTGACTCTCTTCCTGCACATCCCGCATCGGTCTCCGTAGCAAAACGTAGTTTTTCTGGCTTTTGACAGTGGTCGCTCAAAATGGTTCAAATGGCTCTGAGCACTATGGGACTGAGCATATTAGGTCATCAATCCCCTAGAACTTAGAACTACTTAAACCTAATTGACCTAAGGATATCACACACATCCATGCCCGAGGCAGGATTCGAACCTGCGATTGTAGCGGTCGCGCGGTTCCCGACTGAAGCGCCTAGAACCGCTCGGCCACACCGGCCGGCGACAGTGGTCGCATTAATGTCATTGGACGGTATATTACGAAACGGTCAAATGATTTCTAAGATATCGCTATAGAAGAAGTGATCAAGGTATAAGTATCTGACAACACCCGCAATAAAGACGGCGGTCTGCAGCTAAGAACAGGTTAGTCGTCGAAAGGATGAAGGGAGCGAGGCGGTCTTGCAACTAAAACATTACCTTATATGACGCTCGAGTGGGCACCAGAGTCGTCAAAGGGCGTAGCTCGCCTCTATAAGGACGGCAGCAGCAACCTCACTACAGTCACCACTTGGCAGTTGTCGAGAATCACTCGTCATGAAGCTAGTGAATTTTAAATCACTTCATGCTGCTGGAATCTCGAGAAAGTTATGTCAGTTTACTAAATGTTCTTTGAAATTAAAACTGCACACTTGAATAATTCTCGTTGCTTTTTGTACGCTTCCAGTTTTGGCTCAAATTCGTTGAGAATACCTTCACCACAGGTTTTAACGTCGAAACAGGGAATGGTTCCGCGCCGTCAAGAGCAATAAGAGAATCAACGTTGACATTACGTCATATTTTTACGACAAACAATAATTGCATCAAATGATGAAGAGAGGCGAGCTGGCGGCGTGCTATTGTGCAGAGAGGTTCGAGCTAGACATGCATCAGTGTTTGTATATGTAAGGGTGTTTGTGTGTGTGTGTGTGTGTGTGTGTGTGTAGCGGCGCAGCCACAGCTGGTGCGGCAGGCGAAAGCGCAGGCCTCGTTGGCGCGCAAAACGCCCAATTACGGGATTGTAATTAAATTCGCCGCAGCAAATTAATGGGCACCGTAATGGCCGGCGGCCGGGCCTAATGGCTTGTGACTCGTTTCGGAATGTGTAATGGTGGCCCGCGCCGGCCACAAAACGAGCTCGTGGCGAGAGAAGGCACCGGCGCCTGCGCGCCATTGTTCTCGTTAACTCCTTACGGCGCCGCGACAAGTACTCGCCTGGAACCTGTGGCATCGGCCCGACGCACTGTCGCATTCTCACGCCCCAAGTCCGAGTCACGTTGGTCGCAACGAAATGGCGTAGTTCAATTGATAGTACTCATTGGCGTCCACGGGGAGAAGAGGGGAGGCGGGGGCAAGAGGAGACACTTGCCCCATACCCTCCGCCTCTCCCATGGAATTTGCAGTACAGAGTTCTTATCCATATAGTGACTGAATCAAATGCGTCGCTTACAAAAGTTAGCTCTCACGGCAACACATTTATAGCTGAAGTAGCAAATTTAGAGCCCTACCGCTCCCCTAGTCCCCTCCCACCTCCCCCCGCATTGGAACCACACGTAAGAACGTCCAAAGCACGGGGTTCGCATCACACCTCACATTTAACTTGTCCATCCGACCGAATCAAAACACATACGCCATTATTATTTCTTTAAATTTTAAAGTGCATTCGACTGTGGGTGGTAGTCTCGTGACAGAACAACGAATAAAAACAAAGCGATCAGTATGGTTGTTTATATTACGTCACTTAGATACTGATAGGACATAATTCGTCCGTATTTTCTGTAAAAAGGATGCGACACTTTGTGTGCAGTTCTAAAGCATCAACTAGAGAGCATCAGTACTGAGTAACAGGAAGACGACACTTAGGCTGCGTTCTGAGAGTGGTGATAGAGTGTAAAAGTAATTGCAAGTAGGGGGGCACAGGAAACACATCAAGCCACCTCAGAACGGGAAGGTAAGTTATGTTTATTTCCTCTTTAGAAATAAAATGTTTGTGTCGTCATGTTGTTCCCACAGTAGTGCTTTGTGCCATCGATATTCTCTTTCTATAACACAACTACACACATGTATTAACAGGGTTCTCTATTTACCAGAACAGAAAGTTACTTATCTTTAAGCTAGTCCATGAGTTGTGGTACAAGCTCTTCCGAAATAGTCTACATTAGCCTCACTGCTGGTGCAGTGCAAGTCCCGCTATAAACATTACACTCGTGTAGCCAGTGATGTGACCGGACAGATGCCAACTGTAGTAGTGACTCAATCTGTGACTGCGACTGAATGTGACTTGGTGACTATCTGCGACTGACTGTGCCCTCCGGTCCACAGCGGCGATCTAAATACTGGCGATTGAGAGGGCGTGGGGGGCACGTTGCTTGCGAGTCCGTCTTTGGCCTCTCTCCTGATAGGCCCGCTTGATTCAGCGCCTATTATCAATCTTATCGCAACCTCTTTGCCGGCCGGAATGCTGCCAACAGCTCACGCCCTCACAAAAGTGTTCTGTTAATCTGTATATGTTATGTATGGATCATTTTGCTTTCCTGCCACCGGCCATCGCAACATCTATCATTCCTTGTTTGTGTCCATGCTGACTCCCACAGTAGTTGACATAACAGTTCGTTTCCCCTTTATCCGACGTGGCGTATTTCCTTTATTTGCCTTTGCAATCACGAACTCCCCCTAAGACAGCAATAATTTGTAACTGGATTTTAGTGCGAAGCGCCGTTGTGTGGGTCTCTTTTAGAACTACAACGCTAGAAGAGAGATTAGTAAAAATTCTGGTTCAAAATGCGAAGTTGACACCTATATCTCTGTAATTAACACACGAAGGGACTTCAGTCAGCAAAACACCATGACGAAGGCCATTTCAACTGTGGACGAAAGTATGAAATTCCACGTACTGACAATGTGGCGACATACCATGAAGAATTTTATTGACAGTGACAACGACCACTTTCATCGAAATATGTTACACACTATTATGGCGAGCCAGGGAACTATTATTGAATGCTGCACTGAACTTCGAAGTGACTCAGGTACATGACACTATTTTTCAACGTAGGCACCAAGCGTGCAAACAATGGTCGGAAGGTTCTACCAACCACTCAATTCCTGGACAACTGAAATCCTCTCCTTGGTCACATAGATATACGAAAACCGCTGTGCGAACGTCTTCGTCGTTGCAGGCTCTGTCATTGCTACGAGTGAGTCCCTCAACTGACTGGACATTATCGCCTTTGTTCGGTGTCAATGGTCTTCCTTCCTGATCAGCATCATCCACGTCTGTGCAGCTTTCGTGAGATTGCTGGCACTATTTCTGTATGGCTGGACGTGACACTGCATTTGATATATATGCCATTAGAATTTCACTGTGAGTCTGCGTGCGATTTAGACGTTTTGCCCACAAGAATCCTACAGTCCCAGGTACTTCAACTTTGGAGCGCGTTTCTAGTTGCCGCGGCTGTTCCGCTCGCTCTCTGTGATGAACCTGTTACCCGTACCACAGCGGAACAGTCTTTGTAGGTAACATAGAACATCTACTCTCTTCAAACTATGCGTCGCTATTTAGCAAAAAAGGTCTTAGAGTGGATCACCATGTGTAACTTACTTTTTGAAGCGCCCTCGTACCAATGAAAAGAAACTGTACGTCGTTAGCATGGACATTCTCACAGGTCGACAGAATGAAAACAGAAATAGAATATCGTCAAACAGTTCCTGAAATATTTGAAGTGAACAGGTCATTTGAGTAAACCTGTATTTTATTTAACTTTTTTTTTCAAACGGTATTTTATGAAGTTTTCAACGCAGGTTAAATTCATAAACGTTTTTGGATATTGTAATGTGAACATGTATACGCTGTAGTGATGTGTTTGTATCTTAGAACGGTCAGAAAACGTGAAACTGGTTGTAAAGTAAAAGCAATCCACCTCGCAGCTGTCGGCGAGAGTAACAATTACCTCTTATTTATTTATTTATTTGTTTTTTGTCCTCCTCGCCTTATCCGAGTAAGGAGTAAGTAACTTGCACCCGCTCTCTATGAATACGTATATACACTGAAGAGCCCAAGACACTGGTACACCTGCCTAATGTAGTGTACGGCCCCCTTGAACACGCTGGAGTGCCGCACCACGACGTGGCATGGACTTGTCTAATGCCTGAAGTAGTGCTGGAGGGAATAGACACCATGAATCATGCATGGCTGTCCACAAATCCTTAAGAGTGAAGATCTCTTCTGTACAGCACGTTGTTACGAATCCCAGATATGCTCAATAATGTTCATGTCTGGGGAGTTTGGTGGCCAGCAGAAGTGTTTAAACTCAGAAGAGTGTTCTTGGAGCCACTCTGTAGGAAATCTGGACGTGTGGGGTCTCGCATTGTCCTGCTGGAATAGCCCAAGTCCGTCGGAATGCACAATGGGCATGAATGGATGCAGGTAACCAGACAGAATGCTTACATACGTGTCACCTGTCAGAGTCGTATCTAGACGTATCAGGGGTCCCATTTCACTCCAACAGCATACGCCCCACACCATTACAGAGCCTTCAGTGATCAACAGCCCAGTGTAGGTGTTGACGGACCCAGACGAGGCGTAAAGCTCTGTGCCGTGCAGTCATCAAGGGTACATGATTGGGCCTTCGGCTCCGAAAGGCCATATCGATGATGTTTCGTTGAATGGTTCGCACGCTGACACTTGTTGATGGCCCATTATTCAAATCTGCAGCAATTGGGTGAAGGGTTGCACTTCTGTCACGTTGAACGATTATCTTCAGTCGTCGTTGGTCCCGTTCTTGCAGGAACTTTCTCCGTCAGCAGCGATGTCGGAGATTTGATGTTTTTCCGGATTCCTGATATTCACGTTACACTCGTGAAATGGTCGTACGGGAAAATCCCCACTCCATCGCTACCTCGGAGAGCGCCGACTGTAACACCATGTTCAAACTTACTTAGTCCTTGTATATCGGCCGTTATACCAACAGTAACCGACCTAACAACTGCGACAGACTCTTGTTGTCATATATAAAAGAGTTTTAAGAAATTAAAATGTAGGTATATTAGTAGCTTTCTTTGATTGTGGCTAAAGGCCAATTTCACTGTTGGTAACGTGGAGAAAAACTGATATTTCTCATATAAATTTTGGCTTTATTGATGATGCTTGCCGCTCGGTTTGAGGCGCCATGTCACGGATTGCGCGGCCCCTCCCGCCGGAGGTTCGAGTCCTCCCTCGGGCTTGGGTATATGTTTTGTTCTTACCGTAAGTTAGTTTAAGTAGCATGTAAGTTTAGGGACTGATGACCGCAGCAGTTTGGTCCCTTAGAAATTCACACACATTTGACCATTTGATGATGCTTGCGATGCATAGTTTTGTGAGTTTTAAACAGTAGTGAAGCTGAATAGCAGTTTTAGCTCCTGATGATAAAATGGGTACGTGATGAATTATGTGGCGGAGAATGTTTGACAATGAAGTAGAGTGGTGTCGTCGCAAAGAAAATCTGAACCAAGGTGTTTGGAAGGGACGTGGAAGAATGAGGTGAAGAAGGGCCCTAACATGGAGAATGATGATTGTGTTGAGTCCGGGAAGGTTGGTAGATATTTCATCGGTTTTAATGACCAGGTAGCGGGAGGTGATTAATAGATTTTTCAGGCAGTTTCCTTTCTAGACTGATTGATTTTCCCAGTTTCCTGTTACTTATAAGGAGTTTGTTTCCTTGAGCCAGTTTCACATCCCAACAAATCATTACACTCAGATATTAGTATGAGTTCAGAGATTTCAAATGTGTCCCACTGATTTTGTATGGAGGATACTAAGTTATATCGTTTTGTGAAAAGCACAGATTTATATTTCTGAACATTTAAAGTACTTGCTCGTCTTTGCACTGCTTTAAAATTTTATCAGTATGTGACTGAATATTTGTGCGGTTTTTTTTCGGACAGTATTTTATTGTTGTTATTATCATTATTATTAAAGATGCATAATCAGCGAAAAGTCAGAGGTTACAGCCCGGTGACGGACCCTGATAGCCTAAAGGTTAAGATGAGTGTTCGCGTTAAGCAGGAAGTCCTGCATCGAGACCAGCAGGGCATGAATTTCCAGTTAGCATTACATATTCATTACATTTCAGGTTCAACAAATCTGAACGGGCTGCACTGACATCATCTTTATTCATTTTATTCCCATCGATCCATTCATTTTATTTCGTTGAGTTCATAACAGTTACAACAGTGATCCTTGATGAAGTCTTTAATAGAGCCACTGACACAGGTCTTGTTGTCCTCTTCCTTGTTCATGATTTAGACCTGTGAACCTTTCTCTTTGTACGACTGATCACGAATTATGACTCGTTTCACTTATACTCGGCTAAACAGTTTGGTTTTATATTAACTACCTGAATATATTCGCTAGTGTCACTATCGCCTTTAACGCTGGTGTGTTCGTAATTCGTCCCCACTGCGTTTAACAGTTTACTAGTGCTGCTTCACTGTCTTTTCCGTGACTGCGAGCATTTATTATTAATTCAGGCGAGAGTGAACCTTTAGTTAATAGTAGGATTTTTACTCTAGAGGAAGGAGTTACGGCTTTCAGAAAAATTTATACCCGAGTATTAATCTGTGGTATTTTAGTCTTCAGTTAATTGGACGAGATGGTGTAAAGGATGAGTTAAATGTCACGTGTCGGAAGCAGCTGGAACTTCGTAATTTAATTGTGGTCTGTGCCTCGGAAGGGTTGATCCTGAGAAGCCATTTACTGGTTGCATCAGGAAATAAGCTGGGAGGAATATAGTTAAAGGGTTATTGCGGTCTCAGGACGTCGGAGAACAGAACTACGAAGACTGTGTTGCCGACGTAGTGTAAGGAAAGGATGGGAAGAAGAACTGAAGCATACTGCAGTGGAGAAACAGCAGAGCTTTGAGCACGCTTGAACTTGGATGGAAGATGCGAGGATTGGTGCTATTTATAGTTACTTGGGATTGGATAAAAATTATGTATTAAGAGGGAAATCTATTGTAAAGGCACGCATCTGAAGTTCGAGAGGCTGATCATGCACTATTTGATCAAAAGTATCCAAACATCCCTATGTAACGCGGAACTGGCAACTAGATGTCAAGAGAGGTGGACCCACTGGTATAAAAGGAAGCATGGTGTAGCCAATTTCGTTGTCAGCAGAGAACCAGTAACAGCAGAATGAGTCAGTCAGGAGCGCTTATTGATTTTTAAGGTGGACTGATCATTGGTTGTCACCTAAATAACAAATCCATCAGAGACATTTCAAACCTTCCAAAACTGTCCAAGTCGACAGTTGTGACTGTGAAGTGGAAAGGCGAAGGAAGAACCACACATAAACCAAAGTCCGGCATCATGCTTGGGCAGATAGCGACCGTCGAGCGTTGCGGCAGATGGTAGTGAAAAATCACACGAAATGAACGGAAAGAATGGGTCTTAAATTCCAAAGTGTTGCCAGCAGTCCAGCCAGCATAATGACTGTGCTTAGAGAGTTAAAAAGAATGGTTCACAATGGTTGAGTAGCTTTTCAGATGGTACACATCTCTCTATTCAGTCTAACTGACGCTTCAGCTGGCGTAAATAGCGACGCCACTCGACAGTGGATGACTACAAACGAGTGGTTTGTTGTGATGAATCAGGCTACGTCTTGTGGCAACCCGATGGAAAGGTTTGGATATGGCGAATGGCAATGTAAATTGTTGTGTTAACTTACATGTTTACTGTATCTTATTGTATGTTTTTTTTGGGAGCATATACTTCTTTGCTTGAGCAGAACATAAATAAAACAAGGGCGCCCTGGATCTGTCATGGTCTGAATAGGTTGTAGAATCTCTAAGGAACAGAAGATGTATTAAAATGGTCGCTGCACCTCATAAGCATTTTCACTGTAATAATGACTTTACTACTGGCCCAACATCAATGAATATCATCAGTCAATATGGAGACGCAGAAACTGTTCTATCGGTTGCCTGGGGTGCGAAAAAATACTTCTAGCAACTCTGAATAAAGATACACATATAAACACAAATACTAGGAAAAAAGCACTTTCACACACCTGTGAAGCAGGTATTCCTTTTGTTGATCCTTAAAATGTACTGATCTGTAATCTTTTTTAGGATCACTAACCTCTTAGTACTGAACTGAGATTCTGTCGAGAATGAAGTTCAAGCAGAGTAATTAGTCCTTTTCTCTGCATCAATACTTTTGCTAAACTTTAACTATTCACCTGTGCAGAGTACATGGAGTACTTCAGAAACCAAACTAACTGAACACATAAGTAATTTAATACTCCACTAAACTTAATGAGCACTTACTGTACGTTTCAATTATATAGGACACTCGGATAAAGCGTGTCAGTAGGGATAGCGTCCTGTCAATGGAAAATAGCCAAGGATTAAGTAAAGTGCTTATTATATCTATCTGAAGCCAAGTAATTGGTACATTCAAACAAATACAATACTAAACTTTTACTTGAGCTGGAAGTGTTGGATCTGGTGATCTTTCGTAGCTAAGTAAAAGCAGCAAAAGTAATCATGCCTCTTGAAGTATCTCCGACAATTATATTCTTGGCGCAAGATTTTTAGGATTCGCTGCAAACCAATAAAAGTCATGAATAATTAGGCAGTCATCTTCCGCATCAGAGACATTGTTATTGGAACTTGCTGTTTTCCTTGCCTCCTTCTGCATACAAGACGCTAACAGTTTTCGTGCTAGCCACTGTCTGTTTCGTGCCATAAAGTCCTATCACTTCTGTCAGAAAATCCATTTTTTCTATTCCCACCTATCTTGTTTCGTAGCGGAGGAACTTCCCACAGGTTTGAGTTAAGTAAAAATCTACCTGCTCTATGCATGAACGAGTACTACAAATACTTTTTTAACATATTAACATTTTAAAAGGAAACAGGTGTAGTTCCTGTCGAACATAAGTATTACAAACCGTAGCGATAGAAGGTCCATGGAGCGAAGTCGGCGTTCCGACTCTTCCCTGAGGTGTTTCATTGACTTCTGGTCAGGACACTTTGCATTCCAGTTCATCTTAGGAATGTTATGGCCCACAAAATGGTTCAAATGGCTCTGAGCACTATGGGACTCAACTGCTGCGGTCATCAGTGCCCTAGAACCTAGAACTACTTAAACCTAACTAACCTAAGGACATCACACACACTCATGCCCGAGGCAGGATTCGAACCTGCGACCGTAGCAGCAGCGCGGCTCCGGACTGGAGCGCCTAGAACCGCACGGCCACCGGGGCCGGCTGGCACACAAAACATTTCCTCACAGATACTTCTTTATGACAGGGTGCACTGTTATGCTGAATGCTGATACAAACAGTCATCGTCTCCTAATTGGTTCAAATGGGTCTGAGCACTATGGGACTTAACGTCTGAGGTCATCAGTCTCCTAGAACTTACTACTCAAACCTAACTAACCTAAGGACATCACACACATCCATGCCCGAGGCAGGATTCGAAACTGCGACTGTAGCAGTCACGTGGTTCTAGACTGTAGCGCCTAGAACCGCGCGGCCACCACGGCCGGCGTCTCCTAATTGTTGCGCAAGTGTACAAAGAACACACAGTTGTAAAATGTGTTCAAATCCTTCTTCATGTATCGTTTTCAAAAGCGGTGTAAGGAGAAAAAGACTGACCACGGAAAACATCCCCATACCGTACGATCACCACTTCCGTAATTCACAGTTGGTACTACACATGACGTTTGCCTGTCGCGGGTTCTACCAACTGAGCTACCACAGCAAGACTCACGACTCGACCCACAGCTTTACTTCAGCCAGTACCTCGTCTCCTACCTTCCAAAGTTTAAATTACATCCCTTTCATGGGAGTTATATTATCGATAAGTTGCTCGTTTAGTAATGGCCGTTAGTGTTAGAGACTCTTGATGAAAATACGGATGTCATTCCTCCACAGACATTCAGGCCACCTCTTTGAAATTATCCCTGCAGAGGTCAAGCCTTCATAATAGCGGAAGGTGGACACACCCCATATTAACGTCCACTAAGAGATGTCCAGATACTTTTGATCAGATAGTGTATTATGCTGCCATTTTTTTACGGTCAAGAGACACAATGACGGCAGAACTGGCGGTATGAAGGTAATACAGGAAATTGGTAATGTAGGAGCTAGATAAAATAGAAGACTTAACTATTCTAGCAGATGGAAGTAAACCGTTATCTTCAACAGGCCATGTTTACGGCCTTTTGAAAAGGGTAACATTCGAAAACCTTGAAACCTTGATAGACTCTGTGTTGAGACCGATGGGTCAGTAGGATGAGGTATCACTGGGCAAGAGGGGAGGAGTTGATAGGTTTGAGGAAGAGTGGGTTGCAAGAGGCTCAGAATAATACCCTCGGTCGTCGATGACATTGTAAAGAGTGACAATGATTTCTTGGGGGGAATGACGGCATTCTTCAACATTTCTACAGGTAATTGAATCGTAACCAGAAACAGTATTTCGTTTTCTATGAAGTACTTGTTTCACGCTTTTGCAGATAGCAGTTGTTAAGAGATAATAACGAACGTGTACATTGCTGCTTACGACAATAATTCAAGAGTCCTGCGCTGGTGCGTTCGAGCCTGTGTTGTGTTATACGGAGTCTTATACAGAAGACAAGTCCTCTGGTTATCGAGAACGCAGTTCGAAAGTATATCTACATCACATATCTCGCAAATGCCTACAAGTGCCAACTCTAAGTGGCGGCCATGCAGCTTATGGTGCAGCCTGCCACCTTGCGGAATATCAAGCAGTTTTATCAAGTATTGAAGTATTTCGATTGAAAGTGCTGCGAATTTCACGCTTATTTATGTCATTGAAGTATAAATAAATGTCTGCGTAAACTTGTAATAAAACTGAAACATTTGTATTTTTAGAAAATATTTTGTAATATTAAAAAGGGAATTACTCAGCTGTTGGAATGCTCGCAAGTATTGCTAAAGGGGAAGAAAGCGTGTAAGGAAGTTTAGGTTATAGCAGGAAATGGTAAACAGAAAACAAATGAATCGGACATGCTTAATGATACCCGTTTAATGTTATGGAGCAGATGAGATGGCGATCTGTTCACCACCAATCGCCATGCGTCACTTGACACTAACTGAATTCCTTTAAGACTTGTGGATGTGGCGAGGAGGAGCATCTGTTCTGAACGGAGGACAGACCTATCTTAAATAGCAGCTTTGCTATGAAGGTGAGACCTCGAAAACTGCAGAAACTTCGATTAGATGAGTAGTAGCTTGAACTTCTTCATTCAAGCTGTTTCCTTCAAAAGACGTAAATAGGTACTGGTTTGTAATTCCTGCTGTATAACTCATTTTCCTACCACAGATTCCCTATCATAGATCCCCGCTGCCACGTGAATTTGGAAGATTGAAAGTTTATAATTTCTGCGTCTTGTAAATTAGCATCTTTATAATTGCTAGTGCCAGTTCAACTAATTTGCCTTTTCTGAAAATTTAATACGGTGTATTGCGTTAGATTAATATGTTTGTTTTTTCTCCCAACTGGGTAGTCTGATCATCTTAAAGTGTACCACCCATCGTACCGTTGAGTCACTGGTTATAAACGATTACGTATGATGGTGCTATTTGGTAGTTACTTATCAAGTTGAATGTTGAGTGAAACCACTAAGACGAATGAGATTTGCTTTCAACTTTTTCGTGTGTCTGGTTCTTGTCATGATGTCAATTACAGCATTGAAGTGTGTGTTGCTTGGGGTAGAGTGCAGATTCATCCATGTCATATTATACAAATTATTAAATATCAGTAAAGATCCTACCCCACGATTTTTTAAAGAATCGACTCCCACTTATAAAACATCTACAAACCGTAATTACTTTACAAATGAGTTAATGTGTTTTTTTTAACCTTCGTCGCCGTGTTTCGTAAAGGCCTCGTCGCTACTGCTGTGGAGACTGAGTCGACACCGTTGTTACTGTAGGCCGAGTTTGTGAAACTGCTTCTGGTACAGTACTCCGCTGACAATTTCTCCCTGCTTCTATTACACAGATGTGATCCCGTATACTTGGAATGTTTCACGGGTTAAATCGTAGAGTTGATACTGCCCAATATACCAATATTATGAGCAATATTCTGGTCCCATTAGTGTGAAAACTACACACGGCGCGAGTAATCTGTTTCCAATAAGAACAGGAGAGGAGAACGAAGGTTCTACTACACTCCAACAAATTAGTAAGAAAGTGACACATATGAGTTAAAAAGGTTTACTTAGCTTTTTGACATGTCGAACAATGAATTCTGCAACGCTGTATGCAATATAACACAAAAAGGCCCACAATGGCTAAGTGCGAATAATTTTAGGTAAACTTAACAGGACAAAGCAAACGCAATTTATAACAACTGCCGCACTGAGTGGCCGCGCGGTTTGAGGCGGCATGTCACGGACTGCGCGGCCACTCCCGTCGGAGGTTCGAGGCCTCCCTGGGGCATGGGTGTGTGTTTTGTTTCTATCATAAGTTAGTTTAAGTAGTGTGTAAGTCTGTTCTGTAACAAGTTTCAGCTAGTATTAGCGAATACCCTGTTCAAGAATCACAAGAGGAGGAGGTATACTTGGGAAAGGCCTGGAGATACGGGAAGATTTCAATTAGATTACATCATGGTCAGACAGAGATTCCGAAATCAGATACTGGATTGTAAGGCGTACCCAGGAGCAGATATAGACTCAGATCACAATATAGTAGTGATGAAGAGTAGGCTGAAGTTCAAGACATTAGTCAGGACGAATCAATACGCAAAGAAGTGGGATACGGATGTACTAAGGAATGACGAGATACGTTTGAAGTTCTCTAACGCTATAGATACAGCAATAAGGAATAGCGCAGTAGGTAGTACAGTTGAAGAGGAATGGACATCTCTAAAAAGGGCCATCACAGAAGTTGGGAAGGAAAACATAGGTACAAAGAAGGTAGCTGCGAAGAAACCATGGGTAACAGAAGAAATACTTCAGTTGATTGATGAAAGGAGGAAGTACAAACATGTTCCGGGAAAATCAGGAATACAGAAATACAAGTCGCTGAGGAATGAAATAAATAGGAAGTGCAGGGAAGCTAAGACCAAATGGCTGCAGGAAAAATGCGAAGACATCGAAAAAGATATGATTGTCGGAAGGACAGACTCAGCATACAGGAAAGTCAAGACAACCTTTGGTGACGTTAAAAGCAACGGTGGTAACATTAAGAGTGCAACGGGAATTCCACTGTTAAATGCAGAGAAGAGGGCAGATATGTGGAAAGAATACATTGAAAGCCTCTCTGAGGGTGAAAATTTGTCTGATGTGATAGAAGAAGAGACAGGAGTCGATTTAGAAGAGATAGGGGATCCAGTATTGGAATCGGAATTTGAAAGAGCTTTGGAGGACTTACGGTCAAATAAGGCAGAAGGAATAGATAACATTCCATCAGAATTTCTAAAATCACTGGGGGAAGTGGCAACAAAACGACTATTCACGTTGGTGTGTAGAATATGTGAGTCTGGCGATATACCATCAGACTTTCGGAAAAGCATCATCCACACAATTCCGAAGGCGGCAAGAGCTGACAAGTGCGAGAATTATCGCACAATCAGCTTAACAGCTCACGCATCGAAGCTGCTTACAAGAATAATATACAGAAGAATGGAAAAGTAAATTGAGAATGCGCTAGGTGACGATCAGTTTGGCTTTAGGAAAAGTAAAGGGTTGAGAGAGGCAATTCTGACGGTACGGCTAATAATGGAAGCAAGGCTAAAGAAAAATCAAGACACTTTCATAGGATTTGTCGACCTGGAAAAAGCGTTCGACAATATAAAATGGTGCAAGCTGTTCGAGATTCTGAAAAAATTAGGGGTAAGCTATAGGGAGAGGCGGATCATATACAATATGTACAACGACCAAGAGGGAATAATAAGAGTGGACGATCAAGAACGAAGTGCTCGTATTAAGAAGGGTGTAAGACAAGGCTGTAGCCTTTCGCCCCTACTCTTCAATCTGTACATCGAGGAAGCAATGATGGAAATAAAAGAAAGGTTCAGGAGTGGAATTAAAATACAAGGTGAAAGGATATCAGTGATACGATTCGCTGATGACATTGCTATCCTGAGTGAAAGTGAAGAAGAATTAAATGATCTGCTGAACGGAATGACCAGTCTAATGAGTACACAGTATGGTTTGAGAGTAAATTGGAGAAAGACGAAGGTAATGAGAAGTAGTAGAAATGAGAACAGCGAGAAACTTAACATCAGGATTGATAGTCACGAAGTCAATGAAGTTAAGGAATTCTGCTACCTAGGCAGTAAAATAACCAATGACGGACGGAGCAAGGAGGACATCAAAAGCAGACTCGCTATGGCAAAAAAGGCATTTCTGGCCAAGAGAAGTCTACTAATATCAAATACCGGCCTTAATTTGAGTAAGAAATTTCTGCGGATGTACGCCTGGAGTACAGCATTGTATGGTAGTGAAACATGGACTGTGTGAAAACCGGAACAGAAGAGAATCGAAGCATTTGAGATGTGGTGCTATAGACGAATGTTGAAAATTAGGTGGACTGATAAGGTAAGGAACGGGGAGCTTCCACGCAGAATCGGAGAGGAAAGGAATATGTGGAAAACACTGATAAGGAGAAGGGACAGGATGATAGGACATCTGCTAAGACATGACGGAATGACTTCCAAGGTACTAGAGGGAGCTGTAGAGGGCAAAAATTGTAGAGGAAGACAGAGATTGGAATACGTTAAGCAAATAATTGAGGACATAGGTTGCAAGTGCTACTGTGAGATACTCTGAGATGAAGAGGTTAGCACAGGAAAGGAATTTGTGGCGGGCCGCATCAAACCAGTCAATAGACTGATGACCAAAAAAAAAAGTCTAGGGACCAATGACCTCAGCTGTTTGGTCCCTTAGAAATGCACACACATTTGAACATTTATAACAAGTGTCTGTTCACTTCTAAGAGTTCACTAAACGACGTTCCCTGTCTAAATCATCCCTCGACGATGATCTAAACCAAGGGGGGGGGGGAGGGGGGGAGTTGCCCTTCTATCTTCCGAGTGGGCTTCTGTCCTTTGTAGTCCGGTCATTGGCGGATTATTATACTCGGCCGGCAATTGGCCGAGGAGAGGTCGATATCTTCATCCTCAGCGCCGAGTGTGGCGCTAGTGGAACTCACGCATGTTCAAAATGGCTCTGAGCATTATGGGACTTAACTTCTGAGGTCATCAGTCCCCTAGAACTTAGAACTACTTAAACCTAACTAACCGAAGGACATCACACACATCCATGCCCTAGGCAGAATTCTAACCTGCGACCGTAGTGGTCGTGCGGTTCCAGACTGTAGCGCCAAGAACCTCTCGGCCACCCTGGCCGGCGAACTCAGGCATGTAGCGAGTCTCTACGGCACTGGCACCGGTTCGCATCTTTACGGCTGCACTAGCTGTATCTTGTTCTAACGACACAGCATGTTAAATTAAAAACTTTCGAAAAGGTTCGAAATAATGTTTAAAATCTTTTCGAATTCGCAAAGGGCGCTCATTATAAAAAAAAACTGGACATGTATAGACTGTATAATCTGCGATCCGTTCTAAGCAAAAGCAGTGACGTCATATTTCACGAATTGCATGTCGTACGACAACATCACTTTGTAGCTACATTTACTGCTGTATGTGGACACTGCCTGCCAAACGTGTTGCGAATACTACTAGTAGTAAAGAGCTAAAAAACAGTCCTGCATGATGCTTAATTACTACCGCTCAAACTGGTAAAATGTAGCAGGCGTAAAAAATTTTTCTTTTCGTCATTTTTTAAGGGATGTCAACGAGAAAAATTTTCGTAAAATTTGAAATTATGTGTATAGTTAGTCCCAGATCACTAAGTGCTCCCGTCCACAGATACTGTGGGAATATAGACCGGGTAATTTGCAAGCCATGAGATATGCTGCCTCAAAAGATGTAGACAGTTTGTAACCGTAATATTGTCTTACTGTGTTAAACATTTAACACAAGATTGTATATATTCATGAATAGATTATGTCAGCATTTAAAATTTTTAAATTCGGTCTGTAGGTAAGTTAAATATTGAAATCAAAACTGCCTCCCTTGCCCCCAAGAAACCGTTAGATAGGCAACCTGAAACTCTTGCTTAGCACCGGCTGGTGGTTTACTACACTACTGGCCATTAAAATTGCTACACCAAGAAGAAATGCAGATGATAAACGGGTATTCATTGGACAAATATATTATACTAGAACTGACATGTGATTACATTTTCACGCAATTTGAGTTCATAGATCCTGAGAAATTAGTAACCAGAACAACCACCTCTGGCCGTAATAACGGTCTTGATACGCCTAAGCATTGAGTCAAACACAGCTTGGATGGCGTGTACAGGTACAGCTGTCCATGGAGTTTCAACACGGTACCACAGTTCATCAAGAGTAGTGACTGGCGTATTGTGACGAGCCAGTTGCTCGGCCACCATTGACCAGACGTTTTCAATCGGTGAGAGATCTTGAGAGTGTGCTGGCCATGGCAGCAGTCGAACATTTTCCGTATCCAGAAAGGCTCGTACAGGACCTGCAACATGCGGTCGGGCATTATCCTGTTGACTTGTAGGGATTCGCAGGGATCGAATTAAGGGTAAAGCCACGGGTCGTAACACATCTGAAATGTAACGTCCACTGTTCAAACTGCCGTCAATGCGAACAAGAGGTGACCGAGACGTGTAACCAATGGCACCCCATACCATCACACTGGGTGATGCACCAGTATGACGAGGACGAATAAACGCTTCCAATGTGCGGTCACCTCGAAGTCGCCAAACACGGATGCGACCATCTTGTTGCTGTAAACAGAACCTGGATTCATCCGAAAAAATGACGTTTTGTCATTCGTGCACCCAGGTTCGTCGTTGAGTACGCCATCGCAGGCGGTCATGTGTGTGATACAGCGTCAAGGGTAACCGCAGCCACGGTCTCCGAGTTGATAGACCATGCTGCTGCAAACGTCTTCGAACTGTTTGTGCAGATGGTTGTTGTCTTACAAACGTCGCCATCTGTTGAGTCAGGGATCGAGACGTGGCTGCACGATCCGTTACAGCCATGCGGATAAGATACCTGTCATCTCGACTGCAAGTGATACGAAGGCGTTGGGATCCAGCACGGTGTTCTATATTACCCTCCTGAACCCACCGATTCCATATTCTGCTAACAGTCATTGGATCTCGACCAACGCGAGCAGCAATGTCGCGATACGATAAACGGCTATCGCGATAGGCTACAGTCCGACCTTTATCAAAGTCTTCTCATTACACGAGGCATCACAACAACGTTTCACCAGGCAACACTGGTCAACTCCTGTTTGTGTATGAGAAATCGGTTGGAAACTTTCCTCATGTCAGCACGTTGTAGGCGTCGCCACCTTGTGTGAATGCTCTGAAAAGCTAATCATTTGCATATCACAGCGTCTTCTTCCTGTCGGTTAACTTTCGCGTCTGTAGCACGTCATCTTCGTGGTGTAGCAATTTTAAAGGCCAGTAATGTAATATACTCGTCGATGTTGTGGGACCTGTTCCTTGTTGATAGGTACTGCTTGTTGCCAGGCTTAATTAGATTTATTTGAGTAATACTACATCTATAGTTGTTGTGTCCACGACTGACCAAGTTTTCTGTTGCCCTCCGCAGATCGCGACTCGGGGTAACGCTGTGCCTTCCTCAGAGGCGGTACGCTCAGCACACACGCGCGCCCGCCGTGCCTCGTGTAACGTGACGTCGAATTATGTGAGCGGTGTAAAAGGGGACGGCGGGGCGAGTTACGGCGGTGCTGTCCTGTCCTGTCCTGTCCTGTCCCGTCTCGTTCTGTTAGGCTGCGCGGGACGAGAGCTACGAGCCGGCGAGCGGCGCTCACACGCGGCTCCACAAACAAACGGCCGTACCTCACGCCGCGGGGCGTGCGGCAGGCTGGCCGGCAAGCGGTGGACCGTCGTCCCCACTGGGCGGCAACACTTGCTGTTCTGGTCCCATAACCCATTTCCGGTGCCAGCCAAACTCGTTAGGGATGTGTCACCGGCCGCGCTTGGGCTGGCATCACCGACACAGCCTGTTGCTTTATTTAATTACTCTCTCTTCAAGTAGTAAACTATGTTCAGCATCCTGTTGAAGTTTCAATGAGTTCCCGGCATTTCCACGACTAACATAACTGTAGCAGTCCAGGCTGTTCACCATTACATAGTCACCCACCGATAGCTGTATAGCAGCCTGGCCAACACGATGTCGAGTACGGATGACCTTGGGTGGTGGGTAATACCGTGTCAGTGAAGACAGTGAGGCGAGAGTATGCTCTAAGAAGTTAAACAGCTTATATTGGCAGCTGACTGCATACAGCAATGTCGTCTAGTGCTTCCATCCGGGAAGCGTTGGAGTGGCAGAATTTGACGTCGGAAGTGCTGCCTGTTGCGGGGTCGCCTTGCTGAGCAAGTGCGGTCAACACAATCCACCATAAAGAGGGAGACAAGAGCGCGAGTTGTCGACAGGCCGAGTGACAGCAAGTCAGATTCGTCATGGCAAACCCATTCTTCATCTAAATCTACATTTATATTCCGCAAGCCACCCAACGGTGTGTGGCGGAGGGCACTTTACGTGCCATATTACCTCCCTTTCCTGTTCCAGTCGCGTATGGTTCGCGGTAAGAACGACTGCCGGAAAGCCTCCGTGCGCGCTCGAATCTCTCTAATTTTACATTCCTGATTTCCTCGGGAGGTATAAGTAGGGGGAAGCAATATATTCGATACCTCATCCAGAAACGCACCCTCTCGAAACCTGGCGAGCAAGCTACACCGCGATGCAGAGCGCCTCTCTTGCAGAGTCTGCCACTTGAGTTTGTTAAACATCTCCGTAACGCTATTACGGTTACCAAATAACCCTATGACGAAACGCGCCGCTCTTCTTTGGATCTTCTCTATCTCCTCTATCAGCCCGACCTGGTACGGATCCCACACTGATGAGCAATACTCAAGTATAGGTCGAAAGAGTGTTTTGTAAGCCACCTCCTTTGTTGATGGACTACATTTTCTAAGGATTCTTCCAATGAATCTCAACGTGGCACCCGCCTTACCAACAATTAATTTTGTAAGATCATTCCACCTCAAATCGTTCCGTACGCATGCTTCCAGATATTTTACAGAAGTAACTGCTACCAGTATTCGTTCCGCTATCATATAATCATGCAATAAAGGATCCTTCTTTCTATGTATTCGCAATACATTACATTTGTCTATCTTAAGGGTCAGTTGCCACTCCCTGCACCAAGTGCCTATCCGCTGCAGATCTTCCTGCATTTCGCTGCAAATTTCTAATGCTGCAACTTCTCTGTATACTACAGCATCACCCGCAAAAGCCGCATGGAACTTCCGACGCTACATTCCTGTCGACGGAATGTTTGACAGCTGTCTGTGTTATATGGTCCAAAGACAATGGACCCAGTCGGATGCCCAAGAGCAACAGCCTGGCTCGCGCCAGCAGGCACATAACTGCTTAAGTAGGTGGTGTTGACTGTGAGACAGTTCGCTGGCACCGATACTGCACAGGTGCTGCGGATGGAGTCGAAGCGAGGACCGAAGTTGATGCACAGAGAGCCACCACTGGCAGTCATGTTAGATGACCAGTTTGAACTCAGGACAGGACGCATCTAACGTCAGGTGACAAGAGACAAGTCCCCAATACATGCTATATTCTGCTGGCCTAAAATCCCAGGTATACTCGTCCTGTCGGCGTTGTCGTTTTCGTGACTGAAATCACTGTTTGTTGTCACAACTGTTCTTTGTGGAGCAAAATAGCCTCTCGTAATATAGAAGGATGCTGAGGTAACAGCATTGCAGTGCCTGCAACTGGGTTTTCGTAACTAGCGGCCCGCTTGTAGCCCACTCGATCCGATGTCGCGAAGTAATCATGAATCCATGAACCTGTGACTTTTCCAGTCAGAGTGGGGATTTTGTTTCTTGCCGCACTTGGTTATCAATAGTAGTACGCTCTGTCTTCCTGATTTAGGTGTCTGCCAAGGAAGTTCCAAAGACTAACTTCGAGGAACTGTATTCATTATAGTTTAACATGACGTTTAGTGGTAGCACGTTAAAAAACAAAACCAAACTCCGTAGCTGAAGCTTGTAGTGACTGATTCGGAATTAGTTACTTCGAATACTAGCGGCTTCTTTGCCAGTTTCTGGTCGTTCCCCGTGTCTCAGATTGAAACAAAACACTAGCTCCGTCGATTCCGTAGTATTGCTTATTAGTTTGGGACTCTTACCAGGCTGAATTAATAGAAGAGAGATGATCCAACGAAGAGCGGTGCGCTTCCTCACAAAATCGTTTAGTTGCTGCTAGAGTTTTCACAGCACTCACTAAATTCCAAAGGGCGACGTTGCAAGAGAGCCGTTCTGCATCACATAAATGTTTACTATTGGAATTCCTAGAGAGTACGTTCCGTAAGAACTCGGACAACATAGTACTTCCTCCCACATTTGTTCAGATTGGTTCAAATGGCTCTGAGCACTATGGGACTTAACATCGGAGGTCATCATTCCCCTAGAACTTAGAACTACTTAAACCTAACTAACCTAAGGACATCACACATATCCATGCCCGTGGCAGGATTCGAACCTGCGATCGTAGCAGTCGCGCAGTTCCGGACTGAAGCGCCTAGAACCGCTCGGCCACCGCGGCCGGCCCACATATGTCTCTCGAAGTGACCATAAGCAGAAAATTTTTGAAATTAGATCTAATACAGAGGGTTACCAACAATCATTTCCAATTCGCCGTTCCCATGAACCAGTTCCTGGTATAAGAGGTACCCTACGCAACGCATCATCGGATGGCTTGCGAAGTACTGATGTACAATTGGATGTAGAAATCCAAACCTCTACGCAGTGCCTCATGAGGGGAGGGAACGGGTCACGGTCGATGTTCTTCCGTCCGTCGGATGGAGACTCTAAGATGGCCTGGACGTGAATAGAGAGCATTTTCTCGCCGTACTTTGAAAGGAGATCATTCTTTATCCATAATAGAAACCTGCAGTTTTATGCTGATAATGAATGGCACTTGACAATGCAGCCACTACAATAATTTGTCTATGAGATGAATTTGAAATTGTGTTTCGTTTTCGGTACCATCATCTGCATTATTGTCCCTCTGATATTACTCAAAACGAGTCTGGCAGGTTGGTAATATATCTCTAATGTCCTGCTACGTTCTCCCAGGCAGCGACGTTGACATTCCAAAAGTCATCACTAGTTCTTTGCTACGGGTCAGGTGAGTTTTCTCGCATGGTCCGTTTCGTATCTGTCCAAACGTTTTCAACAGGATTATAGTCAGGTACAGGTCAATCGAGAAATCTCTTTCTGATACCTCTTTGTGCGTTGAAGACTGCTCTTCCTGGAAATAAATTATTCGCTCCGTATATAGTTTTCACACCAATGGGACCATAATATTACTGCTAAGTGAAACATTCCAATTATAAGTGGGCACATCCAGCTCCAAACTGCACAGACACAAGGGGATTGCGAGACGAGTTACAGATGTATTTGGGAACGAAGTGGGCACACTGCTTTCGCTGTGGACAATACCGATTCGCCAGAAAACACCACTTTCCGGCATTCATAACTGACATTTTACAGGGCAGATGCTAACCAGTAGAGTCGATCATCGTTACAGAACCTCCTCATTGATGGTCGTACGTTAACTACATATGCCAGCCCCCGGTCCCAGTGAAGAAATTCGTCCACTGACTCGACATACACAGTAGTAAGTTCCAAATACAGCGCCTTTAAACAAAAAATTTTGGCGTGATGTGTTGATAAGTTCATTACTCTGGACTGGTTCATTGCAAGCCACAGTCCAGTTTCCACCTATCTGCTGGATTCTCCAGTAACACAGCAATGTTTTACCAACTGCCGCACAGTCTGCCCTCGGACGCCATACATTGCCCCAGTCTCCAACGTCGTCAAATTCCCTTCATCCACCAGAGAAATGACGGCGTTATGAATAGCCTGCTGATGATACATGATGCATGAATAATGTGGCTCGACTGAAAGAGATATGGTGGAAGTATTTTACCTCGCTCGTATACTGTCATTGGCTATTATGGAACAAATGGTGCACTTGCAGATCTAACTTGAAGTTACAGACTGTCGTTCTGTTACCATGTAAAATCAAAGGAACTGTATGACTAATGTTTACTTATTATGCCAAGTAGAGGTAGTAAATTTGTTTTCTATTTCAAGGAGATCGACCTCCACGAGAAGAGACTTCCATTAATTTATAGCGAAAATTTCGCCACATCTTCTGTGGGAGATTAGCAGCACATCACAGAAATGTGTTTCACGTAATAAAATGAAGTGTTTTATGTATAAATTGTTGAACCAGAAGAATGTGTCTCTTACGGTGACAAATAAAGGAAATTCACATAGGTTCGAACATTAGACACTTTAAATATAAACCCGGCATGTTATTTATTCAACTACAGTAGCCGTTTATAAACTTATACGTATTCAATTAACATGTACCATATCTATAGATAATAATTCCAGCATATTCTACTTGCGAATAAGATTTTGTGCCTGCTTGGAACAGCTCTGGAACACTGACAAGATCACTGTCCTATAATTTTTGAAGTAATACTTCTGTCTGTATGTTTTTAAGGTAATTAGAAAAACATAACAGAGTGTATTTCATTCACATCAGTGCTGTACTGGACCTTAACTCTGGCTGCAATTTCTACAAGCCAATTTCTTTGCTGTAATGTGTCCACTAGCGGTAACATAAGTTCGATATACACTCCTGGAAATGGAAAAAAGAACACATTGACACCGGTGTGTCACACCCACCATACTTGCTCCGGACACTGCGAGAGGGCTGTACAAGCAATGATCACACGCACGGCACAGCGGACACACCAGGAACCGCGGTGTTGGCCGTCGAATGGCGCTAGCTGCGCAGCATTTGTGCACCGCCGCCGTCAGTGTCAGCCAGTTTGCCGTGGCATACGGAGCTCCATCGCAGTCTTTAACACTGGTAGCATGTCGCGACAGCGTGGACGTGAACCGTATGTGCAGTTGACGGACTTTGAGCGAGGGCGTATAGTGGGCATGCGGGAGGCCGGGTGGACGTACCGCCGAATTGCTCAACACGTGGGGCGTGAGGTCTCCACAGTACATCGATGTTGTCGCCAGTGGTCGGCGGAAGGTGCACGTGCCCGTCGACCTGGGACCGGACCGCAGCGACGCACGGATGCACGCCAAGACCGTAGGATCCTACGCAGTGCCGTAGGGGACCGCACCGCCACTTCCCAGCAAATTAGGGACACTGTTGCTCCTGGGGTATCGGCGAGGACCATTCGCAACCGTCTCCATGAAGCTGGGCTACGGTCCCGCACACCGTTAGGCCGTCTTCCGCTCACGCTCCAACATCGTGCAGCCCGCCTCCAGTGGTGTCACGACAGGCGTGAATGGAGGGACGAATGGAGACGTGTCGTCTTCAGCGATGAGAGTCGCTTCTGCCTTGGTGCCAATGATGGTCGTATGCGTGTTTGGCGCCGTGCAGGTGAGCGCCACAATCAGGACTGCATACGACCGAGGCACACAGGGCCAACACCCGGCATCATGGTGTGGGGAGCGATCTCCTACACTGGCCGTACACCACTGGTGATCGTCGAGGTGACACTGAATAGTGCACGGTACATCCAAACCATCATCGAACCCATCGTTCCACCATTCCTAGACCGGCAAGGGAACTTGCTGTTCCAACAGGACAATGCACGTCCGCATGTATCCCGTGCCACCCAACGTGCTCTAGAAGGTGTAAGTCAACTACTCTGGCCAGCAAGATCTCCGGATCTGTCCCCCATTGAGCATGTTTGGGACTGGATGAAGCGTCGTCTCACGCGGTCTACACGTCCAGCACGAACGCTGGTCCAACTGAGGCGCCAGGTGGAAATGGCATGGCAAGGCGTTCCACAGGACTACATCCAGCATCTCTACGATCGTCTCCATGGGAGAATAGCAGCGTTCATTGCTGCGAAAGGTGGATATACACTGTACTAGTGCCGACATTGTGCATGCTCTGTTGCCTGTGTCTATGTGCCTGTGGTTCTGTCAGTGTGATCATGTGATGTATCTGACCCCAGGAATGTGTCAATAAAGTTTCCCCTTCCTGGGACAATGAATTCACGGTGTTCTTATTTCAATTTCCAGGAGTGTATGTACCACACAAGGCACAACGAACCTTCTAATTAAATATTTACTGTACTGTTTGTATTACTCATCGAAACATATGTGGCTGACTCGTTGGCACTAGTGATATAAGTTATACGTTCACAGGTGAGTGCAGTTCAATCTTTGTACCACGCATTGAATTTATCTAAATACATAAAAATTTGTTATACAACATTACAAAACACACATGGGCACTAGTGTTAACCATAGTTACAGCTTAAAGTGGCTTTTTTGATGAGAAGAGTGTGATGTTCGTACCAAAGTAATCACGTCCACCATGATCGGGGTAATAATGATCACCATGTTGATTGAATATCATCGCCCTACCCGTTAGTATCTGCGGGTATTGGTGATCAATATATCGTCGACTGACTATCGTTGTCACATACAGCGGTATCTGGGATATAGGTCTCTGAATAATAGTAACAGTAGGGTGACGTTACTGCAATGTAATGTTCCTCACTGCAGTATTTCATAGTAGTATTCGTAGGCCTGTAGATGCATTAAATTGGAGATGGAGCCCTGAAATGGGCTAGTTGAAAGTAGCCGTAGTCCAATCAGCATTTAGATCAATGAGATCAAGTGCATTCCACGTCCTTTGGTGGCATGCACGCGGGGTGCCACCCTCAGAGAATGGTGAACGACGGCAAGCGATCTCGTCCGGTGGCACAGTGGCAGCAGGTTCAAAAGTGTCGTCTGTGGCACAGCTTTGATCGACATGCAGCGTGGTGGTGCGGTGGATGGAGATGCTGTATACATCACAATCGCCCCACACAATAACATTCAGGGGGTAATGACAGTCATCCTGTAAATTGTCCATCATTGCCCCACCCTGCGAACTGGTTTTAGCTGTTTTGTTCGGTTTTTAACCAATAATCTCACAGTCATTGGCCTATTACAGTTTCAAGCAACATGGTGCCGCTCGGGGTAGCCGTGCGGTCTTGTTCGCCTTGTCACGGTTCGTGCGGCTACTACTGTTGGAGGTTCGAGACCTCCCTCGGGCATGGGTGTTTGTGTTGTCCTTAGCGTAAGTGTAAGGTAGATTAAGTAGTGTGAAAGTCTAGGGACCGACGACCTCAGCAGTTTGGTTCCATAGTACCTTACCACAAATTTCCAAAAGTTTTTCCAACATGGTGACATATGGGAAAATTTGTTACAATTTTGCAATGACATGGTGGTGGTGTATGGAGAGGGTAAAACGTCATGTTGTCTCAATTGTGCGATAGCAGAAGATGACAAACGATTTGCACTGCAAGATGGAGCTAACACCCTAGTGTGAGGTCATTATAATGGTCAGCTGACTTTGAAAGTGAGTAATTTAAAGTAAAGCGAGCCTCATTTCTTACCTATAGAAATGTGTATTACTACTGTCCTGTATGCTGTTTCAGCGGACTGTCATATTTTGAGAAATAATTTTATTTTGATTCAGAGATCGAGTTGGCCTGATGTGCAGGTTGTATTTGTAAAATGCCTTTTGTATCCCGCCTGGAAGGCGGCGCGTGGATAGGAGCAGGAAAAGGTGAAAATCTCTCGGTACTGCAGTATGAATTAAAATCACCTTTACTTTAGCAACAAGAGTAATACACAACTTTTCCCTGAGGTGCGAAGCTGAAGGGAAGTGTTCCGGCCGTCTGCTCTCGATCAAATGGGCAGAATCAGGAGCGGAGCTCGTAGATCTCTCCCTCTCCAGCTATAATGAGCTGTCGTCGGTGTCTGTCGTAGTGCCAACTTTAGAACTTGTATTTACGCCGTGTCATCGTTGCTATCGATACCACAATACCGATCTTTGATACCTGTGTGTGGAAGCTCGCTCTATCACTGCCTTTGACTGAGTCGTTTGCTAACTTTTCGTGTTTCGTAAGCTATGAAAATAAGTAGTATAAGTGATATAGCATATTATCAGTCTTGTCAAAACATGTTGTTCCTAGTATGGTTTGTTGTGCTTAAGTGTTGGAAAAAGTGACGATGTTGACAGAGAACCAAAAGAAAATAACAGCAGGTATGTTCAGTAGTATATTAGTCAGGTAGCAATGTCAATTACATTTGTCTAATGCAGAATGTGATGTATTCTCTTCTTCCCCATTAAAATGGTGCTTGCTGAGTAAAGCATTACTGAAAACGTCAGGTGTTCCCAGTTCATTCTTTGTTCCACCAATAACTAGCCTCAGATCAAAATGGCAACATATTTACGTGTTTTGATGATGTTACAGGCATTTTAGACATTGAACAAACTGTCTTCTTTTTGTCCAGTATTGTTCGTCACTATTTTTGATCACGTTGTATTTTTACGTCTCGTATTTGGACTTTCACGATTAGATCTTGGCATTATTTAGTAGGTGATTATGGAAAGGGAGGAAGTACAATGTGTACAGAGAGCCTTAGGATAGTTCCGATACGTAAATGTTATAGCAATCATCGAAAGTTCGTTTTTGAACGTAGTGTCATTTTGGTCTAAAATACAGCCAGCTGTCTGCTTAGCATGTCACTTATATTTTGTACAGTTATAGAACAACTCAGACGCTGAATTAGCATTGTTACAAGTGATTTGATAGCGCACAGGCATGCTTTAGGTGTAACTCATTAATCACTCTCTTCTAGTTACTGACATTAATTCTGACTGCCTATTCGTTTGTGTGCTTTCCTGCTTAGCACAGTTTTTAGCCAACATATGTATTGTGCAGTTATAGGTTTTGTCAGGTTAGTTTTGGTACATGGCCTCATTTCAGCCTTAACATTATGATACTTGACATAAGATTGCATTTTTTGTAGACTTTTCGACATATAAATAACATGGTGGCATTTGAAAAGCATCTCGTATTTTGTCGAACAATTTATATATTATATTGTGTTTGTGTTTTGCCCCATACGCCAAGTGTAGTTCAGGGATTGTACGAGGGATGTCGAAAAGTGCTACTATCTGCTGGCAGTGAGAAGCAACAGAAGCATAAATCAGTAGTTGATTTTATTTCATATTTTCAAGTTTCAGAATACTACTTGAAGTAGAATTAATCTTTATCAACTACATATTTCTAATTCGTTAGTAACATATAGAAGCGAATCTTGGTATTTAACTATTTATGGTGCGTATGTTTTATACTTGTTCTCGTATTCCATAGTGAACGCCATACCGTTTTCAAAAAGTTTTATATATATGAGATCAAATTTACTGACGAGACAGCACAGTATTTGACATCAACATGTTTTTAGTGGAGTGTGTATACAGAGAGACAGAGACAATATTGTCAGTATCTTTATGTTTCTGCACATGATGCGGAAAATTCAGATTGTTGATGTAATATTGAATATGATGCCTATTTCGGCGTTATAGTCGAAACTGAAATATTTTTATAAATAATAGAAGTCGATAGGATATTATTGAACATGGACAATAATGAACTCTTAGGCTATTTTGTGACTGGTTGCTTCGTTTTTTTGATCTGTAAAGAACTCGCCGTGACTGAGAGGTGTAATGTGTATGAATCTGGGAGTGGGATGCGTTTACATGACAAGACTGCGTTTTTGCTGACAAGGCAAAATTTTTGCTTTCATCACTGTGTATAAAGTCCTTTTATATCCGCACAGCTGACGTCAAAATTTTGATCCTAGGATGCAGGCAACACGACAGACAAAGGTCAAAGTGGCCCAAAGCCACTACAGTCATACCAGTCCTTTAATGTGTGCAGTTTTAAGTGACACCAGTGTGTACACATCATGAATGTTCTGTCACACAAACTTTGCTTACGCATAATACTACCTTCGCTTCTGACATTGCCTTCCTATTTGCTCGGAACTTTTCAGAGAAGTCACATTACGTGTGTGGTCATGCAGCTCTCCACCCTAGTCTCTTCTATACAAGCCTCTTTATTTTTACACTATGCGATAAAAAGTATCCCGAACCCTCGCTGAAAATGACTTACAAGTTCATGGCGCCCTCCATCGGTAATGCTGGAATTCAATATGGTGTTGGACCACCATTTGCCTTGATGGCAACTTCCACTCTCGCAGGCATACGTTCAATCAGGTGCTGGAAGGTTTCTTGGGGCACAGCAGCCCATTCTTCACGAAGTGCTGAACTGAGGAGAGGTATCGATGTCGGTCGGTAAGGCCTGGCACGAAGTCAGCGTTCCAAAACATCCCAAAGGTGTTCTATAGGATTCAGGTCAGGACTTGGTGCAGGCCACTCCATTACAGGGACATTATTGTTGTATAACCACTCCGTCACAGGTCGTGCGTTAAGAACAGGTACAAGAACGTGTTGAAAGATGCAGTCGCCATCCCCGAATTGCTCTTCAACAGTGGGAAGCAAGAAGGTGCTTAAAACATCATTTTAGGCCTGTTCTGTGATAGTGCCACGCAAAACAACAAGGGGTGGAAGCCCCCTCCATCAAATACACGAGCACACCATAACACCACCGCCTCCGAATTTTACTGTTGGCCCTATACACGCTGGCAGGTGACTTCACTGGGCATTCGCCATACCCACGCCTTGCCATCGGATCGCCACATTGTGTACCGTGATTCGTCACTCGACGCAACGTTTTTCCACTGTTCAGTCATCCAATGTTTGAGCTCTTTACACCAAGCGAAGAGTCGTCTGGCATTTACCGGTGAGATGTGTGGCTTACGAACAGCCGCTCTGACATGAAATCCAAGTTTTCTCACCTCCCGCCTAACTGTGACAGTACTTGCAGTGGATCCTGATGCAGTTTGGAATTCGTGTGTGATGGTCTGGATAGATATGTGCCCATTAGACATTACGACCCTCTTCAACTGTAGGCGGTCTCTGTCAGTCAACAGACGAGGTCGGCCTGTACGGTCCCATCACGTTTCCACTGCACTATCACATCGGAAATAGTGGACCTAGGGATGTTTAGGAATGTGGACCCAAGTGACACCCAATCACCTGACCATGTTGGAAGTACTTGAGTTCCGCGGAGTGCCCCAGTCTGTTCTCTCACGATGTCTAATGACTACTGAGGTTGCTGATATGGAGTAACTGCCAGTAGGTGGCAGCACAGTGCACTTAGTATGAAAAACGTATGTGTATGGGGGTGTCCGGATACTTTTGATAACATAGTGTACGTAACTATTGCAACCTACATCCATTTCTACCTGCTTATTAAATTTATCTCTTGGTCTTCCTCTACAGTTTTCCCCTCCCCCCTATCTCCATTTCCAAATTGATGACCCCTTCCATTTGCCTCCATTATCCAATTGATGTTTCCTTCACACCTCATGTTGTGTCCTATTAACCGACACCTTTGTCTTAAGGAAGTTGTGCGTCGCATTTATTTTTTCCTCTTTTTCACTCCGTACCTCCTTATGAGATCCTCGATCCAGTCAGACCTTCAGTATTCATCTGTAGCAACAAATTTCATATCTTCTACTCAATTCTTGTCTGAACTGCTTGCCATGCGCATTTTAATTTCGTAGAAGGCTAACTACGATTAATACCTTCAGAAAAGTTTCTAAAGATTTGAATTTACGTACGACGTTAACAAAATCCTTCTTTTTCAGAAACGCTTTCGGTATTACAGCCAGCCTGCCTTTTATCTTCCCTCTACTTCAGCCATCATCAATTATTTTGCTGCGAAATAGCAAGACTCATCTATTATTTTTAGTTCTTCCTTTCCTAATGTAATCTGCCCAACATCGCCTGATTTCATACTACTGCATCCCACTAGCCTCGTTTTCCTTTTGTTTATGTTCATCTTATAACTTCTTTTCCGGACACTACCATTCCATTCAACTGTTGTTCCAAGCCATTTGTTGTGTGTGACCAACTACAGTTTCATTGGCAAACCTTGCAGTTTTCATTTCTTCACCCTCAACTTTAATTTGCTCTCCAAACTTCTTGGTTCATTTTACAGCTTGCTTAGTTTACAAACTGAATCGATACTTTATAAAAGATGGTCAAAAATTTTGCAATTTTTCTAACTTAAACAAACTTTGTTAACAATACCTTGTAAAATATCAATAATTTAGAATTTATATTTGCAAAATATGTGGTATGTAATTGGAACTGAAAACATTTACAACTTGCATAGAAAATTACGATTAGGTATTTGTTAATTGGCATACATTTTAATGTATTTAATATTTAAATGATGTAGGTATTAGAATTGAATGAAAAGTATGGAACGAAAAACAAAGACCATAGCAAGATTCCAACCAGCGGTCCATTGAATACCCAGCCACAAGGCTCGAAAGTAATCACGTGAGCCATGATGCCCATCTTGAGATTCGTCTTAACTTTAGTAAATTAATGTCCTTTAGAAATTATCAAAGTCCGTTTTCTTGAGAAGTTTTTAGAGACTCATGGAGTTGTTCTTGCAGGCTGATATTTGAATACTGATCTTCACGTACCATAAATGTAAAAAGTTACTAAATTCCGATTACTGAGTGGTCTGCTTATCGAAGGCGAGCAGAAGAAGGTGGGTTTCTCGCGATTTGATCTCCCAGAATCCATGTTGATTACAACGTATGGACCATTGGTCTACAGAAAAGTCTTCAAAGGATCTCGAAATGTCAATTTTAAAGCTCGTAAGGAGTTTCCGTGTGCAGTTGTTACGAACAGCATGGTTTGAACTGGTTCTTAAGGGTGAGGCCGGTGTCCCCAGGAGAGGCGGCGGTGGCGCCTGGAGCAGGTGCAGCCAGCAGCCGGCAGACATCCACGCGGGGTGTTTAAGAGGGCGCGGCTGCAGACGCGGCGCACAATGCTCCCATTGTGTGCGCTGGCGCGCTAATGGCGCCAGTGCATGGGTGGTCCACTAAGCAGGCCACAGGGCCTTCGCAGCGCTCGTGTCGCCAACCCACTCCCCTACAGAGTAGTTCCTCTGTCCGAAAGAACTTCACTTCTTCTACTCGCAGTCTAACATAGGCCGCCGGTGTAGCGAAGGGTGCCTTGCGAGGGGAAAAAAGTACAAATCAATCCCGTTTTCGGAAAGGATCGTCCAACTGATGCACAGAACTGTAAAGCTGTATCATTGACTTGAGTATGTTGTAGAACTTTGGAACATCTGTATGGCCTGCATTTCTGGAGACTGAAAAATCTCGTCTGTAGGACTCTATAGGGATTCCGCAAACAATGTTCGTGTGAAATTTAGATCGCTCTATTACTTCACGAGACGCAGAAAGCAGTAAATACCAACACCCAGGTTGTTGTCTTGTTTCTTGACTTTCAGAAAGCGTTCAATACAGTCACGCGCCGTCACCTACAAAATATAAAACGAGCATATTGTATATCAGACTAACTGTCTGACTGGATTGAGGTGTCCGACTAAAAAACACAACTTGTCATTCTTAACGGACAGAACGCTTCAGAAGTAAAACCAACTTCGAGGATACTCCAAGAGACTGTTAAAGGACCATTAATTTTCTCAATATATATAAGTGTTCTAGTGGATGTTGTCGAACGTTCTGTGAGGCTGCTCATGATTGATGCTGCTGCAGGCCTTTAGGAAGTAGTTGCAACGCTAGAAAGTAGTAGTAAAATACATGAGGACGTGCAGAAGATCAACGCTTCCTACGGGGAATTAAGGCAGTTGGCCCTCAACATGAAGAAATGTGCATACATAAGCGGAAAGATCTACTATTGTACGAATAGATCTGGAAGATTCCTCAGGAAGTGTAACTCCCCCAACAAAGAAGGTAGCTTACAAAACCGTCGTTCAACCAGTACTTCAATATTACTCGTCACCGGCCGTGGTGGCCGAGCGGTTCTAGGCGCTTCAGTCTGGAACCGCTCGACCGCTAAGGTCGCAGGTTCGAATCCTGCCTCGGGCATGGATATGTGTAATGTCCTTAGGTTAGTTAGGTTTAAGTAGTTCTAAGTTCTAGGGGACTGATGACCACAGATGTTAAGTCCCATAGTGCTCAGAGCCATTTGAACCATTTATTACTCGTCCGTCGGGGACCCATACTAAATAGAACTAATAGAAGAAATAGAGAAGATCCAAAGAAGAGCTGCGCATTTCGCTACATGTTCATTTAGTGAGCGCTGAAGCGTCATGGAGATAGTCAGGCAGTTCCAATGGCAAACGGTACAAGAGACATTCTGCATCATAGTGTGGTTTATAGATAAAATTCTGAGAGTATACGTACCTAGATTAATCAACCAATATATTTCGCCCACCTCCGTGTATCTCAACGATAAAGGTAAAATTAGAGAGATCGGGGTCACACAGAGGCATAAAAGTAAGCGTTCTTCTCTCGGACCATTCGCGGCTGGAACAGGAATGGAGGGAAGTGGCACTCCCGCCAAACACCGTATGATAGATCCAGATGTAGGTAATTGTTCGCAAAAGTTTCTCTGTGAGCTACACATGTTGTCCTCTTGTTTTGAGGCCTCCTTTTTTCCACAGCAGCAGATCCAAAAGCTATATACCGTCTTTTTCAACAGTAATACAAGTATTATTTAGAACATACGCATTTCGATTTATTTCAGAGCATCTTCCCTGACCATGTTTTTGCTTCCTGCTTCATTCTTAGTGTTCTCCACGGATAGGTGGTTGACGTTTAGAAAACAGCACTTCACTATTACTTGATACACCGTATAGTCTGTCCCGGCTAGAGGTACACAAACAAACGCTTATAACGAAGGAAATCAACTAAATCGACAGAGACGCTCTCTGAGACAAGGTCGTTACCATTTCATGAACAGCATTGAATCATATGACGCACTTGCGTACATGTGCACAAGTGCTTACTGTGCAGAAGGTAGACGTATTTCTGACAGTTAATATGTGGACGTCACAACGAAAGATGCAGTGTGTGCTATAGTTAAAATACATAGTTAAAATCTGTAATACGTCTCCAGCAGCGTGCAAGAAGAGAGTGGTACGTTGATCCTCCCATCCATAAACCCGTTTATCAGTTGGACAGAACTCTGAGAGGAACGGGAAGTCTGATTTCTAATGTTAGAAAATATCCTAAAACGTAAGTGAATGAGGGGACCGTGGAACGTGTGCGCGAATCATTCGCTAGCAGCTGGTAGGGACCTAGCAGCCCTCTGTTCGATGGAGGACGATAGTGTGCACAAATGTCTCGCGTTGTGATGATGATGATGTTTGGTTTGTGGGGCGCTCAACTGCGTGGTTATCAGCGCCCGTACAATTACCCAATCTTTGCTCAGTCCAATTTCGCCACTTTCCTGGATGATGATGAAATGATGAGGACAACACAAACACCCAGTCATCTCGAGGGTCTCGCGTTGTGTGCTGACAAACCCCTAAGGGTGCTTACAAGCTCCTACTTTTGTATCAAATTAAGCCTGACAATCGCCGTAGACGACGTGATTTTTTTTGCTGGAATGTTCAGTGATGAATCTACCTTCCATGTCTATGGCAAAGTTAACCAACATAAATGTCGAATATGGAAAGTGAGACTCCAGAGCCGGCCGCGGTAGCCGTGCGGTTCTCGGCGCTCCAGTCCGGAGCCGCGCTGCTGCTACGGTCGCAGGTTCGAATCCTGCCTCGGGCATGGGTGTGTGTGATGTCCTTAGGTTAGTTCGGTTTAAGTTAGTTCTAAGTTCTAGGGGACTGATGACCACAGCAGTTAAGTCCCATAGTGCTCAGAGCCATTTGAACCATTTTTTTGAGACTCCAGAAGGAGTGAATGAGTACGAAAGTAATACACAAAAAGTTGATTGTGTGATTGTGATTGGTCCATGTTATGGCGTCTACAGTAACAGGGCATACTTGTCTCCGCATGTTGGCCATTTATCCATTTCCACAGGTGCCTTCCGACGACATTTTCCAGCAGGATCGTGCCCCATCCCACTATAACGACGCTGTTACCACATTTCTCCATGAGACGCTTTCTGCTCTTTGGATTGGAAGGGGTGGACGGTGGGGTTCCCATTGTTTGGCACCCTATCTGCCCATCTGAGTCCGCTGGATTTCAGTGTATGGAGCTATATCAAGGGCTTTGTTTACAGAATGAAGTCTCGAGATCTGGTAGACCTAAGACAATGGATCTACGCCGCAGTAGAGGCCGTAACATTTGTCATGTTTATGAACATGTGGTGGAAACTGGAGTAACATTTCGCAATCTGTCGAGCTACTAACAGTGACCACGTTGAAATGTTTGAGCTCCTGTGTGCAATGTTGGACAAATAAAGCTATAAACTTTAACAGGTACTGAAATAGAAAAATGTTTTTTTTGCAAACCGCTATTCCAGGCATCCCATATTTTTGTTTTCATGTCCTGTAGCCGCACTTACGCAAGGTGCACTTATCACAGAACAACGTCTGCCATGAACTACATCCTCAGTATACTGCGGGTTAACGTCGCAGTGGGCCATAGTTAGACTCGAAATCTTGCATTTGAAACAGGCAAAATAGTGACCCGTCAGATCACACTATACGCCTTCGTTCAGCTACTTTCTACGTGTATTTTAACTCTGCAAAGGATTTTGCTTTGATTTGAACCACCATGGCCGATCAGAACTGTATGCCAGACCGGTATTCGAAGCTTGGGCTTTCGCGTTTCAGAGGCAAGTGCACTACCGACTTAGCTATCCAACCAGCATTTTCATTCCGTCCTCACATCGTCACTAAATTTCGAGAAAACTCTCACTAAATTTCGAGAAAACGCAGTATATACAATTTTGTACAGAATATGGAATAACACCATTGATAAATACAGACTTCAATCAGAAGTCTGTTGCTAAGGCAGAATATTCAAAATTTCTGGTCCACTGATGAGAAATTGAATTGGAAGAAACATATCAATATTCTGCTGAAACGGTTACGTTCATCTACTTATGCTATTAGGATTATTGCAAATTTTGGTGATAAACATACCAGTAAATTAGCCTACTATGCCTGTTGTCATTCACTGCTTTCTTTTGACATCATATTTTCGTCATTAAGAGAAAAAGTATCTGTTGCACAAAAGAGCGTACTCCGAATAATAGCTGGAGCCCACTCAAGATCGCCTTACAAACATTTGTTTAAGGAACTCTGAGTATTCACAGTACCTTCGCAATACATATATTCACTTATGAAATTTGTTACTAATAACCCATCCCAATTCAAAAATAACAGCGAAGTGAATAGTTACAACACTGCAGGAATGATGATTATACTATTCTGGGTTAAATCCGACGGCACAGGAAGGGGTGAATTACGCTGCCACAAAAATCTTTGGTCAGTTACCAAATAGCATTAAAGGTCTGACAGATAGCCAACCAACATTCAAAAACAAATTAAAGTAATTTATGAGTGCATCTCCTTGTACTCATTAGATGAATTTTTAGATATGGAGTAGTAACTGAAAAAAAATTAATTAATTATATTTGTAAAGAAAACTTGCGTTAAAATGACACGTTTAATATCCTTACGAAATGTCATATGCATAACCTACGGAACAAGTATTTACGTAACGTAATGTAATCCTTATGGGTGATCGGAATGCTCAAGTTGGTAAAAAAAAAAAAAAAAAAAAAGACTAAGATGTGAAAACATCATATGAATCCTCATAGTTATGGGAACAGAAGCCCGGAATGAGAAAACCTAACTGATTTCTGTGTGCGAAACAAGTTAACCATACAGAACACGTGGTATCAGAAGAGGGAAAGTCATAAAATAACGAGATAAAAGAAAAGGAACTGTGAAACACGAATAACACCCAAATTATCCAAAATTGAGAAAGTAGGAGTAGAAGAAGAATAGTATTCATTTAGAGAAATTCTTGTTTAAAAAAAGCCACGGACATGTGCGTAAAAGCGAGCACCACACCAAAGAGAAGCAAACAACTTGGTGGAATGATCGGGTGAAGACAGCAATAAAAAACAGGAACGTACTGAAATGAAAATTAGACCACGAGAAACAGCAAACAGATTTACTTAATGAATTAGCAATTGAACATCTAGCACAGGAACACCAGAGATAGGAACCAGCTGTAAAAGAGACTGATGCAGAAAGAAAAGGAAAAGTTCTGCGAGGACTTTGCTACAAGGATAGAGGACTTTCAGGGAAGTAAGAAATTACTATACAAAGTACTATAAGAGTAAACCAAATGAATATGTAAATATCATTGCACTGGAAACAGACGACGTAATTTAATACGAACAGAGGAATGGATCATGGATGAAATGAAAAAGTACTTCGACATGCTGCTAAATACTGAATGGAAAGTCGACAGGCTTCGATGGTCTCAGCTCAGATATGATGAAGGCAGCTGAAATATTAGGCTTTAATTGGCTATATACAATGTTAGCAGTGATTTGGAAAGAAAACAGATTCTCAGAAGATTGAAGCAAAGGAGTCATTATCACTCTGTTCAAAAGACAATGTGAAAATTACAGCTGTTAGAAAAGATCACCGAAATAAGACTTCGAAAGATAGTAGAATCCTTGTCTGAGGAAGAACAACATGGATTCATGAAAGACCGATGTACTATGGATCTTATTTTTGCAGTAAGAATTCTGACAGAAAAGTACTGGGAATATGGAAGAAACCTTGTGATTGTATTTGTGGACACTGAAATTGGTATGAAAGTGTTCCTCGAAACAAGATATGAGAATGTTTGGAAGACTTAAAGGTGCCAAAGTACCTAACTGATAAAGTCAAGACGCTGTACCAAAGGTGTTACAGCTGTATTCGGATTGACAACGGACGATCAGAATGGTTTGGAACAAAGAGAAGTGTCCAACAAGGAACTGCCCTCTCACCACTCCTGTTTGTAGTAAGTAATGGACAAGATCACAAAATCTTCCAAGAAAATAGACGGCGAACCCTGGTTTTTCTGATGATTTGATAGTACAGGGAGAGAGAGAGACAAGCTGAGGCACAGAAGAAACTTAATGATTGGAACAAGAAGTTTCGGAGTAAAAATAAGTGAAACAAAGACAGTAGAAATAACCATCAACAGAAAATATATTTCTAGAAGGAGTGAAAGTAGAATCTGTTTCCCATTTCAGGTACCAAAGGATGATTTCGAAAGACAAAACCATTAAGTTAGAAGTAGTTGGCAGTACACAGATACTACCAAATTTTACAGACAAATCAGAAATCATCTCTGGGATGATAAAATACCACGAAAAGCAAAAACGACCATGTGCCACACCTGTTTCGTGCTAATCCTTTCATATGGTTTAGAAACATGTACTCCATTAAACAAAAACCTTCATTAGAACAGTGAATCAAACAACTAGACAGAACAAAACCAGGAGTGAGGTGAATAGTATTGAGGTTTCTGTTACAAATGTCACAAAGAAAACGCAGGCTTCAGTGGTATGGGTACATAACGAGAATGAACGGTGAAAGACCTGTCAAAAACCATTTCAACCTGAACCCCCTACGAAGAAAACCACGAGGAAGACCAAAAAAACTCTGCATACAGACTGCAAGATCAGACGTGGAGGAGAAAGAACACAAATGAGAAGTTGTCCTGGAACAGAAGATGCATAAAAACAGAAGGTGATGGCTAACGCTTGTACACCACACTCGGGAAACTGGAGTTGGGAAACGATGATGAAGACGTTGTTCTGTCTCCTGAAGCTATTCCCTTTTTTTTAAGTTTTTATTAGTTATCTACAGGGTGTATCATAATTAATGGCGTAAATGCAGACCGTTGAAAGTGCCAGATAGTACAAGCAAACGTGGCCTCTAAACTGCATACCTTAAGACATATGAATACTCACTCGTTCATAGGCTGCGTACCAACTCGAATTCTTGTGGGAATGGAAGGGATTATATGTAAATTAAAGGTGAAGAGGGGAAGAAAGGAACGGAAAGGGGAGGGATCACTGCTGTCAGCTGCATTGGGACATTACGCGGAGCCGGCAGCGACGAGTGAAGATGTGTACCGGACCGGAATTCGAAGCCGGAATCTTCTGCTTAATAGGCCAGCACGGTAACCACTGCACCATCCGGAACACAGTGTTCCCGCAACTATGTGGACTATTTCAGCACGCCTCACTCCCATAGAGCGCCACCTAACGGCAGCCCTTGTCAATTTCCTCCATATTCGCTCTTCCGATATTCGCACATGCCGCGAGTAATGAGGCTTATGAGCACGTGCACTACATCAGTAGTGTGTAATATAAGCTGAGAATTTGGGTATGACGGGAGGTGTGCTAGGGAAGTCCGTCAGTTGCAATGACCACTGTGTCGGGATGGGCTGAGGTGGTCAGAGAATATTCCTGCTAAGTAAGCGGCCCACGCTCGATTCCCTGCCTGGTACAAATTTTCAACTTGCCCCATTTATAGAAATCAAAGTCCACTGGCAGCTAATGTCTTAAATCATTCAGCTCTTCACGACTGCGAAACACATTTCCTCTCATGAACAAGTGCCCATGGCTCTTAGAGATACATTTTAGTGCCCATGTTTCCGAGACTTTCCTTTTTGCTTCTATTATCATGTACTTTCAACTGTATCACTTTGCGCCATTTATTATGATACACCCTGTATATTTCACTTGATTTGACGCAGTCTGTCTTCTCATCTTGTGGTCAATTTTCGTCTCCGATTCTGTCAAAGCCAGCGTTGTCTGTAAACTGTGTACCATACTCTGTGTCTACATTTCCAGTTCAACTAATTCCGCTAACACCACCCTCCCCACCAATTGCAGCTAATATTTCGTGTGTAACCATTTGTTGCAGATTCTTCTCTCATCGAATTTCTTGTAATATCTGATAATTTAATACGATCTGCAGATTAAATTTTTAACATTTTTCAGTTGCACCACAGCATACACTTAATTCCTTCTCTTTTCCTATAGATCACTTTGCGCCCCATACAATACACTATGTAAAGCTACTTATCAGAAACTCAGCTTTATGAAGCGCATCTTTCTCGCATCAGGTAACTGCAAAATACGTCGTTCCGTCGTTCCTTCTCTTCATCCACTGCAACACTTCCCTGTCAATTTTTAGACCCCTTAACTCGCTTTTCTGTTGCCTCTCACCATTGTTTCCTTTAATTTGTTTATAGTCAACGAAATTCTTTGATGTATTTCCTGTCCATTTCACTTTGCAGTGTTTCACAGTTCTGTCTCACTTTCGGAAAGTGGGACTTAATTATATGCAGACGTTTTTCTTTACTTTACTGTTTCCCTTCACTCATTCTTCCTTCGACAGACGAGTAATAGGAGTAGCGGCGATAATCTCAACCCTTGCCTTACCTCCATTTTAACAGGAGTGCTCTTTTACAACTTTCTATTGTGTTATAGCCATTTGGTTACTGTAAGTGCCTTCGATTTCTCATCGGTCATTGTTCCTGGCTCTTATTCTCTCCTATATTTGATCACTGAATCCCACTTAATAAATTATAAGAGTTTTTTAAGCCTGTTAACGTTATTATGGAATCCCGTAATTTCGTAACTTCCCCAGAATCGTTAACCAGTACAAGTACTCAATATGCAAGAACGAAGCAGGAGAAATACTACACAAAATATTTAATAGACAGTTCCTTGTGAAAATGCTTAAATTTCTCCATTGTGAATTTACTTAGTTCCATAATATACTACTGTTTTGTGCAAGTCGATCGAAAGCTCCGAAATCCTACAAGATTTGAAGATCATATATACGTATAATCTGCCTAGCAATAGAATTCTGCAATTAATTCATCGTTATGTGTAAAATAACTAACTTCACAATCGATTATCAGTTATTGAAGCATCTTCTTTGATAAAGGAAGTGCAAAATGTAAACATATCTTTGATGATGTAGATTTCCTGAAAGTAATTGAACAACGAAGTGATGGCAAGGGTTAAACGTTCCCTACAAACGGCATCACCGTTTACTTAAAAATCAAGAACTGATAGTTAGGTAAATACTATGGACTACTTCCTTTATATACTGGTAACCTCCGACTTCTCTTTTATCGAATTTATTGGTTTGTGTATGGATAGTATGTATTGCGTATTAATGAATATTTATACTCACAAAAATCTGCAGAACTCAGTAGGAGTTATGCGAAATACTTCACCAAACCTAAAAGAAACAGGAGCAAAGATAATCATTTACTGACAGTGTAAACCAACAGTGTTACTAACATATGCAATATATTCCAATTAGAATCGCCCGAAGCAAAATTTTCGTTTTGTTTTGCGAAATTCTGTTGATTTTACATAACTGAATAAAAGGTTCGTAGCAGCATACCTGAATATGGCTGTAAAATTTAGTACACAGCGGTCAGTTTTAATTTCAAACCCAATAAACCTGACTTAAGAATGTAATAAGTTGTAAAAATTTTTCGATTTTTCTATTATTCTAAAGTACACAGAATTCTTAAGGGAAAAAATCCCAATACTGAATAAATGAAAAGATCTGGCCGACAGATTCTAAACTACTGAAAGATTACATGGTGATCAGGAGGTAACCTGAGGGAATTTTAAAAAATATTTGTTTCTTTTTCGTGCAAAATAAGACGGGCCAAAATCCTGAGAAGCTGTGGGTGAGCTGTTGTCATGTGATGGAAGACTCATGTGTAACATGTTTCATCAAATGCTCTTCCTTCTAGACCACTTCCACTTTTACCGCGAAAACTGCAGAAAACATCCGACAAATATGTCAAGCGATTTTATCAGGATATTGCGTTCATGGAGAACAGGTATGCAGTGAAGTGGAATCCTACTGTTTCGGCAGACTACTGCTGGACTAATGCTAGGGATGGTCTAGACGTAACAAGTCAAGCAGAGAAGTGCAGCCCCCTTATAGTCTGATCAAACTTTCTGCAAAATGTCAGGTCAAAACACTAAAAGTGGTAAAAGTGTTTTTATAACTGAACATTTTACCCTCTACATCAGGGGTCCGCAAGTAGTTTTAGATGGGGTTCAGTCGCTTCTGAAAATTTTTATCGAGGTCCAGAAGAAAAATCTCATATTCCTTAGTAACTTTTTATTTCAATGTTCACTCACAAAATAATATGAAATACAATAGATAGGCTTATTTGTATTGCAAAACCCAGCAAACAACTTATATTCAGAACTACTTTTTACTTTAATTTTCACTCACAAAATATGACATACGATAGATAGGCATATTTGTATTAACAAAATCAGTGAGAGAAATTAAATTTGCGATCTTGAGCCGATTTCTTGAGGTTAGGTTCACATGGAGCAGTTTATGTGAATAGTGTCTTCAAGGTGGGCGTCCATTAATTCTGAAAGATACTTGTTGTTCAACAGATTCATATTTGAAAATGAAATTTCTGAAATACATGTGGAAACAAGTAATTGGCTAATTTTTTGCAGTTTTCGAATTTTTATGTGTCATGTTTACTCCAGAATTCTTCAGCGGATACAATTGCATTCTTTTGCAAGGAAATGTCTTCCTGCAAGCCGTTTACTTCATCTGGAGTAAAGACTTTGAAAGACAAAACAATTTCGCAGCCACACCCGCCCATTTTTCCGCTGGAGGAAATTAAAAAGGCAATTTTAGGAATCGCGAAAGCTTCTCTATCTCTGAAAAGTGTTTGAATGCTGCTGCAAATTCCTTCTTAATATCTGACTTAGAATTTGAGAATACTGAAATGTTTATTTCAGAATTATTTTTATATTAAAAAAAATGTTGGAAAAAAGATTCTTGTCTTACAATGAGTTTTTCAAAGATATCCAACTTGCGACAGAAAGAGTACAGACTTTGTGTCAGATCATATATTAATTTCTCATTTTCTTTTAGCTCGGTGTTGAGTGCATTTACGTATTTCAGAATATCTTTCAAGGAATCCACAGACAGCGTACTGCGTACATTTGCTAGGAACTCCAAATAGTTTCTTGCTTTTTGTGGATCCAAGTTTTGTAATAGTGATGTTACTTATTCTTTTATTTGCCAGAAGCCTTCAATCACTTGCCCATTACTTAGCCAACGAACACTGTTGTACCGCAAAAAGTCAGAATGCGCCGAATCACACTCAGAAAGAGACTCTTTCAAATGTGTGTGCCAAAGAGCAGAACGAGATCTTATAAAATTAATCAGTTTGATCGACCTGTCCATTACAGCTTACAGTCAAAGGACTACCTGGTGAATTACGCAATGATAAGATAGTAGCCCAGCATTCTTATCTTTGATTCTCTTTACCACTCGGTCGGCCGGGATGGGCGAGCGGTTCTAGGCGCAGCAGTCTGGAACCGCGCGACCGCTTCAGTCGCAGGTTCGAATCCTGCCGCGGGCATGGATGTGTGTTATGTCCTTAGTTAGGCTTAAGTAGTTCTAAGTTCTAGGGGACTGATGACCTCAGAAGTTAAGTCCCTTAGTACTCAGAGCTATTTGAACAATTTTTTTTTTCTTTACCACTCGTTTTTTATTGCCGATCGTCGCTGGGCACCCGTCATTCGATAGAGAGACAATCTTATCATAACAAATATTTGTTTTCGTTATGAAGTCGTCAAAAGTGTTGAATAAATCTTCTCTGCGAGTCTTTCCTTTCAACGGGAGCATTTTTAGTATTTCTTCCCTAAATTCTCTACTTTTAGTATCCAAAAACCTCACGAAAATCGGCATTTGTTCTTCAGACATTTTGCACTGTTAATTTCAGCCTCCCATATTCTTCCAGTTAAATATGGATTAAACCATTTGTGCACAGTCCCACTCATGCTTCTCCTCTGTTATTTCTTCTTCAAGTGCATTGAGGAAATGCTCTTTCTCCTCTGTGGTACATCCTGTCTGTGGTGCATGCCACTCACGTATTTGACGTCCGTCTGTATGTTTGTATCTTTATGGTGGCCGATGCCAGCTCCATTTTTGGATTCACTGTTGTTACCAGTCCAGTACAGGACATACCTATTTCTCAGTGATTTCTTCCCACAGCTATTCCACTTTGTCTCACTCAAAAGGTCCCGGGTTCGATTCCCGGCTGGGTTGGCGATTTTCTCCGCTCAGGGACTGGGTGTTGTGTTGTCCTAATCATCATCATTTCATCCCCATCGACGCGCAGGCCGCCAAAGTGGCGTCAAATCGAAAGACCTGCACCAGGCGAACGGTCTACCCGACAGGGGGCCTTAGCCACACGACATTTCATTTCATTTCAGTCCCAATACCCTGAGCTCACGCCGTCCATAAGATCTACTAGATCTTCACAGTTGTTGGTGAGAGTGAGGATACTGAGTGTACCAATTTTCAGTCGTTCCTTTTTGGGAGGGTTTTGTGCCTTCCGGTATATTCGGTGAGCATCAGGCGTTTGCACGTCATTACTTCGAGCGGTACAAGAAGACCTGTTATGTCTTATGTTTAATTCAGTCTTCCATCTGAAGCTTGGTTTAGGTTTGAAAGTATCATATATTTGCTCAGCCGCTGACTTGCTAGGTCTAAGACAGATGAAGATTTTCTTTGATAGTTTAATCCCTTAGCCTTTGGAGGCAGTGGTGTCCTAAATATTCCCAGGGGGAATCGGCTGCCTCATCCGCCATCTCCGCCATTCCGAAGGTCCCCTTCTCTGCCGAAGGTGCCGTTGAGATCTTTGCTCGTAACCCAGGGCATGGATTCCACTTTATATTCCGTGAACAACATCTTAGTATAGAGAAATATGCATCATTTGCAAGGGTTACCGTTATTCTGGGCACCCTTTGGAGGTTGATAAAGAGCAAGACATTCTTTGTGTGAGTAAACGAGGTGAGGACTCGGAGCACACGAGAATGGTAATAGCTGATTTATAAATGTCGTGGACGGGAACGGAGGAGTGCGTTTGGTGCTTTCAAATTGCGCCAGGCGGTTCCCGCGCGCGGCACAGTAAAGTTGCGGCCAATTTGTTTTTGGTCGCGCGGGGCGGATGCAGAGCCCCAACGTGACGTGTAAGGATCTGCAAAATAAACGACTCGCCAGTGCTCTTCTGACACACACACACACACACCTCGCCCCCTCTGCTTCACGCACACCACCGACACACAATCACAGACAAACACGCATGCGTGGTGCGTGCGTACGCAGGGCAGACGGAGCAGCGCCTTAGCGAGTTTTATGTAGCGGGGTCTCCGCACTCGACCGTGGTGGAGAGTTATGTGCCGCGCGCGGCAGGCGCGGGCGAATTATAACGTGGCGGCCACAAATCACGGCCAGCAGAGTGTCGGAGGGAAAGGGGCGAGGAGGAGGTGCGCGCGACCCCAGAGCGCTCTGGCGGCGCGTTTGTAGCCGCCTTAACGACTCGTAATGCGATGACGTCCGCCGCTGCCGACTGGCCATTGTTTATGGCCCGCCGAGCCGCCCGGAAATCGCCCGACCGCGGCCGCCAGCTCTCCTCGCACCGTTCCTCCGCTGTTAACGCGCCGCTGACGTCACATTGCGTAGGCGGACGCGTCTGGTCAACGACGTGCTGTTCTCCTGCTCTATTTGGCTCGCTCTCGACTCGTTCTCGACTGCATCTTTCCCGCTGAAGGGAAGGTGCTGGCTGGGCGCAATCTGTTATATTGCAGGCGTGAGGCGTGCAACTAGAAGAGCACCGGAGTCCCACCTTCTGCCTGATTGTATGTCCTCTCATCACAGTCTAGTTGAAAGACGATTACTGTTAATGAAGTAAAAATCCACGCAGTGGACACCAAATGTGAAAATGCTACTCCTTATGTTTCTGATCTAGACTGCCATAAAAATGCGAAGGAACTGTTAATCAGAACTCAGGGAGAAGTTGTAGTCTAATTCACAATCGATTTATTGATTTTAAACAGGACAAGACAACAAAATTATTGAAGAAACATCATACAAAAAATATTTATTTAACAAAAGCCTTACTAAAATGGGATCTATAGCGGCGAAAGTGATCTGCTGCGGATCGATACACGACACTAACCAGAACACTATTCGCTTTATCTGACTTCATACACGTGAATCCAGGTTATGGCATCAAACTACGCCACCACCAAGCATCTATATTCTACCATACAAAAAAGAAGGAAAAACATGGTTCGAAAGAACAGGGTGCTGAGAAATAGATATTATAGCCCTACTTGGCAGCAGCGAATACTTTACCATCCTACTGCTCAAGGCACCACACTACGATGCGTTCGGCGACTGAAGTCATGGACAGCGGCAATCTGTTATTAAATGCAGGTTCCCGAAAAATGCAAGTATGCGGTCACGTGTTCGGTTAATTCAGAATGCAGGTACTTCCCGAAGAGCCTCTGAAACCCCAACGGATTCCAGTATGCAGGTGGATCCATTTGCTGGTCTGCCAAACGAATTTGACTTCGTGCCATGACTGTGCGTGTCGGAATACGTCAAATGTTTAGACGGCCGACTCAAGAAAAATAAGTACACCCACGCGTCACTCATTGTGACCGTGATGATATAAGCAGTACCTCTGACGGTTCAGAAGGTGACTGGCACAGGCTCTAAGTCGCACCCTAGCAAAGGACACAAGTCTCACCATTTAGGTAGAGACCTGCAGTTCTTTACTAGCGAAGCGCCAGTACGAGACTTGTAACAGAGTGACGATCTCCCTTTCTCTGTGTTGCCTCCTCAGCTCGGTTCCAAAAGCACATTTCTCTTTTTTGACTTCCCCCAGTTTCGCACAAGCCAATCACGAGCTGGAACCCGGCATTCTAAGCTCGCTGAATGGTCTTTGCACTGCAAATCGACCTGACCAATCAGAGACTATAAGTTAATTGGCAGAAAACGGAAAAAAATTCAGCTTTGGGGCCTCTTTCCCACACGTTTGCACAATACGGGGTGGAAGCACAGACCTCCATAAACAGCTTGTTATCTCCCCTGTTGGGTCCATTTCAAAGTTTGCAAAGAATGGCCATAAACTCGCATTGACAAAAGATGTTTTGAAACAGAGTCTGCACATATGGGCGCTAGTTTTCCCGTCCCACGGACATTTGCAGAACGTTTACATTTCTTTCGGCGGCTTGCTCGCTAATAAGGCCTACAAATGTGCTGTTGGCGACTTCTTGGCGCTAGGCCGTATACCTGGACGTCTGGCGCCAAAGCTAATGTTCAAATGGTTCAAATGGCTCTGAGCACTATGGGACTTACCATCTGAGTTCATCAGTCCCCTAGAACTTAGAACAACTTAAACCTAACTAACCTAAGGACATCACACACATCCATGCCCCAGGCAGGATTCGAACCTGCGACCGCAGCGGTCGCGCGGTTCCAGACTGAAGCGCCTAGAACCGCTCGGCCACACTGGCCGGCAAAATCTAATGTGTTTTGCGCGTTGTGACCGCGGCACGGGGCTGTCTGGAAATGCAGCTTCATCGTTCTCCAGAAAAAAACACGCTTTGTCACCCCACCAAGGCCGTGCTTTTACTGCAGTCGTTTAAATAAGCACCCTGTTCTTTTGAATGCAGGTAAAGCTTACCTTTTTTCTTTCCCTAGAGCACGTAAACAAGACCATAAATTGCTGCCCACCATTTCATCACAATGTAAGTCAAATCGCCGTAGATCGTATTCCCTTGACCAAATCAGAAGTGAGAGTTCCCCGCAATCTCTCATAGTTACTGCTGTTAACGACCCATCATATATATATATATATATATATATATATATATATATATATATATATATATATATATCCTCTGTGCGAGTGTATGGTGATGACGCACCTGAATAGTTGGCTGTGCAGTAGACTATGCCTCAGAGAGTTTAATACCTTCACCCCTCTATTTTAATCATCTGTTGGCTTATGGCTGCCTGGTCACTGTATAATATGCACCATACGAGCTAACCTGTTTGGGAAGAGCGGAACATAGCACACCCAACTGGGTGAGTATCAGAATCTACATTAGACCATGACTGTAAAACCATGCAGACATTTATTAAAACAGCTGTATCGTACAAGGGAAGATTACGGCCTCCAACCTGAAATAGTCAATCTAATCACTCTAAAATCCGGTGACATTTGTTTCTGTGTCTCTTCTGAAGCGTGATAAAGTTAAAGTCCTTGCTGTTGTCCAATGTGACTGACCACTATCATCAACGAAGGTGTTAACACAAGTTGGTGATTCTCTTCGCTGGGCTTACAAACAAAGTCGAGACAGTCTGTATTAGAAAATGTGCTGTGCGTGCTTTGGGTAGTGATCTACAAGGTAAAAAAAAGTTTTCAGAACAAACATTCCATAAAATAAGTGTTGGCTGTGACGCAGTTGTCAACACTGTAATATTATACACTGCTCAATATAAGTAACGAATCGCTTTTTCGAAACGCCGTAATTGACTCCGCTTGGGACGAAGAGTTCTGTAATTTGACTTGGAAGTATCTACACCTTTCATCTGTAACAGTGGAAAAGCGTGGCGCTCTGCGACCTCGCCCTCGGGCTCGATGACGCTTCAAAGAGCAAGGTTTCGACACATGCGAAAAACAGGCCAAAGCTCAGAAGCTCTGCGACGTGTAAGGTGGATTTAATGATGTCATATTGGCAGCAAATTCAGAATAATTCTGCCTAACGCCTCCATGGATGTGTCACACGATGGGAATGTCCTTACACCCACTTCTTATCCACATTACACCCTTTCTTTCGACTCCTCTGCGATGGAGGTCAGAACCACGACGCACAGTATTGAAATCACGCGGTTTTCTTAAAGGTCGCCGAGATAAACATTTCACTCAGTGTTACTTAGAATCTATACGAAAACACCTCACGGCGTGAAATTAAGGACATCAATAAAACTATCGTTTCCCTTGGGGCGCTGGTTCCCACTCTCTCTCTCTCTCTCTCTCTCTGCTGTCGTAAACGGCAGTCCGCTGTACAGTAAACAACAGGACGACGTTCTTGATAATCGTTGACGCTACTGACGCCCCCAGACGATTCAGTTATTCTCAAAGGACATCGTGAGCCAGCACTTTAAAAATGGACTACACAGAGATAAACTACGACAAGCGTCCTAGGTGCCTGGTCACTCTGTTGCTCTAGAGCGAGCAGAAGTGGAGGAACGTTAAGGGGTTGGTTCAAATGGTTCAAATGGCTCTGAGCATTATGGGACTTAACTTCTGAGGTCGTCAGTCCCTAGAACTTAGAACTAGTTAAACCTAACTAACCTAAGGACATCACACACATCCATGCCAGGGGCAGGATTCGAACCTGCGACCGTAGCGGTCGCGCGGTTCCAGACTGCAGCGCCTAGAACCGCTCGGCCACTCCGACCGGCTTAAGGGGTTGTCTGCTGCACATGCCCAGGACTGTCGTTACATTTTGTCTTTACAAAGATACATTTTTAAAGTGCTCTACAAAGTCACTTTGGTGACATCCTCAGTTTTTATCCCCATCTGCACACATTCATTATCTTAAATGCAACCACGATTTTTATCTGCCTATTCTATAACGCCTGTGAATATACCATGATACCTAATGTACCACCCAGATATGAAGCCACCTGAATAAAAGTCTTCACGTTCAGCTGCCTTCAGTTCTCCACCATTACCTCTAACTGTAATTATTTGGGCCGGCCGATGTGGCCTAGCGGTTCTAGGCGCTTCAGTCCGGAACCGCATGACTGCTTTCGCCGCAGGTTCGAATCCTGCCTCGGGCATGGATGTGTGTGATATCCTTAGGTTAGTTAGGTTTAAGCAGTTCTAAGTTCTAGGGGACTGATGACCTCAGAAGTTAAGTCCCATAGTGCTCAGAGCCCTTCTTAAGAAAGGTAATTGTAAAGAAAATGAAGTAGATAATCACTGGCTTGGCAGCAGAGGTCTGTCACCTTTCCCAAAACAAAAGAGTTCACAAGAAAATAAATGAATCAGAAAGCACTGCGATTGCAATTACTCAATCCGAGCGATTACACTAAATTCCACTCATTTCAAAATCATTATCAGTATTTAGAATAGATTCTTCTTCAGAAGCGTCTGTTGTACACTTTCCTCCCGCTAGCTAGTATTATTTTCCTTTGGTAACGATAGACTTACTGTAAAATTTCATTAGACATACGTGATCACAGTCAATTATACCGCGAATCCAGTTGGACGATTAGGAAGACAGAGTTTACAGTGGGAAAAGGGGCATAAAATAAGGTTCACAAATCGAAATCTATTTTACCACACTTTTACTCAGTTTCACACACCAATATGAAATCCTAGTGCAATGTTACTCTTAAAAGCAGAAAAACAGAGAAGTGAAAAGAAGAACTGAAACTGGAATTTCGATTGCAGTCGTTAGGAAGGCTGAAAGGCGAGAATAAATGCTCCACATCTGGCCAGCTCTCATTTTTAAGTTAACAAGAGAAATAACACAATGAACTCCGAATCCTAGATGCACGAACGAAATAATTAAATGCGAGCTGCTAAGAATACAGACTCTGAAGTATGGTGGTTATAATTCAGCTTTCGCTACTTGAGAAGGCCCCTATGGAAAATGAGTATTCGCAGGACAATGAAACATTACGGCAACATATGTAAGGACGTGCGGAAGAGAAATAATGAATAAACTATTGAAAGAAACACTTTGTAATTTCTACATGGGAAAGTAACATTTTTTAACCGCTTACCATGTTTAAGTTCCAGGTTATAAACGTTGCTGAATCTGACGAACAAGTCCGTGACAGCCTGGAAGTTTGTAAGGGTACCATTTGACAACTGTTCGCAACATTTTTCGAACATTGGACCGCGGAAAGTTCACTTTTCGTTACATGGATCGTGCACTGCTGACGTTCGCACATAGCGCCCAGCATTCTCCACCTTGGCAACAGCATATTCTTCAACAATTCGTGGCGCAATTGACCGTCGGCCTTTCCCCGGAGAAATTTCCAAATAGCTAATTTATTCGAACTTTCGAATAGTGATCTTCAGCCCCAGTGCGGGAAGAGGATCTATCCGTTTTCCATTAATGTGGCGATACTCGTGGAGAGCAGCAACACTATTGCTGTTGTTTTAATGAAACACCTTTACCAGTAATGTTTTACCAATATTTTACAGAATCATGTTGACTGTCTACAAATAAAATGTACAACTATGCTTGTGTTTCAACCCTATGTCAGCATGCCAGTACCAGCTTCTAACATCAAGTCATGATACGAATAGTACTCACAATGCAAATCCTACAGGGCACAGTCTGAACGTCATTTCTGTAAAGTGGGGTTCGGTAGATAGTTTGCCGTCTACAATGGCTCAAGTACCTAAAGTATAATTATAGCCACACTGTATAACTTACAGACGATGGTATTTAGAATTCTGCAAAAGCGATACTTACATCTTCAAACTCTACAGTCAGCAACAGACGAAAGCTCGGAAGTGAATGATTGAAGAATTCTTTCTACTCCTATCTCAGCAGAACACGAAACTCAAACTCTTTTTTTGTCCCGCGCTGTAGCCGCGCGGTCTAAGGCGCCTTGTCACGGTCCATGAAGCTGCCCCTGTCGGAAGTTCGAGTCCTCCGTCGGGCAAGGGCGTGTGTGTTGTCCATAGAGTAAGTTAGCTTAAGTTACATTAAGCAGTGTGTAGGTTTAGGGACCGATGACCTCAGCAGTTTGGTCCCATAAGACCTTACCACAAATTTCCAATATTTTCAAACTCTTTTCGGAGGGGCGACAGCACACATGATGCCACTGTGACGAACTTGAGTGTGCCTAGAACTATTGGAAGACACAGGCCACATAGTGTCAAGTAGGTTGGGCAGTATGCTGGATTAGAAGGCCACAAGTTCGGTGGAGACTGTAAGAAATTTCTCACGCAGCAAGGGAGACGAAAAGGGGGTGTTCCTGTTGACATCTATAGTTAATAATTGTTTGCTAAAGCTCAAGTGGGCACTTGAAGGATCAGGCAATCCTGTGGCTGTGCACAGAGATGTGTGCAGGAAACGACTACCTAAGAATCCTGACTAGTCCCTGGGAGTCTACCTAGTCTGCCACCCATGTCTCGAAGAAAGCTTTTCTGCCGCAGTTGGGCAGTAAATACGAATGTACCAGAATTCGTTCCCTTCCTTTAGAACATTCAAAAACCTCCCAAATGTTTGTGCTTCCTGCTTTTATATAAGAAATAAATGCAGCTGAAATTATACAGAATCATTAAGCGATATGCACCAGTCATGTTACGCCATCTCCTCCTTTATTTATTTCTTTATATTTATTTACTTTTTTCTATATTCGTTCTTCACCTGGTTGAGCATTGCTGAAAATACTGAGTGGTACTGCTACTGGAAGGGAAAAGTAAATCTAACATTCTTCCTTCTTAAAAGCTTTATTTTACAATAATTTCAAAGCAAAGATAATTTCTTTGCGGGATGTTTTGTTCTTAATCAAATGACACAAGCTAAAGGATACTAAGATATAAGGGGCGTTCAAAAAGAAACGAGCCGGAGGCATAATTACAGAAACCAGCACCTGTATGTTTGAAGTGTTGACCCTGGCTGTTGAGGAACTTGGCCCACTAAGACACAAGGCGGTGAATTAAATAAATAAGTTATAAAAAGTATAAAATGTACACAAGAGATAAGATTAATTGGTACAGACAAACACTATCTACTAAAGGATAAATGCCGTGATTTTAACACATTTATTCATCATAAACATAATTTAAAGACACTAAACAATAATTAAGAATCTCAGGTTCTCCCTGTATTAATACTGGCCTTAAACTATCTGGCTCTGCCCCATAATGTACTCGATTAGGTGCGGAGTAACTGACATACGCCGTTGTACCAAAGAGCAGGAAAGAACTACTATATCAATGGGCAATGTGGAACCTCAGTGCAGAAACAACGTAGATTCACTTTCCTACACGTCGGTGCATAAGCAAAGTCATCGTAATGATCAGAAGCTATAACCGCAGAACTTCTAGCCTCAATGTGATAATAGCAAAATTGTACTTCACCAAAATTACAGCTGAAGACGCCCGTCGACTGCCGTGGACCTCCAAGACGACTCTCCTGCTCCACAACCCCGCAAGGACTCTCTTCTGTCCTCTCATCCTTTCGCTGCTCAAAGTCTTTTTTTTTCCTTAAATTTGGGTGTCGAATCATCTTTCCGGAAGGCACTCTTTTCTGAACGCCGACCAGTCGCAGTTTAGAATCCAGATAGAAGTTTGTGGAAGTTCTTTCTATGTCCTTAGGAAAGTACGCGAATACCTGCTGCCATGTGTTTTTGGCCGACCAGGCCGCCTTCTCAAGCCTGACCACTGGACAAGTGTTCCCGTATTGTAGATGATCCTATGTCCTTCCGTTCTACGAGTTTCACAGCTCTGCTTGTTCCCCAGTTACCCAACATGCAGACATTATACAATAAATTAAGTGTTCTAGACAATGTCAGTCACATACATGTTTTTACTGAACGAGCACAAACCTGTTTTTTCTGTCAATGAAGAGACTTACTTATGTCATATTGGATGTAAACGCGGTTTGTAAGTTGTAAAATAATGCCACCTTACAAACGTGCCGAATGGACCGCTCGGCAGTGGCATCACGTTCCCTTCACAGATGAGATGCCTTCAACCAGACAGTCATCGGAGATGTATTTGGAGGGAACCCGGTCAGGCTGAACGCCTTAGACAAGCTGTCCAGCGAGTGCAGCAAGATGGAGGTTCCCTGCTGTTTAGGGGCGGCATTTGTGGGGCCGAAGTACGCCGCTGGTGGTCGTGGAAGATGCCGTAGCGGCTGTACGATCGCGAATGCCATCCTCCGACCGATAGCGCAACTATATCGGCAGCATATTGGGGATGCATTCGTCTTCTTGGACGACAATTCGCGTCCCCATCGTGCACATATTGTAAATGACTTCCTTCAGGATAACCACGTCGCTCGACTAGAGTGGCTAGCATGATTTCCGACGTGAACCCCATCGAACATGCCTCGGATAGATTGAAAAGGTCTGTTTAAAGACGACGTGACCAACCAACCAACCTGAGGGATCTACGCCGAATCGCCGTTGAGGAGTGGGACAAAATGGTTCAAATGGCTCTGAGCACTATGGGACTTAACTTCTGAGGTCATCAGTCCCATAGAACTTAGAACTACTTAAACTTAACTAACGTAAGGACATCACACACATGCATGCCCGAGGCAGGATTCGACCGGCGACCGTAGCGGTCGCGTGGTTCCAGGCTGTAGCGCCTAGAACCGCTCGGCCACACTGGCCGGCAGGAGTGGGACAATCTGGATCAACAGTGCCTTGATGAACTTGTGGATAGTATGCCACGAAGAATACAGACATGCATTATGCAAGAGGACTTGCTACTGGGTATTAGAGGTACCGGTGTGTACAGCAATCTGGATCACGGCCTCTGAAGGTCTCGCTGCATGGTGGTACAACATGCAATGTGTGATTTTCATGAGCTATAAAAAGGGCGGAAATGATGTTTATGTTGAGCTCTATTCCAATTTTCTGTACAGGTTCCGAAACTCTCGGAACCGATATGATGCAAAACTTTTTAGATGTGTGTATTTTCATTTACAGTATAACCCTTTTCTCAATTTGTGCCGCTCTACGCTATTCGCGCCCGTTAGGCGCCACGCACTGCTCTGTTTCCACGTTATGGCGTAATCTGTTGACAAACGTTTCAGCCTAATGTCTCTCGTAGAGGCTTGCTATCCCTGTGGTTATAATGTTGGCTTTACAAGATAACGTTTACGTATTTCACTTGATGGTTCAAATGGCTCTAAGCACTACGGGACTTAACATTTGACTTGAGCACTCCAGCTCATATTGTTTTACAACAGTGCAAATCAATATAAAGGCAGGGTTTCTATGAGAGTAATTTACAGTGTCTGAAGCATATATGTGTTGAATTTGTTATGAAAGTAGTAGATATATATAAGACAGAAACAATCATGTGGGAATTACATAATTTCGTTCACAACACGAGTAACAAAGTAACTCGTTGAGTTTCCTGTCTGTTGTGTTATTGTATTGTTAGTTCTTCGTCAACCTCCATTCTTCATAATTACCACAAAAATTCTCTTCTGCATCGATTTTGTTAGAGTTTGTACTTCTTTCAGTGAAATTGTCGCCCACTCTCCTCGTATCGCATTTTTCAGCTCACATGCGGCTTCAAATTGCCTTCCATTGCTATAAACACGCCTAGGAAGTATTCCCCAGAGATTTTCAAATTCAGGCTACTGCAGGCCAGGGCAGGATATCGATATCTATATCTTCAAACCACGTTTTTGTATCAGAAGCATGCATAAATGCACGATGTTGAAACATTAGACTTTCGTCCCCTAGGTCTTCATACATTCTAACCCATTCCGTCCCCAGTATCTCAGTCTACACATTACTGTTCGTTTTAAAGTTCACCAGACAAGGAGTAGTTCACTTTTAGTACAGAAGCCTCCCAAATCATAGCACTTCCACCACCAAATTTTTTGCTCATTCTTATTTGCTGCCCTGTTCACAAATTACGCCAGTCATATTAAAATCAATACGGACCGTCTAAATTAAACTACTTCTCATTACTGAAAATCTCTTTATCCCATTCTTAAGTCCATAACACGTGTCTTTCAGCAAACTCCAGTCTTGCCTGTTTATGTTTAAGTGTTAGAACAGGTTTCTGCAGTCGTCTTTTGAATGCAAGACGTTGGTCATTTGACAAAATTTGTCGTACGCTTCTGGGAGTTACTGGCAACTGTAAATCAGCAACAAGACGTAGCTCTTGCTATACACAAAAGTAACCGTTTCGATGCCTCAGATAACTTTCTATTTTGCTCATATTTTCCGTTCTGTCTATATCGTGCGTGAGCCCAGTCTAACGAAATTATAAATCACTCTACTTTAACGCCTCAGTTTCTTAGCGATTTCCTTCTACACACCGAATTTTTCCTTTTCAACGCATGATAACTATTTCTGCGTAGCATTGTCACAGTTATGGTTTATGGACACAATGTGCATTGTCACTTAAGATGAATGTTTCTTATCTGCAGGAAAGGCATGTCCGCACGCACAAACACCTCATAGAGCTGGCTGCCTTTAAACCGAGTTCCATCCTCTGTTACCTGAAACGTTGGTGTCTCGTTATATATAGCACTAATGACATCAAACGCAGTATGTGCATTTGTCAGTACACTGGATCTCGTACTATTGCATAGACTCAACTATTCCAACCGACTATGTTAATATTCCTAAAAATATCTGTGCCTTTATATGGATTTCCACTGCTGTATTATCTCTGCACGCAAAGCTCTGTTTTTAGTACTTCTGGTACTTCTTAAGGTTTTTGATGCAGTTATTGTCCTATGTTGATTAAAAAAATTTTAAACTATAACTTATTCTGAGGAAGATACCATTAGTCAGTATCGTATCGAAAGCAGGTCAATGCAAAAACATTTGTGCTGCTTTTATCCTTCGTTAAAACAATCATTAAAGTGTCTACATATGTTCTACGCAAGTCTTCTACAGGACGTGGCGAATGGTACTTCGAGTTACACCAACTTTTTCTCTTCGTCCTGTTCCAATATCGTCCATAAGAAAAATGACAGTCAGTAAATATATGAAGGGCTTATTTCAATAGTGGTACAAGTGCGTTTTTGTTCATTCTGAGATACAGAGTCCTAAAGTTAAATGAGCTCTGAAAAACCTGCAGTTGAGATGGCAGAAATATTCAAGTATATATACTTGAATATTTCTGGTATGTCAACCGCAGATTTTTCAGCGCTCACCGCTCATTTAACTTTATGACTCTGTACCTCAGAATGAACAAAAATGGACTTAAACCACTATTGAAATAAGCCCTTTGTACGTACAAGCATGATTTTACCATCATTGTCATTTCGTGAGATGCTTGTCGGAAAAGAGGAATAATAGGGAACATAAAAACGGTTGATAAAAATACAAATAAGATAACGAAGGGGAAAGGCCTCAAAGATCTCTTTGAATGTATTTCAAGGGATTCATGAGGCCGACGAAACGGTGGAGGTCGATGGAGTTGTAGAGGAAATAGGTCAGGTAAAAACTGAAAAACATCTTCTATTGACTCAAGTGAGAGAGGTGAAAAGGCACAAGGCGCTGGAATAATTAAGTGATCAGGAGAAAAGGTTGGAGTGCAGAAGAGGTTGAGGCGCACGGGTTGTACTGACTTACCAGAGCTGTACATAAGCGAATTCCAGAAGGCTGTTGGAATGAAATAGCTGTACCTGTCTTCAACAAGCGAAGTCGGAAGAATTTAAAAAAAACTATAAGACCATTATCCTTATGTGACACTGTGAAAATCTTATGCGAAGGTACTGGAGAAACGAATCCGGAGAGCACTGGAAAAGCAGCTGTTGACTGTGTAAATATAAATTTAAAGAATGCACAGAAGTCCTGTTCAGTAGGCTACAATCAACAAGCTGCAACGAAACAGGCATTGGCTTACTATCAGATACCCCCACCATTGCGCTTCCTCAAGAAGACTGTTAGTAGATTTTTATTCAGAAAATTCAAGAAAAAGGATACCCTGACCTACGAATTACAAGAAGGAGCTTCATATAAGCAGGAAGGGAAAACGTTGTGGTGCCGGTGAATTGTAATGGGTATTTGTCTTGTAGTGACTTTATTTTTTTGATAAAATGTTAAAATCATTTCTACCATAATGTTTAGCTGACCTCAGTGCTAACTTTTTTATTATAAATATTAACCAATGTGAATAAAATTTTTCACAAAGGCCTTGTGTGTTTGCGTACTTCTATGGATTGATATTATTGAAAATGTAATTTGTGCTTTTTATCACCACATTTGTGTACCGCTAATTAAAGAAAGTTTAAGGCTTAAATTTGAAATAAACTGCTTCCTCGAACCCTTGAACGTTCCATCCACAAAGAATGATCCGCAGTTTGATAAACACGTTTTCTCCTTTTCACGGGCAAACACCAGCATTCTGCCATTCGGTCGCCTGTTATCGGTCGCCTGTTATAATTGCTACCATCATTTATTAGTAAATTATTTTCTTGAAAGAATATTCGTACAGAGTCGGTGGAATCTTATGTAGTCCCCATATATTTCCGCCTAATGCGATGTGATGATTGTTTCGCACTTATGTGTGATGGTAATGATGTTACTAAGTCGTAGCCTCAATTGAAGAGATGCCCTACTTCTTCAAGGTAAACAGATGAAACTGAAGCGTCTGTTTCTTTAGCCCGCTTCTTTGCGCTGACAAAATGTTTTCGCACTTAATTTGCTGCTCCATGGCCGCGAGGGATTAGCCGAGCGGTCTAGGGCGCTCCCGTTATGGACTGTGTGGCTGGTCCCGACGGAGGTTCGAGTCCTCCCTCGGGCATGGGTGTGTGTGTTTGTCCTTTGGATAATTTAGCTTAAGTAGTGTGTAAGCTTAGGGACTGATCACATTAGCAGTTAAGTCCCATAAGATTTCACACATTTTTGAACATTTTCCTGCTTCACCTGGAATACAAATATGGCTACCTTCCACTAAAACTGTGTTGTTGTTTTTGTGTATAGTCTCCATTCATTCTTTTTAAATTTACACTGTGCCAGCAAGTAACTTCTTGTTTGTTTGTATAGTCCACTACATACTGATACCTGCTGTATATCAGTAAAGGCTCCACTTTGGTGGTCTCGGTGAACTCTGTTATTTCAGAACTAAAACACGGAACACTACTTGCCAGTCGGAGGTCAACTCCAGTACTGAACTCTGGGAGAAAGCCACGTACGCTAGTAACACGTGCGGGGACAGAGAACTTTGTGCAGAAAACGGCCTTCACCAGAATACACCGCTGGTAGCGGCGAAGAAGCAGGTGTACCCTGCTTCTGCAACACCCTGTCCACTATCTACAGTGTCTTTGACTCCGTGTAAATGCCCCTCTTCATACAAGTGGCACTCCGTGCAAGTGTGGCAAACTCGTCTCCTGAGGTCAGGCGTCGTCGACGCTTGTGTCTATATTGCGAATTTTTCAGGAAAAATCGCCTGCTGGTGTGGCCGAGCGCTTCTAGGCCCTTCAGTCAGGAATCGCAAGACCGCTACGGTCGCAGGTTCGAATCCTGCCTCGGGCATGGATGTGTGTGATGTGCTTAGGTTAGTTAGGTTTAAGTAGTTCTAAGTTCTAGGGGACTGATGGCCTCAGATGTTAAGTCCCATAGTGCTCAGAGCCAAATGGTTCAAATGGCTCTGAGCACTATGGGACTTAACTTCTGAGGTCATCAGTCCCCTAGAACTTAGAACTACTTAAACCTAACTAACCTAAGGACATCACTCATATCAATGCCCGAGGCAGGATTCGAACCTGCGACCTTAGCGGTAGCGCGGTTCCAGACTGTAGCGCCTAGAACCGCTCGGCTGCTCCGGCCGGCGCTCAGAGCTATTTGACCCATTTTTTCCGGGAAAAATCTATTAAGATTTATACTCAAAGATTATATATTTTTGTTTTGATATTTACCTATGTTACATAGGTAGCTTACTTGTACCTAAATTTCATACTTTATCGTTTTTAGATGTATTCTGTTTTTATTTTACTGACCTAGCAGTCCCCTGCCGTGCCGCCGCTTCGATCATTACATTACTACTTATATTAAACTTAAAAGTCCAGTTCATACCTTCTTTTTTACTTTTTAGAGGATTTTTGTGTCATCTTTCCTTAATTTCTGAACTAAGTTTTATTTCACGCTTTTTAAACTTAATGTTTTACTGGCAGACACGGCACGATCGACACTCTATCCCTTCATTCACACAAATACTTTCCAGAATCAGACATGAAATGGCAACGCGACATCTTACCTCGCAGAAAACTGTGTATTCTGACAGTAGATGTATTCTCATAAATGTTATTACAGTTGGAAAATTTGGTAATGCAATATCGCATGTGCGGTTTTGAGCTTCAACGCGAAATTATTATTCCGATTTTTCCCTTTTCATTGCTGTTTTGCACACAAAGTAGATTAAAATCAGTTCAGGAGACGGCTTGGGGTAATTTAGCACAAACAGTTGATCGCTTTTAATTCCCTAGATTAAGTTTTTGGCAGAGTTAATATGTTCTTCCTACTCATAATCTGCTTACGCTAAGTCGTACTATTATGGCAAAAATAATTTAATTTAGTGCTGAACTGTAGACCTCAAGCAGAAGAACAAACACCCCTGCGAGAGCATATGTTTATCTTTCACATTTGAGTAATAATCATCCTTTTTCTGCTTTGTAGGTGCCGAAAAGGACGTCGCCACAACAAAAGACCACATTCATCGTTGTTCATGAAGTCCCACACCAGCACGGGGTCGGCCTTGTTACTATGGATTTTGCGATGTTAGTGGCAGAGGGTGGCTGGATGCCCTTCCTGTCGCCACCCTGCAACCCCCCGGACGGAATTAGAATACCCAAGATGTCTGCGTCTAATGTAAGCCATGAATGAGTGCGAACGTTTTAAAATGTCTGCAAGTCGTGTAACTGAGGCGGGACATGGGGATCAGCCCATTACTCGCCTAGTGGGATGTGGAAAACCGCCAAAAACCACATCCAGGCTGGCCGGCACACCGGCCCTCGTCGTTAATTCGCCGGGTGGATTCGATCCAGGGCCAGCGCGCCTACCCGAGTTCAGGAAGCAGCGCATTAGCGCTCTGGACTAAGCTGGTGGATAACAATCATCACTGTTAATGAACATTAAAAGATTAACATTTGTTCTCGCGGGCTTTTGTGCAGTTTTTTTTTTTTTTTTTAGCTCTACAATCTGATACTACGTAACTTGATGTAGCTCTTATGTATCATGTAGCGTGTATCAGTGCAGCTGAAGAAATGTAAACGCCTGAATTTCGTTTGGGATCACAGACACAGACACACACACACACACACACACACACACACACACACACACACACACACTCGTACACACACGTTAAACTTATAACACCTCTCTGTTTGGTCAGGGGTTAAAAAGAGTTTTAATATCCAACGGCACTGTTGTCTTATCTAATGAAAACTGCAGTATGATACCAACACAATTTCCACATATTTTATGTTTTCTATGTGCAAAAATTTTATCCTTTTCTTTTATCACTAATGCTCTTTCATTTGTTCGTACTTGTAATAATGCTGGTGAGATGTGCTATTACCACAGGAAGTTTGCACTAGGTAGTGAAATTTATGCAAAGACCTATTTTTCCTTGTGGTTGTTTAGTAATTGTTCAAACTGACACTGAGGAAAACACAGTCCACTGTAAGGCAATGGTTTGTTGACAGTAACGTTCCTGCAATGGACTGGCCTGAACAGACTCCCGACATGAACCCAACTAAACAAATTTGGAACAAGTTAGGACGTGGACGTCGCCCCAGAATTCAGCACCTAACATCTCTGCCTACTCTAGTTTCGGCTCTTGAGGAAGATTGGGCTGCCACCCCTCCACAGACATTTAGATACCTCAATCAAACTGTCCCCAGCAGGGTTCTAGTCGTCATACGGGCAAAGGATGGTCGCACCGAACGTTAATATCCATTAATAGAGCTCCGGGCACTTTTGATCAGATAGTTTACATATCTGCGCAACGGTTGGGAAGTGGCTTCATCAGACTACTGCCTATGAACGAGGAGTCACACCACGTATGTTTTTAAGCATGAAGTGGGGAAGAGAGGGCACTATAAAAGATCTGTACCCACTACTTTCCACATAAGAAGTACCATACCAAATCGTTCGCACGTTTGGTCAACTTTTCACAGGAACAACAAAAAGAAGCCTGGCCTAGAGAATACAAGAGCATTTGTCGCCTGGGCAAAACGAATAAATGGACAAAAGCAGATTATACACTGAGTTCGGGGAAACACCAAATGTGTTTCCCAAATGCTATAATTTTACATAGGCCCAATAATTACTTTGCTAGTACGTACAGAGAGGCTATAGAAATTCAAGGCACAAAAACACGAAACAGAAGAGAAAAAGGACTGAAATAAGACAATTTGTAGACTTTGGTGGTAAATAAAGCAGACAGTGCCAACTCCTCTCCACTACAAGCTCCATAACACACGTCGGCCGAACTGTGACATCTCAGGCAGGTGTCTGATGACGTCTCGACCCGACCGTTTGGTGGATACGTGTAAACCATCCGGTTTTGAGCTTCTTTAAGTTGGATACTTTTACTTGAAGCTTTATAGCCTCTAATAATGTCTCCAGCATTACAAAATGAAATGTTGGACCTAAAAAATGTTTTGGACCAATGCTTAATACCGATATAACAGAAATCAGCGATTTTGAAGGTTGTATCAGTGATAAATGGACGCTATAAGGAATACGTGGAAGTCAAAGGTTGTGTGGTTACTATTTTCTTTGACGACAAGTTTCAACTGATACATCATCAGATCAATCTGAAAAAAATCCGCAAAGGGCCACAGATAATACAGTGCATAATGGTAGTTAACTGACCACCAAGAAAAATCAGTAAATAGATCGAATTACAATGTTAAAACACTATTTTTAAAGGGAACACGTCGTACATAGATATGGAATTAAGTATCTTATCCATAAGACAATGAGAACTGAATCATTTCGTCGGCTGCGCCATTCAGGAAGACATCTAGGCAATCGAAAGAATAACAAAGATACGTCGTAGAGGTCGTGTATAATTACAAAACAAATGTACATCAAATCAAAAACCATAAAATAACACCTGTGTTTGTGTTTAAAATGTAACGTAATGCAAGCGCAATAAGTGCGAAACAAACTAGTATTATGCCACTTATTACATTTTGAACTGCTTAGCGGATTATATGTGTGAAGTTGAAAAACTGAGCAGTGCAACTGCAGCTATACAACAAATAAAATCTTTGTTTATATGGGAAAGTTATTACATGGCATGGAGCAGCTGTTTGAGCAGTAAAATGCTACTCAACAAATTAAAGGACGCATCGGTAGAGATTTCTGGCATATTGATTGTATAGCAAACTGTGAATTTTAGAAGGTAGTACTGGTTTATCTCACTCGTCCCTGCTATGAATAGTTTAGAAAGAATTCAACATGCTTCGAACAGTCTACTCGTGAAAATAGTAACAACCTGTATAAACATAGGGTCAACAACTACTGTGCACAGCTGCATTATCTATTTTTAATGAAAAGATTAGCACGGCGCATGCACATCTCCCATTCTTGTCCAACCGAGAGAGAGCTCCATCCGTAGCAACCTCGTAGTCGACGAAATATCATCTTTCTTGCCATGCATGGAAGTAATATGAGGATGGGTTTTGGATCAGTCCACCTGCTTACGTTGGAGAGCGTTACGAAGATCAACGGTATGCCACGGTTACTGAGCACGTAATACAAGTAGGATCACGTATAACCATGAACATAGCGGTAGCCTTTCTCGGAAAACATTTTTTTTTCACCACGTGCAGAAAGAGTAAAATAAAACTCTCAGTGATAAAGCACTAAATTCCATTGAGTTTATTTCATTAAAACATTTATTGTGTTCGTAGATTATGACATGTTAGATCCACCTTTATTATGACCGACAGCATCAAAAGTTTATTTTTATTTGATATTTAACGACCAGCAAATGACTTTAGAGTATTGGAAGGACATGAATGCAACAAAAAGTTGTGATTTTACGTCGCGCTTCGAATGAATGTCCCATGGTAAGACATCCATTAACGAGAAAATTAAATTTTACGATAACTGTTTACGACGTGTCGGCATTTAAGTGCGGTGGCCGTAAATTCGCCTAGTTGTTCAGGTTTTTCCCGTGTAAGGAGAAGGAGAGACTAACAGTGGCTCGGGCGTTTAAGGAGTCACGGAACATGTCTGTTGGAAACTTAAACAAATAACTGCCCTTGTGTAAAGGAAACGGAAAAAGTTGCTGCGGTTAATATTTCAATAAATCTTTCTACTCCACTTAAAAGTCTTATCATACTCCTGTCGTCAAGAACACAGATTTTTGGGAACACTGGGAAGTACTGCACACGAAAGACCGATACAGACGAGTTCCTGGGCGACCTGGGACTTAATACCGAAGTTGAGCAACATATGCCTGGATATCGGGAGTGAACAAATGTGCTTGCGTAAGAATTGATTTGGTTAATGACTGTCAAGCGACAGCTGTGTCGAAGGGCAAGCGAGTAACTATGCAAGGAAGAAGCGTATAACTGAACAGTGTGGATTTGCTAAAGTCTCACTTTATTCTTGTGACTTGGTTTAACAACTATACTGACTCTACCATTTATTTGAAGATTGCCGCATACGATTGTTACTAAGAAGCATGTTATTTGTAATGAAGTAGCTTTCTCTTCAGCTTGAGCTGACTCTAGAGTTAATGATTCCTGACATTCAAGACCGAGCAAGGTAGCGCAATGGTTAGCACACTGAACTCGCATTCGGGAAGACGATGGTTCAAACCGCGTCCTAAATCGCTTAGAACTAATTCCTGAACGGCTCCTTCTAAAGGGCATAGCCACTTTGCTTCTCCATTCTTCCCTAATATGACCTTGTGCTCCGTCTCCAATGATCTCACCGTCGATGGGACGTTAAAAATACTGAACTAACTAACAACTACGGTCGCAGGTTCGAATCCTGCCTCGGGCATGGATGTGTTTGACGTCCTTCGGTTATTTAGGTTTAAGTAGTTCTACGTTCTAGGGGCTGATGACCTCAGATGTTAAGTCCCATAGTGCTCAGAGCCATTTGAATCAGCTATATACCCACAGTATCACGTAAATACGGTATAAAAGTGCAGTGGATTGGCGGAGCTGTCAATTTCACTCAGATGATTCGTGTGAAATTATTTCCAACGTGATTATGATCGCGCGATGGGAATTGACAAACTCTGAACACGGAATGTTGATTGAAGATAGACGCGTGGGATATTCCATTTCAGAAATCGTTAGGGAATTCAATATTCCAAGATTCACAGTGTCAAAAGTGTGGCGACAATGAAAAATTTCAGGCATTTCCTCTTGGTACAGGCAACGCAATGGGTGACGGCCTTCACTCAACGACCGAGAACAGACGAGTTTGTATATAGTTGTCAGTGCTAACAGACAAGCTATACTGCATGAAATAGCGGCAGGAGTCAATGTGGGACGTTCGACGAACCCACCATTTAGATCAGAGCGGCGAGATTTGGAGTTAATGGCCCATGGCGCCAGATTTCCGACTCGAGTACCTTTACTGAAAGGATGACATCGCATGCAGCGCCTCCCTGCGTTCTTGGCCATATCGGTTGGACCCTAGACTACTATAAAACAGTGACATGGTCGGATGAGTCCACTTCTCAGATGGGAAGAGCTGATGGTAGGATTCGACAATTGCACAGACCACATGAATCCATGGGCCAAAGTTCTCGAGCACCGTGCAAGCTGTTGGTGGCTCCATAGTAGTATGGGCTGTAATTACATGGAATGGACTGGGTTCTGATTACGCTAAGCTATTTTGAGACTTGCAGCCATTCGTGGACTTCCTGTTCCCAAACAACGATGGAATTTTTATCCTAGACAGTGCACCGTGATACAGGGCCATAATTCTTCGCAATTGGTTTGAAGAATGTTTTTGATAATTCGATCGGATGATTTGGCCACCCACATCACCCGATATGAATCCAATCGAACATTTTTGAGACATAATGGAGAGGTCAGTTCATGTGCAAAAGCCTGCGCTGACAACACTTCCGTAATCAAAGACGGCTGTAGAGGGAACGCGGCTCAATATTTCTGCCGGGAACTTCCAACTTGCTGAGTCCATACCACGTCGGTTGTTGCACTACGCCGGGAGAAAGGAGGTCCAACACGATATTAGGAGGTATCTAATGACTCTTATCACCTCAGTGTAAACCACATGGATGAGTCTAGGAATGTTTACATCTTACAGTGGAATTACTTAGTTGTCAGTTTTATCAAATTATCTATTAATCTTCTCTGAGATAGAAGTAAATTATATGGCCGAATATCTTAAATGTTTCAGTTTCTCCTTCTGGTGGGTTTATTCCATAGAAAGTTTGTTCTCTGCATTTTTAAGCTAAGCTGATAGTTTCAAAGGTATGCGTAATTCTCCCATGGTGCTTAGTAGTGTACATTTATATTCTTGTTTAAGTGGAGGCCCCATGTTATGAACTAGTTTGATTAACGTTGGTTCCCGGGTTCGATTCCCGGCGGGGTCAGGGATTTTCTCTGCCTCGTGATGACTGGGTGTTGTGTACTGTCCTTAGGTTATTTAGGTTTAATTTGTTCTAAGTTCTAGGGGACTGATGACCATAGATGTTAAGTCCCATAGTGCTCAGAGCCATTTGAACCATTTTTTTATTAACGTTGATTGTATTTATTAGTTATGAGATAGTGACATCTGAGTGCAGCATCAGCACTGAACTATTAAATAAAGGAATTAATAACGTGAACTTCAAGGATATAATTAAATTATATTAGAATAACTTCACTTTCATGAACCGATTTTTTTGAACGACATCTAGAGAATTGCAATTAGAATTAAAAAATGCACCTCAGGGTCACTTTATGGGCTGTTAGTTCCTGTTACTTAGTGACAGATGGATGATTGGCACGTAGGATTGTGGTGGGCGTGATTAAATGCATGTCACTTATCAGGTGATGCGTGCAGGAAAGTTGGCAAAGTCGTGGCGAAGTATGCCGACCTGAGCAATCCCTAGTGGCAGAGCTTGCGTTTTCTGCGGCTTTGGACAGAGCTGAACTCTGGTATGTGGCTACCAGCTGTGATTCTTACTGTTGGTCTTCGGCTGCCCGCAGCAAGAAAGTCTTAGATGAGCTCCCATCTAACACTGATGTGCCTAACTCCAGGCCTAAAAGCGAAGTTTCACTCATTAAGACTAGCGTCGAAGTCTGCATTCGAATTTCTACCCTACCGTTCTGAAAATTTTCTATGGTCAAGTATATCCATTTATATGGGCAGTTCAGATCCTTCTTCATGATAAACGAATTCCTTATCAATAACTTTCGTATCTGTCTGTAATGCCCTCTTCTGCTACACTAAAAACACTGACGCACTCGACAAGAAAGTTTTTCTCTGGAAGCAGCACATCTACAACGTCCTAATTTTCACACGTACCCGCAAATTCCTCTTTAGGAGGACACGTCCATCGGTCATCTACGAATGTCAGAAGCACCTCTAATCGGAAAATTATTTACGACTCTTTCAGCACCAAGTCTCGTCCGATGAAGACACACAGTACAGCCGACGACAGGCCCGGCCAAACATCGTCTCCTGACAGGGAGCGCTTCGGCCGCGCTCCGGCCAGCGCTTCGAGGGCAGTCGCGAGTTGGGCCTAAGGGCAAGCAGGAACACGAAAAGGCTGCAGCCGGACGCCGCTAGGGCGAGGCAGTCCGCCTCTTACAGTTTACCAACAATACCAACTAACTACATTTATGTCCTGACGTAGGAATACACTATGTGATCAAAAGTATCCGGATACCTGGATGAAAATGGCTTGCAAGTAATGCTGGAATTCAGTATGGTTTTGGCCTGCCCTTAGGCTTGATGACAGATTCCACTCTCTCAGGCACACGTTTAATCAGGTGCTGGAAGGTTTCTTCGGGAATGGCAGCCCATTATTCACGGAGTACTGCACTGAGGAGAGGTATCGACGTCGGTCGGTGAGGCCTGGCATGAAATCGGCGTTTCAAAACATTCCAAAGGTGTTCTACAGGATTTAGGTCAGGACTCTGTGCAGGCCAGTCCATTTCAGGTATGTTAATGTCGTGTAACCACAACGCCACACGTGCTCAAAAATGGCTCTGAGCACTATGGGACTTAACATCTGAGGTCATCAGTTCCCCATAACTTAGAACTACTTAAATCTAACTAAGCTAAGGATATCACACACATCCATGCCCGGGGTAGGATTCGAACATGCGACAGTAGCGGTCGCGCGGTTTCAGACTGAAGCGGCTAGAACCGCTCGGCCACAACGGCCGGCTGCCACAGGTGCTTAAAACATCATCTTAGGCCTGTGTTGTGGTAGTGCCACGCAAAACATCAAGGGGTGTAAGCCCCCTCCATGAAATACAAGAGCACACCATAACACCACCGCATCCAAATTTCACTGTTGGCACTACACACGCTGGTAGATGACGTTCACCGGGCATTCGTCATACCCACACCCTGCCATCGGATCACCAGATTGTGTACCGTGATTCGTCACTCCACACAACGTTTTGCCACTGTTTAATCGTCCAGTGTTTACGCTCCTACCCCAACCGAGGCGTCGTTTGGCAGTTACTGGCATGATGTGTTGCTTAGGAGCAGTCGCTCGACCATTAAATCCCAGTTTTCTCACCTCCCGCCTAACTATCATAATACTTGCAGTGGATCCTGATGCAGTTCGGAATTCCTGTGTGATGGTCTGGATAGATGTCTGCGTATAAGACATTACGACCCTCTTCAACTGTCGGCGGTCTCTATCAGTCAACAGACTACGATTTTGTGCTGTACGTGTCGCTTCACGTTTCCACTTCACTATCACATCGGAAACAGTGGACCTAGGGATGTTTAGGAGTGTGGAAATGTCGCGTACGGACGTACGACACAAATGACACCCAATAACCTGACCACATTCGAAGTCCGTGACGTCTGCGGAGCGCCCCATTCTGCTCTCTCACGATGTCTAATGACTACTGATGTCGTTGATATGGAGTACTTGGCAATAGGTGGCAGCACAATGCACCTTATATGAAAAACATACGTTTTTGGGGGTATCCGGATACTTTTGATCACATAGTGTACCATGGCGTCTGCGTATTTGTCTAAAACAAGAAAAAGCATAGTATTCACATCATTGACTCCTGAAAGGGAATTGAAAGGGAACTGTTTTACTTTTCGTATAGTTTTAAGGCCATGCAAAGTGTTAAATACGCCATTTCATTATTATGAACTGCAGAAAATTCATTGGTACGTTGCTACAACACCAGCCGCAAAGACGATATGATGCACTTTTCTTCTGAACAATGATAATTAAAGCTGGCTGGACGTAAAGTGGCCATTAGAGGAAAAATTGAGTTAAACAGAGCAGCGAAAAAATCATTTATGGCCGAGAACACCAATTACCTGATTTCATCAAGTATTTTAATGCAACCAGAGAATGATTTGGTAACAGTTATGACAGACACGATTGTCGCTATAAAATAAAAATTAATCCCAAGTAAAAAGCAGTTTCAGTTAATGACATGGAACATTTCCCGGAACTCAAGGCAGTAATTTCTGGACCAGACATGACTGACTATATTTCAGTAGTTGGAACATTTCATCATGATTTCAACACTCTGCACATTGAAGACTGATTTCGATTTATTCGTCTGGCCGTGGCTGCTGATGCATCTTCTAATTACCTCCAACTTGTCCTGTTATACTTACAAAATACCACCCGGATAAACGACCTGTTTGCCTAGTCCAGAAAGTTTCAAGAATCCTACGATACGTTACCCACAGAGCACTAACATCGACCATACAAACAAGTTGCCAAAGTTAGTTTAAGGTTTGGTTGAACTATGTCTGTGAAATATTTCTTTCCGTTGTCAAATTAAGAAAGTCCAACCAACGTTCAGGTTTAACAGATTTTAATCTATGTAATACCAGTGCTTGTATCACCATAGTTTCGGATATATTACATATTCTACACTGAAGCGCCGAAGAAACTGGTACAGGTATGTGTATTCAAATATAGAAACATGTAAACAGGCAGAATACGGCGCTGTGGTCGGCAACGCCTGTATAAGACAAGTGTGTGACGCATTTCTTAGATCGGTTACTGCTGGTACAATGGAAGGTTATCAAGATTTAACTGACTTTCAATGTGGTATCATAGTCAGCGCACGAGCGATGGGACACAGCATCTCCGAGGTAGCGATGAAGTGGGGATTTTCCCTACTACCATTTCACGAGTGTACCGTGAATATAATGAATCCGGTAAAAAATCAAATCGACGACATCGACGAGGCCGGAAAAAGATACTGCAAGAGCAGGACCAATGATGACTGAAGAGAATCGTTCATCGTGACAGAAATGCAACCCTTCCACAGATGGCTGCATATTTCAATCCTGCGCCATCATCATGTGTCAGAATGCGAACCATTCAACGAAACATGCTCGGTTTGGGCTTTCGGAGACGAAGGCCCACTCGTGTACCCTTGGTGACTGGACCACACAAAGCTTTACTCCTCGCCTGGGCCCGTCAACACCGACATTGGATTTTGATGATTCGAAACGTGTTGCCTTGCCAGACGAGTCTCGTTTCAAATTGTATCTAGCAGATGGACTGTATGTGCGCGGAGACAACCCCATGAATCCATGGACCCTGAATGTCAGTAGGGGATTGTTCAAGCTGGTGGAGGCCCTGTAATGGTGTGGTCGTGTGCAGTTGGAGTGATATGGTACTGATATGTCGAGACATGACTCTGACATGTGGCATGTACATAAGCATCCTTTCTGATCACCTGCATCCATTCATGTCCATTGTGCAATTTCAGCAAAACAATGCGACACACAACACGTCCAGAATTGCTACAGAGTGGCTCCAAGAACACTCTTCTGATTTTAAACACTTCCGCTGGCCACCAAACCCGCCAGTTATGAACATTATTAAGCATATCTAGGATGCCTTGCAACGTGCTTTTCAGAAGAGATCTACACCCGCGCGTACTCTTACGCATTTATGGACAGCCCTGCATGGTGTCGATTCCCTCCAGCACTACTTCATACATTAGTCGAATCCAAGCCACGTTGTATTGTTGCACTTCTGCGTGCTCGCGCGGTCCCTACATGATATTAGGCCGTTGTTCCAGTTTCTTTGGCTCTTCAGCGTAAAATCGAAAGTTGTACAAATTTACAAACATTAAAACTTAATGTTGAATTCCTGTGTGTAAAGCTTTCTGTAGTTCTTCTTACTGCATCAGTAGTGGCAAGTAGCACACACACAAACACACAGACACACACACACACACATGCACACACTCACACACAAACACATGCACACACTCACACACAAACACACACTATATGTACCACTGTTCCTAGCTAAAATGCAAGTTTTTGGGACAGCTAAATTTCTATCAAATTACTTGAAAGTTACATCTTTGCACTAGAAGAATTTCGTCTCCATTAATTTTTATGAGCACAAAATCTTTTTCACCGTATCCCCAAGTAAATAATATAAGTTTTTGATTATTACCTCCTTCATTAATCCTTCTTCTTACATCTTTCACAGTAGATAATAGTGCTGATACGGATACTGACCTGGTTGCCTTGTAAGAATAGTAAGTTTTTTTTTTTCAGACACATTGAAATAAGTAGTAAAGTTATTACTTCGGTGGCAAAATAAAATCTTGAAGATAACCAGTACAGGTAGCGATAAAAGTGTGCTGCAATATTCGCCTTTTATTGTTGTAAATAGTCGTACTGTGAAGCTAAAAAGTCGCCCTAAGTCTCCCACATGTGCAGCATTCTGCATATAGCTGTCTGACTCACACACTTTCTCGGAATAACGCGGTGGAGGGAGAAGCCGGAGCGCTGAGCAGATTCTCCTGCGCTCGCGGAGAGAGAGCTCCCTGCTCTGGGTGAGCAAAATCTTGGCCAAGCATGGCCTAGGGTAAAGTGGTGGGAGCTGGAGAGAGGGGGGCGGGGGAGGGAGGGGGTGAAAGAGCATTCGTGTGGAGATTTCCTTGGCACATGGCTGCTTACTGAAAATGGTTCCTGACAGTTAGCGCACCCTACTACGTCTCCTCATCCGTCTCAGACTGCCTCATTTACTGGTGTATGCTATCATATTTCTTTTTTGTTAACGACAATCAGTATATGTGCCCCCGTTGGTTTAGTAGGTAGAGCACTAGACTCTGGCTCTGCAGGTCCTGGGCTCAATTCCAGGTAGGAGTGGACATTTTCGTCGTTCCAGTCCCTCCAGGATGACCCAGGTTCATCTGCTTGCTGACAAATTGAGTGTTGCTAATCTTTACCATGGGTAAAAAACAACCAGGGCGATTGACACCCACCCGTCAACTGCCATGAAGAATGACAGACTGCACCCTACCAGTAGTCAAGTCAGAAGCCCACTCAAGGCTCGTGTGCCGCAAGGTTCACTTTTTTCTTCAAGCAGTATTTGGATATCTAAAATAAATACTTAAATTTTCTCCACTTGACTTCTGGGCTCGCAAACCTATGTGCATCATCAGCCATTTTCTGGATTTTTAATATACACTCCTGGAAATGGAAAAAAGAACACATTGACACCGGTGTGTCAGACCCACCATACTTGCTCCGGACACTGCGAGAGGGCTGTACAAGCAATGATCACACGCACGGCACAGCGGACACACCAGGAACCGCGGTGTTGGCCGTCGAATGGCGCTAGCTGCGCAGCATTTGTGCACCGCCGCCGTCAGTGTCAGCCAGTTTGCCGTGGCATACGGAGCTCCATCGCAGTCTTTAACGCTGGTAGCATGCCGCGACAGCGTGGACGTGAACCGTATGTGCAGTTGACGGACTTTGAGCGAGGGCGTATAGTGGGCATGCGGGAGGCCGGGTGGACGTACCGCCGAATTGCTCAACACGTGGGGCGTGAGGTCTCCACAGTACATCGATGTTGTCGCCAGTGGTCGGCGGAAGGTGCACGTGCCCGTCGACCTGGGACCGGACCGCAGCGACGCACGGATGCACGCCAAGACCGTAGGATCCTACGCAGTGCCGTAGGGGACCGCACCGCCACTTCCCAGCAAATTAGGGACACTGTTGCTCCTGGGGTATCGGCGAGGACCATTCGCAACCGTCTCCATGAAGCTGGGCTACGGTCCCGCACACCATTAGGCCGTCTTCCGCTCACGCCCCAACATCGTGCAGCCCGCCTCCAGTGGTGTCACGACAGGCGTGAATGGAGGGACGAATGGAGACGTGTCGTCTTCAGCGATGAGAGTCGCTTCTGCCTTGGTGCCAATGATGGTCGTATGCGTGTTTGGCGCCGTGCAGGTGAGCGCCACAATCAGGACTGCATACGACCGAGGCACACAGGGCCAACACCCGGCAACATGGTGTGGGGAGCGATCTCCTACACTGGCCGTACACCACTGGTGATCGTCGAGGGGACACTGAATAGTGCACGGTACATCCAAACCGTCATCGAACCCATCGTTCCACCATTCCTAGACCGGCAAGGGAACTTGCTGTTCCAACAGGACAATGCACGTCCGCATGTATCCCGTGCCACCCAACGTGCTCTAGAAGGTGTAAGTCAACTACCCTGGCCAGCAAGATCTCCGGATCTGTCCCCCATTGAGCATGTTTGGGACTGGATGAAGCGTCGTCTCACGCGGTCTGCACGTCCAGCACGAACGCTGGTCCAACTGAGGTGCCAGGTGGAAATGGCATGGCAAGCCGTTCCACAGGACTACATCCAGCATCTCTACGATCGTCTCCATGGGAGAATAGCAGCCTGCATTGCTGCGAAAGGTGGATATACACAGTACTAGTGCCGACATTGTGCATGCTCTGTTGCCTGTGTCTATATGCCTGTGGTTCCGTCAGTGTGATCATGTGATGTATCTGACCCCAGGAATGTGTCAATAAAGTTTCCCCTTCCTGGGACAATGAATTCACGGTGTTCTTATTTCAATTTCCAGGAGTGTATTTAATTAAGAATGCTGGCAAAGGTCTAACTGTGATAGTAACCTTTTATAAAAGCTCAAAGCTTCTCCTCCTGGCTTACGTATTTCCTACCTTCTTTGACTATTAATTGTTTTCTCCATATATTTTTAAGAAATGTTAGATTTTGCAAAAACGAGGTAATAGTTCACCAAAGTAGTAAAATGGGTTAATAACCGTTCTGTTCAAAATGGCTCTGAGCACTATGGGACTTAACATGTGAGGTCATCAGTCGCCTAGAACTTAGAACTACTTAAACCTAACTAACCTAAGAACATCACACACTTCCATGCCCGAGGCAGTATTCGAACCTGCGACCGTAGCGGTCGCGCAGTTCCAGACTGAAGCGCCTAGAACCGCTCGGCCACACCGGCCGGCAACCGTTCTGTTGCTAATAATATATTGTTCTATTTGCAGTAAACGAAAAATAAATTTCTAAAATCTTAATAATAAATTATTGTACATTACTTTCACGTAGGATAATTCTTTTGTATGATATATTCTGAAACATGGATCATAGGCCGTACTAATTATGTGCTCGCTGCCCCGCTATGTCTTTTCTCGCAGTCTTCCGTCTTTGCTTTTTTCCCTTTGGTTGTGCAAGCTTTGCACAGCCTCTGGATTTTTATTTTAGCTGATGGAGGTGGCTCTCTTTATTCAACTTCTGCCGCAATATCACCAAGAATTTATACAAAGGCATCGTTTTTCTTTATTTTATTGTATTTTAGTATAGAGAATGTATTCTTTAACCAGGCACATAAGGAGACAATGAAATGCAAGTTTTCCCCACCGTTTCATATATTTTTTTCTATTAAGATAGACTGAGCCTGTCAAGATGCGTGACCTTAAATTTAAAATCGGTAAAACCTGTACCTCGTCAAATGATACGATCAGCGATCCATCGAAATTTTCGGGTCCCGTCAATTGATGGGATAGGCAGTTAATGCATGATGTTGTCTCATAGGGTATAGATGATACAGTGGGAACAGGCTTTTCCTTAACCACATGGCTAATCTCCAGTTATCTTAGGTTTGAGGATCTGTCTGTTTCAATCAAAATTCTAAGAATGTTATTTGTATATTATCTTATAAATTTCATACAAGCTAACTTCTATAAAGGTTGAACGTATCGGAGAATGGTGAGTTGGGGGTGAGCCATAAGACGCTTTTTGGTAGCAGAATCCCTTTATTAATGTATTTCAAGCTCATGCCCTCAACTGGCTGCGGCTACTACGTGGACCTCGACACGTGGACAATAGACAGTGAAGTGATGTAGTAGAACACCGACTGCTGTTGGGCTCAGCGGGCCCCGGCATGGCACAACTTCGCGTAGCCAACAGACACAGCCGTGGCCGAGGTAAGTAAAATGATGATGGCGTAGGAGTGTGGAGTGTGGGGTGCTAAGCCCGCCGAGCTGCGGCAAATGTTCGACAGAGATTTCCAGGAAGCGAACCTCAGTCTGACGGCGGGCTGATGGTTTAAATGACTCTGAGCACTACGGGATTTAACACATGAGGTCATCAGTCCCCTAGAACTTAGAACTACTCAAAACTAACTAACCTAAGGGCATCACACATATCCATGCCCGAGGCAGTATTCGAACCTGCGACCGTAGCAGTGGCGCGGTTCCAGACTGAAGCGCCTAGAACCGCACGGGCACACCTGCCGGCGGACAAAGGCTGACTTTGGTGAACATCCAGTGACTCGGTTGCTAAGAGGTTTTCAGTTTAGCTCTCGGTCGATTAGCTGGCGGCTGGACGTCATTGAGCCGTGGTCCTGTCCGGCTGACGGGGCAGAGCCGCGGTGACACGGCAGCGGAGGCGAGCACGACGATGAGTGACTACTTTATGACTCACAGATTCGACCGGTGACGAGTCTGGACCGACAGCCAGGATTTGTACTCGCCAGGGCGGTCCGTTGTGATGTTACAGTTATTTAAGTCACAGATACCACTTACCGAAGTGCCCCTGGTTACTGACTGATGCACCGACACCTTAGCGCAATGCTCGGTCTTTATATTATCGCAAGTGGCCCACTTTACAGCATCGAGCTTTTGGAAAATTTTGGAAATTTGTGGTAAGGACTATGGGACCAAACAACTGAGGTCATCGGGCCCTAGGCTTACGCAGTACTTAATCTAACTTAAGCTAACTTACTCCGAGAACAACACACACACCCATGCCCGAGGGAGGACTCGACCCCGGGTGGTGGGGGGGAGGGGGAGCCGCGCGAACCGGGACAAAGCACCTCAGACCGCACGGCTCCCCCGCGCGGCGTCGAACCTTTCTATCTAGCTTTGTTCCTTTTCCGTCTTGCTATAATTTTTAAGTCGCTTCTTTACATTTTAAACATCTTTGAATTATGATATCTTACCCTCCCCACAGCCCCCACCACCCCTACTGTTCGGGTCGAGAGGGGTGAAACAACAACGAACAAAGGAGGAAGTGCGAAGACCAGTGCACTCGCCCGTGCGCTGGTAAGCAGACCACAGCACGCCACGGTAGCGGCGGGGACGCGCTCATTTGCATGGAGAGTGCTGTGCTGGTGTGACGAAGCGCGGGCGACCGCCGCCGGCCTTCACACAGGCGGGCGGGCGCGGCCGTTTTTGCCGGCCAGTGGCAGCGGCAGCGGCGGCGGTGAGCGCTCTCTTGATATTTACTGCTTCCGCCGCCTCGGGAAGCTAATTACCGCCCCGCCATCACCTGTCGCACGCGCGCTGCCTGCGATGCCAGTGGCTCTCGAGGCAAGGCACCCACTGTGCAAGGCCAGTGCAGCCCCTGTACGTCCACATTCCTCCTACCAAAACAGTTGTATGTTATTGTCATATATTCATGCCCTTGACAAGAGTAGGCAATACTTGTACTTTATCAGCATAGCGGACAGCGACACGAGACCTATTTAACAGTAGTTCAAATGGCTCGAAGCACTATGGTACTTAACATCTGAGGTCATCAGTCCACTAGACTTAGAACTGCTTAAATCTAACCAACCTTAGGACATCACACACACCCATGACCGAGGTAGGATTCGTACCTGCGAGCGTAGCAGCAATGCAGTTCCCGACTGAAGTGCCTAGAACAGCTCGGCCGCAACGGCCGGCTTAACAGCAGTACATGAGGCTTTGAGATCTGTCTGTGACTTTCAAGTGGAGTGAAAATAACATACCTTCTGATAGTCCAGTCAACGAAGAGAAATGGAGGAAAATTTTTGTGGAGTCAGAAATTTTTGTTGAGTTCAGATGCCTCTGAGCACTATGGCACTCAACTACTGATGTCATCAGTCCCCTAGAACTTAGAACTGCTTAAACCTAACTAACCTAAGTACGTCACACACATCCATGCCCGAGGCAGGATTCGAACCTGCGACCGTAGCGGTTCCAGACTGTAGCACCTAGAACCGCTCGGCCACTAAAGCCGGCTTTGCTCAGTTGCAGGGAAATGTGTCATGAATAACGTACTGGAAGTCCCCACCTCTGACGTGTGAGATTTGTGGTGGGGGGGGGGGGCTTTTAAAGGTCACTTTTTTTCGTTTTTCCTGAAAACTGAGGCTTCTATCGAAAACATTAAATTACATTACATTTCCTACAAAAAATGACCTATTCATTGTTTGTCTAGAACTAAAAGTTTCCGAATTGGACGGGACGGAAAAATCGCAAATTATTAAAAATAGTATTTTAATAGTATAAAATTAATGTTTGATGATCCGATCTTGAATGGGTACATTTCGGAACACAACAATTGTATCATCATCTCCATCAGCTTGCAGATAGAATAGTTGTGCACCAATCGTACAAGTATCATGGCGCTTGCCGCAAACAATGGAACATGTAATGACGGCTTTTCGGCATCCACATCGTATCCAGTAGAACATAGGGAGAAGACCTTCAATCACAAAGATGGACATACAAAAATCGGCAAAAGATGTTCATAAAGGCTTCAGGTAATATTGGGTCTTCTTTTGTCACTGGGCAGAGCAATCGTCCTCCCCTTGATTCCATCCCCACTCGGTTTGCATAGCGGGTTATTCATCCATTATTGTATCTACAAACAAGTCAGAAAACACAAGAAATAGTGTTGTAGAAAGCAGAAACAGAAATTTAATATACCTGTACATAAACTCTAAAAGAGTTTTGCTGCACATCTCTTGTGGGTGAACCCAGTGAGGTGAGGTCTGGAGGGGTTTCGTTGATACATTTAAGAATGCGCCGCACCGGAGTTCATGCTGATCTTACACACTTTCAGACGCTTGGTAAATTTCCAGAAACATTTTATGAACAGCCTATGCAACCTTCTCTGCCGGTGTCGAGGTGAACATGTCGAATATTGTCTTCATTTGCCTATGAATTTTACTGAACTGCTTAAACACTCCTCCTTTGCTTTCATCCACTTTTTCTACACTTAGATCCTGAGCAGTCGTGATATCTTGCATCAGCAGCATGTAGATCCCCAACAGAGCAGAGTCGTCTTCGGATGGTGTTTCCCGATTCATCTTTTCTCTCCTCTCCACGAACTGTAATTACATTATCATACCTGAAGTATCGAACACTGTAAACCTCTCACCGCCATTGGGGTATTTTCTTTGATTTAAAAAAAAAGTCATCATCAGCAACTACCGTACAAAACAGACAGGTAGTTTTAAAATCACTTTACACTTCAGCTGAACGCAAACGTTTGACTCCCATCTTTTCTCAAATAACTGCCATTTATCAGTCCACGTATTCCTTTCTCACCTGCGCTACATAGGGCACTGACAACATGACTCTCACACATTAAACACTTCTCAGACATTGTTTACAAGAACATATTTTATTTACAACTCTCTTAATTACGGTAAATACTCTACTGGCCGTTAGAATTGCTTCACAAAGGAGAAACGCAGATGATAAACGAGTATTCATTGGACAAATATATTATACTAGAACTGACATGTGATTACATTTTCACGCAATTTGGATGCTTAGATCCTGAGAAATCAGTACCCACAACAACCACCTCTGGCTGTAATAACGGCCTTGCGTGTATAGGTACAGCTGCCCATGCAGCTTCAACACGATACCACAGTTCATCAAGAGTAGTGACTGGCGTATAGTGACGAGCCAGTTGCTCGGTCACCATTGATCAGACGTTTTCAATTGGTGAGAGATCTGGAGAATTTGCTGGTCAGGGCAGCACTCGAACATTTTCTGTGTCCAGAAAGGCCCGTACAGGACTGCAACATGCGGTCGTGCATTATGCTGCTGAAATGTAGGGTTTCGCAGGGATCGAATGAAGGGTAGAGCCACGGGTCGTAACACATCTGAAATGTCCACTGTTCAAAGCGCCGTCAGTGCGAACAATAGGTGACCGAGGCATGTAACCAATGGCACCCCATACCATCACGCCGGGTGATACGCCAGTATGGCGATGACGAATAAATGCTTCCAATGTGCGTTCACCGCGATGTCGCCAAATACTGATGAGACCATCATGATGCTCTAAACAGAACCTGGATTCATCCGAAAAAATGACGTTTTCCCATTCATGCACCCAGGTTCGTAGTTGAGTACACCATCTCAGGCGCTCCTGTCTGTGATGCAGCGTCAAGGGTAAACGCGGCCATGGGCTCCGAGCTGATAGTCCATGTTGCTGCAAACGACGTCGAACTGTTCGTGCAGGTGGTTGTTGTCTTGCAAACGTCCCCATCTGTTGACTCAGGGATTGAGACGTGCCGCGCGGGATTAGCCGAGCGATCTGAGGCGCTGCAGTCATGGACTGTGCGGCTGGTCCCGGCGGAGGTTCGAGACCTCCCTCGGGCATGGGTGTGCGTGTTTGTCCTTAGGATGATTTAGGTTACGTAGTGTGTAAGCTTAGGGACTGATGACCTTAGCTTAGTCCCATAAGATTTCACACACATTTGAACATTTTGATCGAGACGTAGCTGCACGATCCGTTACTGCCATGCGGATAAGATGCCTGTGATCTCGAATGCTAGTGATACGAAGCCGTTGGGATCCAGCACGGCATTCCGTATTACCCTCCTGAACCCACCGATTCCATATTCTTCTAAGAGTCATTGGATCTCGACCAACGTGAGCAGCCATGTCGCGATAAGATAAACCGCAATCGCGATAGGCTACAATCCGACCTTTATCAAAGTCGGAAATGTGATGCTCCGCATTTCTCCCCCTTACACGAGGCATCACAACAACGTTTCACCAGGCAACGCCGGTCAACTGCTGTTTATGTATGAGAATTCGGTTGGAAACTTTCCTCATGTCAGCACGTTGTAGGTGTCGCCACCGGCGCCAACCTTGTGTGAATACTTTGAAAAGCTAATCATTTGCGTATCACAGCATCTTCTTCCTGTCGGAATTTCGCGCCTGTAGCATGTCATCTTCGTGGTGTAGCAGTTTTAATGGCCAGTAGTGTAGGTTCTCACTTAATAAACTGAAACCGACCCCACTCTTTAAACATGAGCATAGTGAAATTATTTTGTCCACTCACGTAAGAGAACTGTATACCAAATGCTTGGGAGAATATATACGGTTATTGTCTCTGTCAACTGAAGAGCGAGCAGTCCTCGTGGTGGAGGAAATAGACCTTTCCCAGAAAAAAGCTACAACAGTGGTACAGGATGATTTACAATTAATTTCTCTTAAGATAGCGTAAGGTGGTATGCGGTGATTTACATCGATTTTCTTTATATGTGTAGTTTCATTAGTAGTTAATACCTGTATTCGATTTAGTTTTAACGCATTTTCTGGAAAATAAACCTTTCACAGACGCGCCTGCGCACAGCGCACTTTGTGGAAAATAAGCACTGTCCAGGTGTGTGTGCACATTTGTCACTAGTGGTTACACGGCGTTCGGCGGAACGGTCGGTGTGGTTGTGAAACAGCTCGTATGTCTTTCTTGTGAGGTGGTCATGTGGAGAGAGTGGGTACTCACTTGCTCGCTCTTCGTCTTGGATGCACACAAATGAGAATAGTAAGTGACCTCATTATGGCGACCTGCCTTCCCTCACACTCTCCACCCCCGCTCCCTCCCACTGCTACCAGTCATGTCCCCAGAACACAGTTTACCCACCAGTACCGCTCTCATATTCGTAGCTATGGCACAGGCATTTAATATTTGGTCCTAATCCACATTATTTAATAATAAACATAAATTTCATGCCGCTCAAACAAAATTTTTAATAATTCCTGATTCTTCCATCCGTTTAAAACGTGTAAACTATTACGTCTAGAAATTTAATGTAGTTTAATTTTGTACTAGAACACATTTCCGCTAGGAGCCGCTGTTTTTGAGTTATGCAAGAAAAAGTAAAAAAGTGACCTTTAAACGCCCTCGCACCCCAAAGGTTGCACTCGACAGGTGGGGATTTTTAACATGTTGTTCATAACACTCGTCCATACCAGTGTACACAAAATTGCGACTACCCGAATTTTTTCCCTTATTCGCTCTTTCTTTGGTCTTTGACTGGGCTATTAGAGCCTTAAACAAGTCGGATTTTATATCCACCAAACAGTATTTGCATGAAGCGTTACTAATCTGCTTTTGTCTCAAGACCTCTGCTGCTATGTCGGAAACAATGTGCAAAGATTGGTTTCGACGGTTCGAAGATAACAATTTTGAGTTGAGTGACAAAGTGGATCCTGTTCAGTGTAGTGTACCGTGAGCTGCTGCAACCGGATCAACCGGTGAATGCTGAACGCTACAAAACACTATTACTCAGTTTGAACTGCGCAACTTAGGAGAAGACGGAATTGGAATATATCGAACGAATTAGTGAGGATGTTGGGTGGGATTGCTACTCTGAAATGAGCGTGGCACGGGAGTGGAATTTGTGGTGAGCCGCATCAAACCAATTAAAAAGACTGATGACAAAAATAGGATGGTATTTAGCGGGGGCCTTAGCAAGTCAAAAGGCAACATGTTATCGACCGATAGGTCATACTAGGGGACCCATTTACTGGTTGCCAAGGTCCTCTATAACAAGAGAATATCTTTATCACCTAGCCGGACGGTAACCTAAAAGTGACAAGCGGGACGCATCGCCTCACGTGATTTTTGTGACGCACTCGTACCCTACCTCCTGTGTCTATCAATGTCAATGCGACACTCTGCTCCGTCTTAACTTTTGACATACTTCGAGGGTTAAACAGCATTATCGTCGTGAGTGCTGGATTTGTCCTCCCTACTGTTCCGAAGGGGCGGCTGCCACATTTGACTGTCGTCTGCCGACATGCACACTGTCAATATTCTCGTTGCGCCGTCTCTACTACACCGCGTACTTCACGTGCTTAAGACGCAGGGAAATATCTTCACAGCCAGGCTCGTGTGACTGAATGCTATGACGTTAAATTCTTGTTACAAGAGGCAAAAGATAAAGTAAAAATCTAATTAAAATTTGTGCTTGAGAGAGTTGCAGGAACCGGTAGCTATTCCAAACACTCGATAAAGAGAGTAAGGCAGGAGTAATTCCTAAGGCTTACGGAAAAGCGCAGAAGAAGGCGTAGGAAGTTTCTTTAGGTAACAGTGTCTTAGTAATTGACGTGATCTACTACGATACATTTTCTACCCTTGTTTGTTTTAAGAGATTTCCTTGTGGCAGTGTGTGGTCAAGTTTTCATTGATCCTTTTATAGGGCGTGTCGTTTTTGGTACTCCAGTGAGAAACTATTGTATTTGGACGTTTGCATCCGTCAAATTATTGGTCGCCCTGACATAACCTGACAACATCGTCACTTGCAGACCCCTTACCTGTAGGTTACAAGCTATGCAAGATATACATTTGAGCTTAGTCTTCAGTTGTCGAACTACACTTCCCCTACCGCACAGTGGCCAGTCACAACGGAGCCCCCACCACTGCTACTGCCCCTGCCCTACTGTGCCTTCTGTGCAGCTAAAGGCCAAGTTATTTTGTGCACACCCTAACGTGACAAGCCAAATTATCCAGTTCATAGTGGCAATAAAAGCGCTCTCCGTAGAACATAGCATCTTCCTGCAATTCCATGACTAGAACGAGTACATACTGACATAAGGAAAAAAAATATTTTGCAAATCTGTCCACTTTTACTCTGTTATATTTCTATTTCTTATTCACTCAAATAATACTGTTAATCTGTTATTTTAGCGTAAATGAAGCGGGTATTATACATGATTCTCGATCTTCTAGTTATGATCTAGAGAATATGTTTAGAACTATTTCTGCTAAGTGTCTTTGTTCTGAGAAAACTAGTGATATTCCAAAAGTAAAATCGTGATAATCAGGTTTCCGAATCTTTCTTTAGTAAATAATATTTTTGATCCCCCGTATCTTGAATCACTCTTTATTAATCATATTCTTTCCTAAATGATCGATTTTTTCACTGTGAAATATCCCATGCTACTCTAATGTCCATAATGGGTGGACATTATTATTGTTTTCTTTACTTCTGTGAAGACAATCAACGGCATCACAAAACCACGAACAAATATAATGATTAAGAAAAACTATGACAAACTTACCAGACATAATCAAACACGGTGACATAAATTATAGTACAATTTTAGAGGCTATGATTTCAGCTATACCGTACATATTAACGTCACCTAAATGGTGGAATCTTGAAGTGTAGGGATATGAATTGTGTTCTTGGACGAAACATCACAGTGAGCTCCGGTGAAAAAAAAAGAGGGGGAGGGAGTATGGAGCAGCAATGGGACTGAATAACTTCTGATATTAATGGACCTGTGGTCTATGGTGGCTCGTTACAGAGTAATAGCCTTTCACTGTGAAGAGTTGGACGATACGCGTGTTGTGTATCTGTTCACTGAGAGCAACACAACGACCTCAGAGAACTTTAACGTCTATACGCAAGCACCTGCGAGAAACCCGATCCTTCTTTAAGTTTAGGTGATTGGATATTACAAGCTTTTTCACTGTTTCGAAGTATATTTTCACTGAAACAAAGGTAACTGGAGTAATAAACCGTGTGAATTATAATTAGATTATTATTCTGTAACGTGCCACTGCAGAGTACGCGTCTCTTGTTCAAAATAATCAGAAAATTGTCCTGAGAAGTCTCCGAAATTTCGTCGGTGGAGTTCGACCATGCGCTATGCAGTGGCGAGAATACACGGAATGTCGCATTTATTGCATTCATCTTCGTCCATTACTACACCTTACCATTTCTCAGCGACAATTGTTCCCATGGTTTACTTTGTTTCTGACGCAGCCTTCTGATAGGAAGTGCTAGCGGCGTATAAAATGGTCGTAATTGGGTTGCTGCTGCTAAAAGCTGTTTCTGTTCCTCGCAAACTACAGATCTTAAGGTGATTCGATAGAGTCACTGCAGCGCATACTAATTAATAAACAAGTGACGAATGAAAGAAATAATTAGATTTACGTCTGAAAACAAGTCGCATGCCATGTAAAGCAGTCCATTATGGATTTCACAGCTGTGTTGACGTTGAACATAGCATGTTTCTCAACAAGGACACTATGAATTTTTGTTGCGTTCACACAGGCCACCTGTGGTGGTGCGCTGAATCAGTGGTACGTTAGAACGCATCTGAGTTTGATTTTTTGACAAGCAACACAAAAGAGAGGAAGTTTTCCATTGTGCTGGCTGGGGGCCGAAAAGAAATGAGTAGAGGGGTGGATTTCTCTGTTCTCTGGGCGGCAGTGAATCAATAGTGGATTTATTGGCGTCGCCAAATGGACCGTAATGGCTGCAGCGTGTATGGCTGCCGGGATAGAGGGAGTGGGCGACCACACCGCATATAAAGGCAGCCAAGCTGCGGGCTCGCTTGCCGAGACATGCGGTGGGAGTGTTAGTCGGAAAAACGGTTCTGCTTATCACCGTCTCAACAAAAGGAACTTTCCAGGACAATTGTGTTGCAACTTGTTATGAAACTGGCCAACGTCACACGCTGCCTTTTACAGTAAACAACGCGGTACATTAATAATAGACACATCAGTAACTGTATTTTTGCTTACAGCTGCTCGAGTCATTTTGTAAGGTGTCAGGCAAATCCAACACCTTCCAAGAAAACCCTGACATGATAAGCAAATCAAGTAGCATGGCACATAGCTCCGAATAAATCGTGACATTAAATTAACCAAAGTAATATGAGTAACGAGTGAGCAAATGGAATACCACAGACTAACACAAGAATGCCTAAATGCATGTCATACCTTCCCACCGTGAGACAGACGCAGTTCCGAGGGGAAAAACGAGAACAGAAGCCGAGAGCAGAACCGCGTTAAGCTAGAAGGCCCTACGATAAGGGACGGACTGGACACTCACGTCGCCAGGTAACCACTAGGACCACCCCAGCTTCAAGTTTTAGCGTGAGACTTTTTCGCGTCTCTGTTACGTCAGGACCACCCCCCCAGCCCATGTTAAAAGCTAGAGCCCTCCATAAGAATAGTATAGATCTTACGATAAACACAAGAAGGGCCACCCCCGGCCGCAAGTTTTAGCGAGAGACTTTTTAGCGTCTCTGTTACGTTAGGACCACCCCCCAGCCCATGTTAAAAGATAGAGCCCTCCAGAAGACCAGTATAGATCTTACGATAACACTAAAGGACCACACCAGCTGCAAGTTTTAGCATGAGACTTTTTCGCGTCTCTGTTACGTTGCAAACTTTAAAAAACATTGCCGCACCACGAAAAGTATAACGTTTCTCATTGGATAGACAGAATTTTTGTAGGCGGAGCTTAAGGTTAACATTGAGACCCTGATTGGTCAGATGAAAACACAGCCAGATAGTTTTTTTAAACCAACTTCGGTAAATTGTAGTAAGGCGAAATTAGGAGAGAGTTGCTTCCGAGACGGCGAGGTGAGCGGAGCTAATGACAAGGTAATGAACGCACGCGATGCCGCATAACAGCGCATAAAGCTTCACTCAGAACTGCAGAAGTCTCATCTGTTACATCCCCTTTTTACGTAATACTAGTGTCGATCGTCAATTAAAGCTCATGGTGTTCACATTTGCCACTTGAAGTAAAAATCTGAAACGCGATGATTTTATCATCCTGTATTAAAACATTTCCTTTTATCAATAGTGCAATTTATAAACAATGTTTTGTAAGTAGAATAAAATTTCCAATGGTAAACTTAACTGCTTTTTCGACGTTATTTTACCAGCTAACTATAAATAGGAAAGCCTTGAACCCCTTCCACTAACTTTAGTTAGTATTAAGATTCTTTTACAGGGAGTGCAGTGGAGCTGACGCTGAAATCATTAAGTATTTGGTTATATCATCGCTAATCTCACTGAACTCTTCTGAACTCTACATGTCATGTGTGGTCTGGCGTCTCCTTACCAGCAACAGGTCCCAGGTTCAAACTAGTCAATTCCCTAAAAAACACGCTCAGAGCGTTGTTGCACGAAAGTGGTAGGGATACACGATATAGAACAAACAGACACCACCCAGAATGTTAGAATTTATACGAATTACACGTATATGCCAGTACGAAACATCTTTACGAATTGTGCCAGTATTCAATCGACGCTAACTCCAGTATATACTGTACACAGCACTTTTTCATATATTTGTATATTTTCTTGTTTTGGAAATTTTATTCAATATACTGCGTTTGCAAGTAATGTTATCGATTATTGAACCGTTTGAAAATGATAAATGAAAATTATTTGACATAAGTGCATTATTTTTTGTTTCTGTTCAAATGTCTGCATTGAGACTGTTGGAATATTTTTAATGTACGCTCTTTGGGAAAAAAGCCGATTGCTGGGATGAGTAGTACGTTAGATGTTGTCTTTTTTATTTGTTAATGAGGTATCGCCATTGCGTGGAAGAGTATCGAAGAATGGATACACTGCAGAATATTCAAAGTAACGGCTTGTTACATTTTATTCAGTAACGCATATGAAATTAATGGGAAACTGAAATCCGTTTTACAAGTGGGAGTCATAAGTGGACGACTGTTTCAACAGCTAAAATGACCACCGATGGACAATCAGCAAGAGGTAAGTAGAAGAGATATAAATTTAATACAACGCTTTTTTTAACTTATAGACATTCCAACTTTTCCTCTTATACTAGAGATGTATTCCCAACTGCAAATACCATGAGATTCCAGCTGTACAACGTATTGACGACACATACAAATTTGTGGAGTACCGGAACTCGGAACCGGATTTACCACTTTACGCAAGTGGCCGCCTTAACGACATCGACCACCCGAGTATCTTTCCAGGACCGACCCAAAAATTCATAAATTATGTTAGGGTGTGTCCGCGACCAGCACCGCCACAGTCGCTGTTATTCCTGCACTGCCGCGGATTTTGCTTAGGTATGTACATACTATCTGCAGTGTCTATGTTTAACAGTTTGCTAATGCAATGTCCTTCACAGATGCATTCAGGCACCTATGAAGGACACTGCATAGCAAAGCATTAAACGCAGACACTGCAAGCAGTATTTTCCTTTATTTCCGTTAAGGTGTGAGAAAATGTGCTGCTAGCGGAGTCTGATCAGAATACTGTGCCGATTGGGATTAAATTTTTTTACCGTTTTTGAGCGCAGTAATATAAAAGTTAAAATCTCCATACACCCTCTTACACTGTTAGCACCACACGTTCATTATTAGGTACGAACTTAATAGAGAATTATAAATTGACTAAACTGAGCAGTTCGTTCTTTGCTCAATCTACCTATACCGAACGGCACACTAACACGACAAACAACAGTAAATAGCCACTCATCCAATTTTCTGAAGATCCAGAGGCTTGACGTGGAGAGAACACTGCATTCTATCAACACACTGTGCTGCCAGCCTGGATTAACAGTCGTGGAATACTGGAGAAGACAGCTGTACCGTACCCTCAGTTACGAATCTATAAATGACACTAGCATACCTATATGAGTAGCTAAATAACTGACGGCGACACAAGTAGAGAGGATATAATATCCAGTTTGGCAATTTCAAGAGGTTTTTCTTGAAAACGAGAAACTGTTTGACAGCGAGTAAATTTAAGTTTTGAGAACTTTATTTGAAGTTATTTTTGTGGAGTGTAGGCTTGTACGCAAGAGAAACCATGGCGAATAAACATTTCATACTAGAAGTGAATCAGGTCTTTTGAAATGTGGCGCTACAGTAAGATTAGATGGATAGGTCAGATACCTAATGAAGGCGTAATAAAGCGCATTGAGGACAAAAGAAATTTTTGCTTAAAATTGACTAAAAGAAGGGAGTGAGTGATAGGGCACATCCTTAGACATCAATGTGGAGTCAGTATGGCAATAGAGGGAAGTATCTGTGTATGGGGTGGTGGGGGGGGGGGGCGGGGGGAGGGGGGATTAAGAAACTAATGGGAAACCAAGGCATGTATATAACAAGTAGATTATAAAATGGTTGAGGCTGGCATAAGATACACTGGCGTGGAGAGCTGCAGCAAACCACACTTCACAAAGAAGAACGGAACAACAACAGCAAACTTATCTTTTCTTGCGTCACCCTACTTTTCACGTCTACCTCGTCGGAACGTGTGAGTGATATATGCTCTTCGTCGCTCTCAACCTAGCTGCGTTTCTCCCTAATAGTAGTTCTGTGTTGAGCAGGTTGTCAAATTAGCTGATATAGTGCGTTGTCTCCACTTGCAATCAGAGGAACTGCTTCCCTTCCGCGTTTGTCCCAGTGGTAGCGTAGGATGCAACTTAGCCTTACATCCTCCTTGACCTTGTCTTAATTTCTTTCCTTTTACACTTACTATGCCCACTCGGGTGTTGTACATACTCTCACGAGCAATAATATTGTAATATAAACTGCTGACCTTTAACACCACAACACTAGCAATGCTGGCAAATACCGAAGTTTTACATGTTGCATGAATGCAGAATAGTAGGAAGAATACATGATTAAATTTGTAGATGATTTGGGGGTGTACAGGGTGCGAAATTCGGTTCACAGTGTTGCCACCTCCGGAAATAACAACGACTCTAAATCGGATGCTCACTGAATAGAACTGAACCTAGGTGATTGGGACGGGTACGATAGTCCATGCTGCTTGAACTATATTCTAGAGTTCATCTGTGGTAGTGGCTGGCGAGTGGTGGCATACCAGTCTCTTGGCAGCTTATGAACAGATATTTCCAATGGGTGAGAGATATGCTGGCCGGGACCACAGTCGAATACCCTTTGTATCGAAGCAACTCAGAACCGACAACATGCAGTCTTGTGTTATCCTCTTGAAATATAACATCACGAAGGGTTCAGAAACAGGGAACAGCCATTGGCTTTAACACTTCAGGAATGTAGTAGCTGCTGTCCCAACAACCGACTGTGCGAACCATAGGTGGCCGGCCATATTTTGTCCCCAACTGCACCACACCATCACATCAGGCTCTGGAGCCGTACGACGGTGACAAAAGTAATATGGCAACGTTTATTCTTCTCGGAGAACAGCCGGCCGCGGTGGCCGTGCGGTTCTAGGCGCTTCAGTCCGGAACCGCGAGACTGCTACGGTCGCAGGTTCGAATCCTGCCTCGGGCATGGATGTGTGTGATGTCCTTAGGTTAGTTCGGTTTAAGTAGTTCTAAGTTCTAGGGGACTGATGCCCGCAGATGTTAAGTCCCATAGTTCTCAGAGCCATTTGAACCCACACGTAAATCCATCGTACTGCTGTAAGCAAAAGCGTGATTCGACTGTAAAGACGACGTGGTTGGACTCAGCGTTGTCGCGGGTCACCACATAATAACAACAGCCCCACCTGCTGCCGCGGCATGGAAAGCCGCAACGCGTTCGCCGTGCTGACGGACGTGGTGCTCCAGACGCCATCGCACACTCACTTGTCTTGCTGCAAACGAGCCCATTTAATAGCTCAAGATACATGACGTGGCTGAACAACCCTGCACAGTATATCTGTGCTCTCAAACGCTAGCCCAACCGATACATTAAGGTCATGCATGGCATTTGACTATCTTACACCCATCGATTCCACATTCGGATTACAATAAAAAATAGAAATAACTCAGAACGTTAAACTGTAATCACGACAGGCCACTGTCCTGCCGTTGTCGAATTCCTACACGTGTTGTTAACCCTCTTACAAGAAGCATAACACGTCCTTCTCACAAACAAGCGTCATGCAACTGGGTTCCCGTGCGGAAAACCCGCTACCCTAGCTTACTTTATATACAAATCGTACATGGTGTCCGAGAAATATCGCGACATACTTCGAGGGGTTATATAGGGTGTCTTCAGGAAGAAGTAGTTTAGAAACCCATGTACGGAAACGTTGTCAAGCGACGCTACAGACCGCCGAAGTTATAGGCACCGGCGCCTGACACTAGGACACCCCCTCGTCATTACTAGCGACTTTGTACACTGACGAACCGTAGGTGGAACATCACGCAATGTTGTCTGTTATTCAGCAATCGCGACTTATTGCCACAACGATAGTGGAGAAGACCGCACTAGCTGCTGCATAGACAGACCTTGTCTCATATGAATGCGATGGTTGCCTTGGAGGATGATCGTATCAGACACGGGTTTCCATCTCCAGTTAATTTTCTCCTGGGTACCGAAGAATACTGCAGATTTGAAAGTGTCCCAGGAGAAAAAAAATTCGCAGCCATCATACATCGAGGCAACAGAGCATGCCATTCATAGCAAACAAGGCCAGTCTATGCAGCAGCTAGCTGCATCTCCTCCACTATCGTGGCAATCAGTCGCGGTCACTAAATGGTTCAAATGGCTCTGAACACTACGGGACTTAACATTTGAGATCATCAGTCCCCTAGAACGTAGAACTACTTAAACTAATTAACCTAAGGACATCACACACATCCATGAACGATGCAGGATTATAACCTGTGACCGTAGCGGTCGAGCGGTTCCAGACTGAAGCGCCTAGAACCGCTCGGCCACAATGGCCGGCGCGATCACTAAATAATAAACAACACTGCGTGCTGTTCCGCCTGCGATCCGTCAGCGTACAGTGACATGTTTATTACCGAAGGGGTGGCCTAGTTACAGGCGCCGGTGCCTATAACTTCGACGGTCTGTAGCGTCGTTTGATGACGTTTCCGTACACGAGTTCCTATCCTCGATTTGGTCCTCAAGACATTCTCTACAATCACTCGAAAATTGTCGCATTATTTTTGGTACACCCTATATATCAGATTACAATATACGGCGATCAAAAAGTTTTCGTTGCTGTAGCATGGATGCAAACCAGCACGACTCTGATGCGCTTATACCATCACCGTCATGTAGCAAATAATTGCTGTCTTTCCGACGTGCGTGCAGTAAATGTGGAAACGTGAAATATGGTGCCGTTATTACCAAATGCCTTCAAACAGGACCAACGTGCTGTTACTCTTTCCTTGGCTGCCGAAAGTTAAACACGGGTAGACATCCATCGGAGAACGAAGATGCTTATGAGGCAGAAAGTCTGTCGAAAATCACCACCAAGTTCCGTGCTGGTCGCAATTCGGCACAAGACGTGGGTCGACCGAGATGTCAGCCTGAACCATTACAGACAACAACAAGCTGGTGCCATCACAGGGAGCTGGAGTCAAAAGCTTCGACGATGTAATGGTGTCACCCATCGTTCCAAGACGTTCAACAGCCAGCCATTTGCTTGAAAGGATACGCTGAGTCTATTCTTGGACTATCGGGACCCATTGCTTACTGATTTCAAGGAACCTGGCGTCGCTATCAGTGGGAATAGTAGTGCGCGACTCTAGAAAAATACGGCGTATAATTAAGGTAAAACAACCGGGAAAATTTCGACGAGCGGTATTGCTGCTTCATGATAACACACGTCCCCAAATGTCGTAACGTAGGAGTTACTGCAAGTCAAATAGAGGGCACTCGAGCAGGCGCCCTATCGTCCTGATCTCTCCCCAAGCGATAATTACACCTTCGGCCTCTTGCAAAAGGCCTTGAAGGGTCTAAGATCCCTGTCGGACGACGATGTGTGGCAGGCGGTTACGGACTACTTCAGCAGCAAGACACAGTGTTTTATCAAACGGGTGTCTTAACCCGGTGCACTGGTGTGATGATTTCCTCAATGCTCACAGCGATTTTGCCTCATTGGGATACTAATTCTGGACTGTACAGCGTTCGAACGGAATCTTTTTGATAACCCCTTATCTACACCAGTGAGCCAAAACATTATGATCAACTGTTTAATAGGTTGTTATTCCTCTTTTCAAACACAGTACAACAGACATTCTGCTTGGCATGGATTCTACAAGTCCTTAACAGGATTCCAGAAGCATGTGGCACAGGATATCTACGCACAGGTCAAGTAGTTCCCGAACATTATGGGTGATGGTTTACTGGCATTCAGCTGGCGCCCGATTTGGGTTCCAGTGGGTGCAGTTCAGGCGCAGAGGGGGGCCAAGATATTGATGTGAATTCACCATAATGACCCTCAGGCGGCTGTAGCACGATTCTCACTATGCAACACGGACAGTTCTCTTGCTGAAAGATGTCATTGCCGTAGTTTGTCCCAACTTTCGTTCCCACGAGTGTGACTCGTGACGTTTAGGTTCGGTGCGCATTTGTATCGACGAGTCGGACTCGACAGGGCACAGCAAGGGGTGAAGGAAGCAGATACGATTAAATCAGCAAGTGACATTATAAACAGAGACGGAAGATTTTGCTTAAATTCTGATTGCAGTACTGCTCTTTCCTGGTCAAACAACAAAACTGACGTTACACTCACCCACAGGTCTTTCAAGGTCAACTCACTTTTGTATGGACTATACGAAACCGTTACGATCCCAGCAGTGTGTCTCTTGATTCGCTGGATGTCTTCTGTCATGGGCACTAGATATAGGAATCCTAACGCAGCACTAATACTCCAGAATTGTTCAAATTAGCGACGTGTTTGCATTTTCATTTACATACGTAGCCCACCATACTACTCACTCGAAAAAAGACTAATTTGGAATAAGCCCTACTAACTTTACGCATTCATCAGTTTCATATCATTTCCCGGTTTTTGAAGGAATGCAAGAGTTGTTTGTGACTGCTCTCTGCAACGTGCTTGCCCTCAGAAAGTATAAAATGAATTAAATACACTGAAATGATATGAATGGTTCACTGGAAGATGAAATCAATGAACATGAAATTGTACCAGTACAAAATGTTCAGTATTCTTTACCTGCTGTGTAATGAATAATTGCCCACTACTGAAAATAGATCAGACGGTGAGTCGAACCCGCGATTAGCATGAAATCGGAGTAATTTAATTACAATATGTAGTTTGTAACATCTCACCTGATTGTATAAGCGAGTATGAATATTAAACTATATTAACCTGTCAAAATCAGATGTATGTAGCTCCTGAAATACTTATTCCAAAGCATGTATTCCACACCTCAAAACAAACATCTCCAAAATCCTTTAAAATTTATACTGTAATAATGTTGCTACGATGTATATTCTTTGTATATATTTTGTGGTGGTGTTTCTCTTCTGCTATACGAACCTTCCACCTAACGCAGGGCTATTACAAATGATTGAAGCGATTTCATAAATTCACCGTAGCTCCATTCATTGACATATGGTCATGGTACACTACAGATACGTAGAAAAACTCATGAAGTTTTGTTCGGCTGAAGCCACACTTCAGGTTTCTGCCGTCAGAGCGCTCGAGAGCGCAGTGAGACAAAATGGTGACAGGAGCCGAGAAAGCGTATGTCGTGCTTGAAATGCACTCACATCAGTCAGTCATTACAGTGCAACGACACTTCAGGACGAAGTTCAACGAAGATCCACCAACTGCTAACTCCATTCGGCGATGGTATGCGCAGTTTAAAGCTTCTGGATGCCTCTGTAAGGGGAAATCAACGGGTCAGCCTGCAGTGAGCGAAGAAACGGTTGAACGCGTGCGGGCAAGTTTCACGCGTAGCCCGCGGAAAATTGGCTCATGCCAGAACTGGAGACCGACAGCGCCGACTTCATCTTTCAACAGGATGGTGCTCCACCGCACTTCTATCATGATGTTCGGCATTTCTTAAACAGGAGATTGGAAAACCGATGGATCGGTCGTGGTGGAGATCATGATCAGCAATTAATGTCATGGCCTCCACGCTCTCCCGACTTAACCCCATGCGATTTCTTTCTGTGGGGTTATGTGAAAGATTCAGTGTTTAAACATCCTCTACCAAGAAACGTGCCAGAATTGCGAGCTCGCATCAACGATGCTTTCGAACACATTGATGGGGACATGCTGCGCCGAGTGTGGGAGGAACTTGATTATCGGCTTGATGTCTGCCGAATCACTAAAGGGGCACATATCGAACATTTGTGAATGCCTAAAAAAACTTTTTGAGTTTTTGTATGTGTGTGCAAAGCATTGTGAAAATATCTCAAATAATAAAGTTATTGTAGAGCTGTGAAATCGCTTCAATCAGTTGTAATAACCCTGTAGTTTCCAGATGCCATATTTGTTTACAAAATGCGACAGTATACATGTGATGTGTTACGACAGTGACAGGAACCTGTGACTATTGAAGGTACTCTATTTTACTTATTTAATTTTTACCATTAGATATACGTTTAGTTTTTTGTCAAAAGAAACCCAAAACCATATTCTGAAATAGTGTTTTGTTTTTCCACTAGACAGAGCCACAAGTTCCTCCAAAAAATCGTAACACAACAGACACACAATTCACGTACTAACAAATGTAAATCCACCTGATGATGGAGGTGTAAACCTGTGAAACGCATCGTGGAGATAAATAAACGGTGACCGGTAACAGTAAACTTATTTTTGCATTTAATATCGATAAAAGTCACGGTAAAGGCTAATTTAAAATGTTCACATTTAAAGTTCGTGCTATGATGTTACACCAATACCACAGGTGGAAATGGGATGCTACAGGCGGTGGCCAAAAACACGCAAACATCACGACCAAATTACTTTGTCTGATAATGTGTAGGAAAACCGTTGGCACTCAAGAAACCTTTCAGTCGTCTTGTAATGTGTAAATACAGTTCCTCTATAGTTTTCAAGGGAGTCCTGTACAATCCTTCCTGCAAAACTGTCGAAAATTTTGGCAATGATGATGTAGGTGCATAGTAATCACGCATCCTTCTCTTCAAAGCTGATCACAAAAGCTCATTGATACTGAGATCTGGTGACTGTGGTTGTCGGGCTAAATACGACAGTCCCTCCTCGTATTCACGAAAGCAGTCCTAGACCATGCGACTGCTTGATCAGGAGTTCTGTCGTATTGTAACACAGCATCACCATTGTGGAACAAACATTGCACCACAGATGGACCTGATCAGTTAAAACTGTCACACTATCCTTGGCAGTACTGCGACCTTATAAAATAACCATGGGGATCACAGAATATCACGATGTGACTGCTCAAATAATCACCGAAACCCCGCCATGTTTCAATCTCGGGACGTAAACTCGGCCAGAAGGTGGAAACAGCGTGCAACAAGACTCATACGACCAAGCGACTTTCTTCATCATTTCGTGGTTATGGTTTTTGGCTTCGGTACCACGTTTTTCCGTTACAAGCATTTGCATCAGTGGTGAGAGATTCTGAATTTCCAGCTCGCTTTGCAATTCCCAGCTTATGAAGCTTCCTGTGGGTCGTTTCGGTGTTGACAGGGTACATGAGTGCGACATTGATTTCCGCAGTAAGTTCTGCAGCTGTCATCCTCTTGTTTTTCGTCGCAAATCTCCTCAGAGACCGTCAGTCACAATCAATCGACACACACTTTCGTTCGCATTGTGACTTAGGGGATGAAGTTTCTCCCCATTCGCTGTCTGCTGTGAAATCTTCGATAGGGTGTCTCTCGAAACGACAAGCACTTCAGCTACCTTGTATACTGAAACATCCACCATATAAGCAACAAATGTTTTTCCACGTTCGAATTCACTTACTTCTGACATAACGCACTGATAACTATACAGAACACTGTTCTGACTACGGCTGACACTGACAATATGTTGAGGACGCTGCACAGATGCCGTTCGTGTTCCAATGCAACAGCGCAATCTGCTGGCTTGGATAGCATCTGCTTTCTGCTCAAGTATGCATATCTCGCTTGCGTTTCCATACTTTTGTCCAACCTACAAGGTAGGTCTCTCTAATTCAGTCACTCAAAAGTGTGATGCTTATTGTACGTGCCAATCGTAGTTGTCAGTGGTAATGAAATGCTCACTGAATGCCATGAAGTGGTGGTCTACATAGACGTGAATCGCTACGGTGGAAGCCTTTTGTTCAGTCTCGGAGGAATAGTAATGATCACTTGGCAGTACCTGAGAGGCACAGTACTCACAGGTGTTGACAGCGGAGAGCCACTGGTAGTATCGTCATCCGGCAGTCACCAGGCAGGGGAAGAATAGTTCACGCGTCGGAGAACTGGGAAAGAGTGCACGTTTCACTTGAACAGAGTCCCAGACGTTCAGCAAGGCAGCATTCAAAAACATTTCAACATTCGCGACGTTCATTGGTGCGTTTTCAGTCGAATAACTACAGGTTGAGAGTGATTTATAGACAAAACAGTTTCGCCAGCTGCATTGACATTGTCGCATGATTAACCGAGAACCAATGTTTCCCAACAACTTTTGATGTCCGATGAAGCAAACATTTTGATGACCAGATATTCTAATAAGCAAATCTTCCAATACTGGCTTCAGTAAAATCCATTACGCTTACGTGAAGATCCCTAGGCCAATTAAAAGCTATGGTATGATGTGCATTCGGCATGTGTGGTGAGCCGTACTGCGGCTCGCGTTGGTGCTGTTTGTAGGTTTCCACCCTCTGTTGGAGGCCAGACGGTATCTTTTAGTTGGTATGGTTGCGGTTGTTTGTCTTTTTCTCGTGTTGACTGGCGCCACTCGGTTTCGCAAGCGTTGCCTGTCCGCTAGTGGTAGCAGCGGCGGTTATCGATATCTAGTAGCTGTTGCCCTATATTTTGGGTGACGACGTTGTTTTCCCGTGTCGTGTGAGTGGACCAGTTCGGTTGTGGACTCAGGAGGAGCCAGGTCGGCGCAGTGCCAGAACACGCCGGGACCCCTGGCGGCGCACATGGACTGCCGATGGAAGGGCAATGGTCACGAGGGTGCACGACCTCGTCGTAAACAGGATCCAGCAAGCTTTAAGATGAGTCCATTTCAATACAAGTAGAGAAACCCCCACTACTGTGATATCTCGCGATTCTCGAGTGACTTGGGTTCGTGTTGCTGCTCGTAGTGTTGCTGAGGCAAAGAGCAGCGAGTGGAGTGCTTGGGAAGGGCGTATCTGATTAGCTTTCCTAGACTTATTATTACTATTTACTGCGTTCAACTTGATACAATTTTTTAAGTTCAACAAGCGGTAATTTTCCTTCCCTGGTCGGCCGCTAACGCCCCAGTTACCTGCCTGGGTGTTAGTGTATGTAACGGCAGTGCACTTTTCCTCGCCTTGCAGCTGCTGTCCTGTAAGGCGCGTAGTTTTGACAGCTTTCTTGATTGCAGGCCGGTTGGTGATTCTTCTACTCTGGTGGTAGTGATTCCTTTCTCCTTCTGGGCGCTCCAAACACAGTATTCTGGGGACGTAGTGCAGACCGCTGGTTCCGCCTTGGCGTATTGTTCCATCGTTGCATCTGGTTTATCGGACGCCAGGTAGCTTCAGCAAGATTATCATTAGTCATTCGTTAGACTGCCACTAGTCTGAGTTATCATCTTGTGAAGTGAATGCAACTCTTGGCTGCTTATCTCATAGCCCGTGAAAGTGTTTGTTGCCGGACCTACTCAGAGGTCGATTCCTGGAGCACTGTCTGTGACCCCTTGGTTCTTGTAAGACATGTGAGTTCTAAACGGAGGTCTGATGGCCAGTAGTTCAGTGTAACGCTCCTACAGCCCACGCCATCTGCGGGTATAATCTGCCTCAGTACCCTTTAAGGAACTTAAGTATTCGTCCTTGTGTTTTATTATTGTATTATTTATTACACTACCTTGTCATACCTACATTAAAAGTTATAAATGTCTAGCTAATAGCTCTGGTCGCCTTCTGAAATAAACCTAGCGGTGTAGTCTTCAGTGGATGTTAAAGGCTGTGTTACAAAGTTTACCACTATCTTATTTCACCCGTTTGGTGATCAGTCGCTTATTTTTTTAATTAACCTTTGCTATTGTATTTGCTGTTTAACAGCATGTTTCTAAAATTTTTATATTATTGCCGTTCATGGCGTGTAAGGCCTTCAGCCGTGATTGTGGTAATTTGCCTTAAAATTCTAATTTGGTATTTGTATCTACACAGTAAACCTTTAAAACCTTATTTACTGCCATTCTTGGCGTTTGATGCCTTCTGCTGTGTTTGTGGCGACTTGCCTTTGATGTTTCAGTGCCTGTAATTTGTAAGTTGCAGCGACTTTTAAACAATTTTTAATTTATTGCCATTTCTGGCGTGGAAGGCCTTCTGCCCAGATCACAGTGGCCTGCTTTTAAAACATTATCTGATGTATCTGTATTTAATGGTGATTTGCTAGATTGTAACTCACTGAAAACACTATTATTTACACAGTTGTTTATTCCTTCATTAATAACGTGTGGTATTTTTACTTATTGCTTAGTCTGGAATTACAGGTATAAAATAAATTGTGTGTAAGCGTAAAAGGCAACCAATAGTAATTGGTTACGGCCCCTTCTACAATCGTAACTGAATCGTTTCTTCCCTTGACTACCAGGTTTCATGTGGATTTATTAACCAAATTTTTTTTTTTTTTTTTTTTTTTTTTTTTTTTTTTTTTGTGGATGACGTCGCCTATACTCTGACAAACCTTTCCAAAACGTTTGTTATTTCCCGCTTTGTATAGATGGCCAAGCCATCCCGTTACCCAGACAACTTCAGATTACTTACTCTGGGTTATGTGAAGGAAAGGGTCTTTGCCAGTCACTTTCCTTTCTTGCATCCGTCGTTTTTTTTGGAATTGTTTCGTGGTGAAGTAATTCAATGGACGTTGTTGCAGTCACAAGGGCAGGCACTTGGCTTATTGTGCAGTACGAATGGTGGGCGTGGTCTGACCAGAGCGTTCTTGAAATCATACACTGAATTATTCATTGAAGTGCCTTAACTTACAATAGACCATTCTACATTTTATTCACCGGCGGTGAAAGCAACTGCAAACTCATCGTTGAGAATGGCTGCCCTGATTTACACAACGACAAACATAAGCTTCATTCTTTTGTCTACCGTCATAGGTGTATCATTCCGCTTTGAGGAGAGAAAACAACCATTCCTGTCTTTATTGGCACAGTCAGTTATAAAGAGTGCGTTGGACGCCCTGAAAATATTTACTATACGTTAATGACGGGGATTTGACTATGATAATATCAATCTTTTCGAAGAACGGATAACATACGCGATGTTTATTCAAGTTATCACAGTGGAACAAGAAAATATGGATAGCATACTTTTAATACAACTGGTTAACGCAGCAGTGAATGCATCGCATAAAGTGTTGCAGCCTAAGACTCATTCTATCGACAATTACGCCTCGCGATCTACACCGCACGCTGTGCTGTACCAGCTGTAGTGGTGGTTAGTTGGCGACATGGGGGTCAATAGCTCGACTCCTGCCTCCTACACTTGTGGGCCGTTTAAAATTTGGAATTTATAATGTTCTCGTATTTAACTGTTTGTGGAAAAAAGTTTTGATTTTGTGCGTACTCAGAAAAACGTGCTTTCAATGTCTAGTAACTGGTAACTGATTCCGGTTTCTACGTGACGTTACCTTATCAGGCATTTATTAACTCGGATTAAAATATTTGAAATATCGTGGCTGTTGTTTTTAGTTTTCAGTGTGCAGCAACGATATCTCAACATCTTTTGAATCTTATTGTACATATGACAAGACCAGTGTCCCAGAATTGCCGATGTATCTGAAGTTAGACAGAAATGTATTTCTGTAAAGATTGTAGCGTGGTGGAAATATCATTAGAACGCAAAATTTGAAACAAACACACACAGATGAAGCAATTAACTACAAACTGCGAAAGCGATTGCTAATACTGTAGTAAGTAAGGTAAACAATCATTCACTTGAAAACTATGTGTCATGAAGGCATCGTGTACGTAGTAAGTACTTTCACAAAACGACAATGAAGGATAATCGCTGCCTACATCACTACGGAGGGGTAAAGAAAAAGTAACATTAAAAAGATAAATAGCTACTCTATGAGAGGGTGATGAAAACCAGTCACTTATAATTTTATCAACTCGTTTACATTTTCTCAAAGAAAGACACTTTACACTATCATCATGAATATAGATACGTACGTTTTAGAAACAGCTTATATTTGTAACTATAGTACTTTAATGGACATCTTGTTACTCGTCAGTTGTAGACTCGTTTTCAAACATTCGGTGTCACTTTTCACAACTTCAGAATTTGCAAGCCATAATTATGTTCCACCACGGGAAAATCAATGAACAAAACAGCTGATAAAACATAAAAGGAATTTTGAAGATACTTGTAGAGGCTACTGCAGTAATCAGTAGCTAAATACAACGTTAACTACAGCATTATTTTCTGCGCTTGAACTAAATTTCGTTGTCTGCGCTGTAAATAGGATTGCGTCAGTGAGTGGATGTATTTTCAAGACTGAAAAATTTACGCTCCAAATACCACATAGCCTGTTCTAATCTGAAGCCGTACCTCATGACAAGATTTCTGACACTGTCATAAGCGTTTTAACTGCAAAGTATTTCTGAATCACAATCTATACCGACATCTACAAACATACTCCGCAAGCCGTCTTGCGGGGCCTGGCTGACGGTAGCGTGTGTCGCTACTAGACATTTCCTTTCCTGTACCACTCGCAAATAGAGCGAAGCAAAAACAACTATCTATACGCCTCCGTACGAGACCTAATCTCCCTAATCTTATCTTCATGGTCCTTAAACGAAAAGTACGTTGGCGGCAGTAGAATCGTTCTGCAGTCAGCCTAAAATTCTGTAAACTTTTCCAGTTGTGCTCCTCGAAAAGAATGTCCGCACCCTTCCAATGATTCCCATTTGATTTTTCGAAGAATCTTCGACATACTTGTGTGTTATTCGAACCTACCGGTAACAAATCTAATAGCTTGCTTCAAAATTGCTTCGATGTCTTCCTCCGACTTGGTGCGGACCTCAAGCGCCCGAAGAGCACTCCACAATGGGTCGCACTAGTGTCGTATGTGCTGTCTCCTTGACACATGAACAACACTTCCCTAAAATTCTTGCAATCGAAGACGACGATCTGCCTTCCCTACTACAATCCTTACTCGCTCATTCCAATTCATATTGCTTTGCAGCTTTACACCTAGATATTTAATCGATACTGTGTCGAGCAGCACACTACTAATGCTGTGCTCTAACATTATCGGTTTACTCTTCCTATTAATCTGCACAAATGTACCTTTTTCTATGTTTACAGCTAACTATTCATCACGCGAACTAGAAATTTTGTCTGAGTCATCTTGTATCCTCCTACAGCCACTCAACGACGACGCCATCCCATACACCACAACATCATAAGCAAACAGATGCAAACTGTTGCTTTGTCTGTCCGCCAGATCATTTACGTATACACAACATAACAGCAGACCTATCGCGCTTCCCTGGGGCACTTTCGACGATACGCGTATCTTTGAACACTCGTCGTTGAGGACAACACACTGGGACCTCTTACTTAAGAATGGGTGCACGACCAAACACAAACAACGATTCTTGCTCTCGCCGTTCCTTCGTACACTAATATTTCTGTCCCGTTCACTGGATAATGGTGAGGGGGAGGGAAGGGGGGAACAAAAGAGACAAGCGTAATTCGTTGGTGGTTGTTGTGAAGTAAGGAGAATGTATCACCAGCGTAGCTAGAAATGTATCAGTCCTAAAATACACCCGCAGATAAGTTTATTTCTCGTAAATTATCTCAAAACTTTTTGCAGTGCCTGAATGCTGAAACACGATCTTCTGACATGAGCGGAGTGTGTCGAGACACAATTGCATTCTCACTCTCTGTCTCTCCCCTTCCCTATTCCCCCAACTCTCTCCCTCTCTACCGCACCCCTATGTCTTTGCTTCCTTCTTAATTAAGTTAACAATATCTTTCTAACGATAATTAGTACGAGGGGCGACCAAAAAGTTTCTGTTCGGAGAAGATACAGTCCAGAATGTTTATGCCAGTCAATTAGCATCGCCGTGAACATTGAGGCAATCAGCCCACCAACGCACCAGGTTGACAGTACCCGTTAGTAAAGCCCCGTAACCTACTGCGTGAAGCAGTCCGAACTGCCTGGGGCAATTACTCGACCGGCAGGAATCATCGATCTTTCAGGGCAACATTTTAAGCGACCAAGATGTAATATTCGCATGGGGAGAGGTCTGGATTCTAGGACGGGTGTTATAATAGTGTCTCACACTTGAGTCTCCTAACTGAGATTGGCCTCTCAGATCGACCAGCGTCTTGTGTCGAATCGCGACCAGCTGGAGCTTGGATGACCCTTCCAGAACGGTGGTTTTTGACAGACAAGCTGCCCCATACACGTTCTTCACCCTCCGCTGGACGTCTACGGTGTTTTTCCTTCGGCAGCCACGAAAAGAGTAACAGCACGTTGGTCCCCTTTGGACGTATTTGGTAATAACGTCGCCATAGTTCACGTTCCCGCATATGCAGCAGGCACGTCGGAAAGACACGCATGCCACATTAATTCCTTGTCTACATGTCGCTGCGTTGCATTATGCTTCATCAACGCCCTCAAACGGAAACTTTTCGATGTCCGCTTATACTCGCATAGGATTCACTGGAAAAAATGGTTCAAATGGCTCTGAGCACTAAGGGACTTAACATCTGAGGTCATCAGTCCCCTAGACTTAGAACTACTTAAACCTAACTAACCTAAGGACATCACACACATCCATGCCCGAGGCAGGATTCGAACTGCGACCGTAGTAGTCGCGCGGTTCTGGACTGAGCGCCACAGCGGCTGGCTGCACTGGAAAAAATGAACTGTTTCCGTCATAATTGCTGTATGTCAGAGCGTCCATACATCACGTTGACTAACAGTTGTATTTTCATCTTCAAGAAGATAACAGAAAACGATACAGTGAATAACAGGGTTCTTCATTGCTTATATACTTCGGCTTTATCATAACTGTGCTTTAGGTTTTGTTTCAATATATTCATGTCTGTAGCGCTGATGACTTCTTCCTGTGTGGGAGAAGCTGCCAGAAGATGTAACTGTCGAAACCGTTATTGCTATTATAGCTTTCTTTATATGGTTTGAGTTCCAAATGATTTAGCTTTATGGAGTTATCTACGAGATTGAAAATGCATTTTCCAAAACGTGGGGTGAACGCGCACGATATCAGCAAAGGAACGATTCTGCAACTGCTGAGATGACATTAAGCAGTGTCAATGAAGTCTAGGGAATTTGCGTGGCGACGCCTGGATTAGCACAACAGGAAAGTAACTGCGGAAGATATGACAGCCTAAAGTACACTACGTGATCAAAAGTATCCGGACACCCCCAAAAACATACGTTTTTCGTATTAGGTGCATTGTGCTGCCACCTGCTGCCAGGTACTCCGTATCAGCGACCCCAGTAGTCGTTAGACATCTTGAAAGAGCAGAATGGGGCGCTCCGCAGAACTCAGGGACTTTCAACATGGTCAGGTAACTGGGTGTCATTTGTATCATTCTTCTGTACGCGAGAAGAGATTTCCACACTCCTAAACATCCCTAGGCCCAATGTTTCCGATGTGAAAGTCAAGTGGAAACGTGAAGGAAAACGCACAGCACAAAAGCGAACAGGCCGACCTCGTCTGTTGACTGACAGAGACCGCCGACGGTTGAAGAGTGTCGTAATGTGTAGTAGGCAAGTCCGCAGCTCGTGGTCGTGCGGTAGCGTTCTCGCTTCCCACGCCCGGGTTCCCGGGTTCGATTCCCGCCGGGGTCAGGGATTTGCTCTGCCTCGTGATGACTGGGTGTTGTGTGATGTCCTTAGGTTAGTTAGGTTTAAGTAGTTCTAAGTTCTATGGGCCTGCTGACCATAGATGTTAAGTCCCATAGTGCTCAGAGCCATTTGAACCATTTTTGTAATAGGCAAACATCTATCCAGATCATCACACGGTAATTTCAAACAGCATCACAATCCAGTGTAAGTACTATGACAGCTAGGTGGGAGGGGAGAAAATTTGGATATCATGGTCGAGCGGCTGCTCATACGCCACATATCACGCCGGTAAATGCCAAACGACGCCTCGCTTGGTGTAAGGAGCGTAAACATTGGGCAATTGAACAGTGGAAAAACGTTGTGTGGAGTGACGAATCACGGTGCACAATGTGGCGATCCGATGGCAGGGTCTGGGTATGGCGAATGCCCCGTGAACGTCATCTTCCAGCGTGTGTAGTGGCAACAGTAAAATTCGGAGGAGGTGATGTGGTGTGGTCGTGTTTTTCACGGAGGGGGCTTCCATCCCTTGTTGTTTTGCGTGGCATTTTTCACAGCACAGGCCTACATTGATGTTTTAAGCACCTTTTTGCTTCCCTCTATTGATGAGCAGTTCGGGGATGGCGATTGCATCTTTCAACACGATCGAGCACGTGTTCATAATGCACTGCTTGTGGCGGAGTTGTTACACGACAATAACATCCCCGTAATGGACTGGCCTGCACTGAGTCCTGACCTGAATCCTACAGAACACCTTTGGGATGTTTGGAACGTTGACTTCTTGCCAGGCCTCACTGACCGACATCGATACCTCTCCTCAGTGCAGCACTCCATGAAGAATGGGCTGTCATTCCTCAAGAAACGTCCCAGCACCTGACCGAACGTATGCCTGCGAGAGTGGAAGCTGTCATCAAGGCTAAGGGTGGGCGAAAACCATACTGCTATTTTCAGCATTGCCGATTGAAGGTGCCACGAACTTGTCATTTCAGCCAGGTGCCCGGACACTTTTGATCACGTAGTGAATTTAATGGCTGAGATCAGGGCGAGGGAGAAATGTTTTAGAAGTAGTAACAACAGTGGTGTAACTTAAAATGCATAGCAATAATGAAAATCTATGTACGAGGCTTGCTTTGTAAGTAAGAACCGTTTCGATAGAAAATGAAACGAGTAGACTTTTCTTAGCAATTTTATTTTATGTGAAAGCGTGTACGTTAATCTACTTTTTTAATATGATTCCCACCAACGTTAAGGCACTCATCGTATCGTACAACCAGTATCTTCCACCTCATTAGGCAATAATTGCGCATAGCAGACTTGTTGGCACTCGAGGAAGGTTATGTGATGACACGATGTCGAAAGAGTAAAGCGTCTGTTCTCTGTCACTTTCTCATCAACTTTCTGCACCAAATCTTCAGTAATGACAGAAAATCACCCACTCTGTTCCTCACCATGCACATTCGTTCGGTCATCTTTGAAGCTCTATCCATGTCCGTACTACCACATCGCTCATGATGTTTTCTCCACACACGTCAGTAATGAGACTATGAATTTCAGCCGCTTTCACGAACTTTAGAACTAAGAAAACGAATCACAGCACGCATTTCACAATCAGCGGATTCTCAGTCGGAAGAGTCATTTTGGATACTCACAAACAAACGCAAACACGCCGAATATCGATGTAAATTATGTAGAACACTAGCCTGAAGTACATGCGTTCATGTAAAAGTAAAATTGCTAAGAATAATTTTCCCTTTTGTTTTTATTTCAAAACCGTGCTTGCTTAAAAACATGCCTCCTATATTTACGTAGAAGGTGCAATTTTTCTATGAGCATATGTTAAGTTTTTTGCTAATACGTTAGCTCGTGACTGGCAAATATCAAATTTTCGCTTAACTCCAACAAAACACAGTACTTACTGTTTCTGGTGGGTTGATTTGGCGGAGGGGAGCAAACAGCGAAGTCATCGGCCCCATCGGATTATGCAAGGATGGGGATGGAAGTCGGCCGTATGCTTTCAAAGGAACTATCCCACCATTTCCCTGAAGCGATTTAGGGCAACCACGGAAAACCTAGGTCAGGATGGCAGGACGCGGGTTTGAGCCGTCGCCCTCCCGAATGTGTGTCCATTGTGCTAACCACTGCACCACCTCGCTCGGTTACAGTTCCTGAAAAGAAGCTCTCACAATGAGTATCCGTAGCCCAGAAAAGAACAGCCAGTTGTGCGGTTGTTAGCAAGCATCTGAGAAATCTAAACCGACAATCCTAGTATATGTATCCCTCTCATTCGATTTAATAACGTAGATGTATTCAAACGGAGCTGCAAAATTCCTTCAGTGCACACAAATCGGCGCAGTTTCGTAGTACTTCTTAAAGTATTTATAAAACGTATACTCTGTTCTGGAGGTTTCTTTGCCTGTAGGCCTCCATTAACGCTGAAAGATTTGAGGGATAAAATCCAATTTGAAATGGTTTATTTATTTTTGTGCCACTTTCCTCCTGTTCTCTAGAGTTCTTCACCGATTTTAGAGCATTACGTTACAGCGAATTATTTACTGTATATACTAATATAATTCTTTTTGTTTTACTTTTATGTTCTCGTTTTCGGGTTTTAAATTTTCTTATAGCCAATCCGTGAACTACCTAGCATTGTGTCCCATGAGAAAATAGTCAGGTAGTGCATCAGCCCAAGGAATCTGGTGAATTAAATTAAATACTGTCTGTGCTCCAAGGGACCCGCTAGGGTAGCCGAAATCACTAACGCGCTGCTTCCTGGAGTCGGGTAGGCGCGCCGGCCGCGGATCGCGGTGTGCCGGCCGGCCTGGATGTGGTTTTTAGGCGGTTTTCCACATCCTACTAGGCGAATAATGGACTGGTCCCTACGTCCCGCCTCAGTTACACAGCTCGCAGACATTTGAAACACATTCACACTATCTTCCGATTTACACTAGACGCAGACACTACTTCCATCCCAGGTGCTATGGGGTGGTGGCAGGAAGGCCATCCGGCCATCCCTTCCATTAACCTTTCCAATTCCGTACTTAACCCTGCTCAGAATGTGGGATAAAGGCAGTAGCAAAAGAAAAGAAAGAAAAGACTGTCTGTGCTCCAAGGCGTAATGTTTCTCCACGTTCTCAGTCTGCAAACCACCGGATTGCAAAATCATTGACACGACGGACCCGACGGAAAGTCGGTGGGTAGTGAGTTATGATCTACTCGGACAGGAAAACGGTCGCGGAATGGGAGGGGCGAGAAAAGGGTGGGGAACAGGCATAAGGGCCCTTCCGCAGAAGACAGCAAGCCCCACGCAGGTCCAGTAAATCTTTCCGCCTCAGGAGTTAATTACCCCGCTCCTCCAGTTTACTGCGCCTTAAGGTGACGCGTGAGGGACTCGTATAGGCGGATACCTCCTCCTCCACACGAGACCGCAGCCACGGCCGGAGGCGGGACTTGGGCAGTGAGCGGTATCGCCGGCGTATCGCCCGCGCCTCCCAAAGCAACAACAGCCGGCCAGTGGACACGGCCCTCTGTTCGCGACCACTGGCCCGTGTAATGATACGCCACCGAGCTGCGCCGGCGGCCGAGTTGTCGCCTGCTACCTGGAATCAGGATTCAATTAAACGAGCCGGGATGGGTTTTGGCGTGATCGCGCTTGCTCGGCCCAGAGCACGATCAATGGCCGGCAGGTACTTCGTGTTAAACGCCGTGGGTCCCCATCCGGCTTTCTTGTGCGCCTCTGTGCTGCGGACCACATCACACTTACGGACCACCCACTTGCTGGGCACAGAATGCTTGCTTTTGACCTTCTTTGACATCTGGAATTTCACTAGAATTAAGAACAAACGGAAGAGCGGACGATGAGTGTATTGAGCGATCAAACAGTTTCCGTTCGAAAACCGTGTATTCCAGAATCTGGATGCCAATCATGCAAAATCCCCGTGAGCATTGAGGCAATCATCCCGCCGATGCACCAGGTTGGAAATATCCGTTTGGAACGTACCGACTAAATAATCCCACGACGAAACGCATCGCTTTTTGCTGGATTCTCTGTATCTCTTCTATCAGTCCTACCTGGTAAGCGTTCGAGACAGAAGAAAAAAATACTGAAGAATCGGGCGAACAAGTGTTTTGTATCGGTCGATCAAGTGTACTGTAAGCCACTTATTTCAGGGGCGAACTACAATTCCATAAGATTCTTCCAATGAATCTCAGCATGGCATCTGCTTTTCCTACAATTCGTTTTATTTGATCGTTACACTTACGGTCACTGCGATACGCGTCCGGTCATCCTGATTTAGGTTTTCCGTGGTTTACCTAAATGCTACAGGCAAATGCCGGGATGGTTCCTTCGAAAGGGTATGGCCGACTTTCTTCCCCTCCTTCCCTAATCCGATAGGACCGATGATCTCGCTGTTTGGTCTCCTCCCCCAGAATCAACCATCCTATTACTGCGGATGATTATCCTAGGTATTGCACGGTAATTATTGTTTCTAGCTATTAGTCGCCAATGGTGCAACGTACTGAGGTGGATTTTTTCACCTATTTATATGTTATGTTCAAGATCAAGTACCAGTCTCTGCGGAAATCATCGATCCTCGCTACAGCCTTCTGGCGTTGCTGCTTTCTTATAGACAACCCCATCATCTGCGAACAGCGTTATAGAGCATCCTACGTTATGTACTATATAATTTATATTTACTGTCAACATTACCGGTCCCTGAGCCTATTGGCATTGTCTGGAAATTACCTTTACACCCGTTGATTTAGTGCTGTTAAGACCGACGTGGTAAGTTCTGTCTGCAAGGAAGTCCCCAAATTAGTTACAAACCTGGCACGATACTCAGTAAACCCGTCTTTCTTCACTAAATGGCACTGAAGAACAGTGTCAGATGCCATCCTGAAGTCAACCCGAGCGCCGTTGCCTACAATGCTACAAATCTCACGGAGGAACAGAGTGAGCTGAGTTTCACAAGATCTCTGTTTGAGGAATATATGTTGAATTTTATAGAGGAGACTTTCGTTTTCCAAAAACGTCATAATACGTGTGCGTGCTCAAAAGTAATACTTCAGTTTTTTTATGGGAAAACGAATAAAGTTTTTAAATAAAAGAAACCTTATTAACATTCGATATCTTCGTTCGTCATTTCTATATATTTATTTCTTAACATACTCACCCTGGTGACGAACGCATTCCTCCCAACGAAAAACCATTTAGTTGATACTGTCACTGCTTGGAGTGCTTCATTACTATCAAACTGATGTCCTTGAACGTGCCTTTAAGTTTTGGAAACAAATGAAAGTCGACTGGTGCCACGCACCGACATAGTTACCTTGCATACCAGCATGTTACATGCTACAATTCGGAGCCCTCTAGCGCCAGAGAGCTGCAAATCGTAGACGCGAAGAATAGTGATGTACCATGTTAATAATGTTCCTTTTATTGTAAGGCTTCAAGAATTTTCACATAAAAAACGAAGGCATTACATTTCAGCATGCCCTCGTGCGTGAGCGTAACCCACGTTCTACAATTTTACAACATACTGACGTAAGCCATGTAGGCGTCTAACTACGTGCATGTCTCATACGACCCTTCCTGAAAACGCATATGACCTGCGCTTTTTTTTTCCAGTCGCTAGGTACTGTTACTGTTACTGTTAGAAGGGGATCTAATTCTTTTCCATCTCTGTAGAGCCTGACAGATATCTCGTTTGGTTCAGATGTCTTTCCGCTATTAAGCGACTGTAGTAGTTTCTTATGTATCCCGTGATCTTTTATCTCAGTACCTACTATTCCGGCTTTCTTGAAATGACTGAAACGTATTACGATCTTCCGCCGTGAAAGAATTTCGGACGTCCGAATACAGTAATTCGGCCTTCTCTCTGTCATTTTCCATTTAGTTGCCAATATGTCCACCTGCAGGTTGAATAGAGGATTTCGAACCGCTTAATAAGTCCGATACGTCAATTTGAGATTAATACTTTTCTGCGTTGAAAGTTCTAAGCCCAAACGTGTCGCGGGATAACTGTACTATTGAATTACGACGAACTATGTGTCATTCTTTGTTCGATATAAATACTGATTTTTCACGTTCATAGTAGTTACTAACATTGCAAGTTAGGCAAACACGACTAACATGTGGATGTTCATAATGAGAAGTGGGAACAGTAGTCTTCATTACCACACTGTACTTCACGTCGTTGGGAGATATCCCACATGATCTTGATGCACGTATGTGATTCCCTGTGCTCGTTGTATTCTTTCGTAAACAGCTAATTAATGTAGTATGCCTCTATCTTTCTCGTGGTGTCATATTATGTTAATAGTGTCGTCTGCGAAGCAATTGTCGCGACTCAAGGAAGAGAGTGATAATATTCGAACCCCAGTGTTGTGTAAAAGAAATTTGTGCATAACAGAACTTTATACGACAATGTAACGACTGCCCATAACGTGTGTGTACGTAGCAGCTCGTTCAGTTGAGTAGATAAATACGAGTCTTTCAAAAATCGATCTACCTGAGTCTTTTTCATTGTCAGCAGATCATTAGCACTCTCGAAATGCGAAGATCAGGGCTTCCTGGCTCAAACTGAAACTTTTACTCCTGTCCAGCATCCTGGAAATTTTAATTATGAAAACGTCCCTTAGGTGGATTTTAGAGATACGCTATCCTAAGATTAAATTATTTCGAATCCTTCTTTTAATTTTATAGAGCACAAAGCAATTTTAATTGATTTACTGTTCGAAAAATGTTCTATTAGCTACTTTCAAAAACGATAGCATCTGTTGCAGATCCGTTTTCCTTTCATCTGACAAGTTTTTTTACACCGTTGTGACAATAAAACCAAATTCTTTATTATGTCACTTGTAATCCCTTTCTTGAAAATTTTGTAGTGTTCCAGTCTCAAAGATCGTTAAAGAGTTCTCATCTTGACTACACTAGGAGCAATTTTTTTCACTTAAATCTAACTTCATTTAAAAAACATTTACTTTACTTGTATTAAAATGTGTATCGATTGCTTTTTTAAACTAAAAAAGTCCTTAGGCTGGAGCATACTAACTACAAGTGCATTGTTACGTGTCGCACTCTCCATAAGTTTTACAAGGCGCTTAGGTACTCGACACTCTGACATTCTTCCAGCCTCTTACGTTTTTAAGTCTGGACAAAGTCTCTGTCTCGTGCTGAAAACAATTACAAAGCTTTGTGGCACTTAGCCTGCCTTAGCATCACTAGTGGGCCGGCACATACCGATCATCCTATGTACACTACTACTACTACATCTTATGTACACTACTAGAAATTGTCGTAGCGCATAGTTAGCTTTTCAGATTGTTTGCACCTATACTTAGCTTGGTGTTTCGGGTCTACCAGAAAAAAATTTTTTTGCCCCTTAGCCCGTTACTGATTTCCACGTTACATTTATTCTCACGTACTATCATTGGTATTGTGATAACAATGCTTCTGTGGTAACCTGATGGTCAGCCACCTGTTCAGTACCTTTCAGACACTAACCAAAATAATCTTAAAGTTAACAACAATCACACAGATTTTGGTAACTCCGAAAGTATGTCATCATTCCTTTCACTTGTGGATCCATAGAAAGTCTCCATCTATATTAGGTGGAATATAATGATCGCATTCCTTACAGAGAGAGATGAATCGTTCTTAACATCTACAAAACTGAAGTAGAAGCAATAAAAGTACAAAGCGAAGAAAAATAAGTCCTTGATAAGAAGAGTGTAATGCACGGCCACTGCTGCTGATTTTCTTAATCAAAAAAGCATCGACGCAAATGAGTGAAAATTTCGAAATAGAAATAATGTTACAAACTGGAAGCTGCTACATTTACCGTTACAACAATATCCGTAATATTTGATAGTTCAAAACGAAAATCAGTCCACTTTGCTTATTTTCATTCACTTATGAGATATGGTATTACATTCTGGAATAACTCTTTCTGTTCAAAAACGGTATTTTTGGCTCGGAAAGGGACAGGTGGAGCAGTATGTTATGTAAGTTTGCGAACCTCTTGTCATCTGAATTCTGACATTGACCTCTCAAATATGTTTTCTTTAATTTCGTTTGTTTTGAATACCAGTTTTTTTAACCAAGATTTAGCAGCTTTGACTCAGTTGAAACTAGGCAGAATATTAATACCAGGTTTTTTTTTACCAAGATTCAGCAGCTTTCACTCAGTTGATAATAGGCAGAAATCCAATCTGCATTAGAATCACACCTCCTTGATTATTGAGCACAAAGGCGAGCAGTATTCTGTTGCAACCATTTCCAATAAGCCACCATAATAATTAAAACATCTTAATAGCAATACAAGCACTTTCATGTCTAAACTGACGAATTTTCTCATGAATCACTGCAATTAAGTCGAGGACTTCCTAGGACGAAATGAAACAAATTCCTGTGTTATATTGTTGATTATGTTAGTATACGCTCAACAGCTTGTCGCCTGCATAGAACTCATTTTCAAACTATCTTTTATCTTCTAAGAAGTTTTATGATATTAATTTCTACTACTGACTCGTTCCATGATGAAGGATATTTGTTACTCAATTTGGTCCTACGGAACCAGATGTGTAAAATTAAAAAGAAAAGTTAAAAATAAAGAAGGTGAGACGGAAAATGTGGCGGTGTACAAAGGCTAGGATAAGCAAAACAGATTACGGGTGAAGTTGGGTGTAGTAGTTACTTGAATATGAAAAGATTAGTTCAGAAAGTGAAAGTATCAAACCAGATGAAATGCGGATGATTTTTTTTAAATCAGTGAAAATCTGTTGTTGTCGTGTTGGAAGTCGTCTGTTATGGACACATTCCTTGCTATGTGTTCACACACATATCGATAAGCACTTACATGTTTCAGATGACATTCAATCACTGTCCCGTCTGGTAGAGTAGCTTTATCTTCGGTTGGGAACCGCAAAGCTGTGCGTTAATCAAGTAGCTTAACACAGATTAGTCAGACAATCGTATTGTTTCTCGCTGGGAATCAGTTAATAAGGCTCGCATGGCTTGTGAACAAGAGGGCGCTCTTCGCTTCCGTTTATTCCCGTGAATATACTCTGCATTCCTGCTTGCTGCCGCATGTTCATGCCGAACTGTTTGATGTACACGCTGTGCCTGAGTTACTTAAACTGGCACATTGAAGCGATATCGTCCAGATCTATAGTGAGATGGATGCTTAATTGCGCTGCGTTAGGATACGTATACAATACGTGGTTTTTCGGATTTATTTACGCGAGATACTTTGCAGTTGTATTGTATTTGAGAAATTTTGATTCTTTGTTCGACTTCGCAGTTTGGTTGGAACACTTGGGAAACAATATCCATTTTCCGCTCAGTTACCCGTGCCTGCAAGTTGCTTGTATCGTTGCTTTTCCACTTACAAATTAATATTATGGACGTTAATATGAATGTACGGTTGTTTTACTGCCTCTTCTTAATGTATGGTCATGTAAAGTATCATGGTCCTTTTAAGGACGCTTGTACGTAAGACAGAGACTCTGCATTCATTTTCTGCACTATACTTACATGTTTATTCCGTATTATTACAATTTGCGATTTTTATGAAGCAATTGTTCTCTCCTGTGACATTTATTGAAAATGTCACGTATGTTTAATTAAGTAATTTGTTCATCAGAAATGAAAGTTCCCTATTTTTAAATAAAATTTTCATCCAGCAAGGTATGTGTGTGATATAGTGGAACTTCAAGACACGTGTTTGTAGTGACGAAGACGTGGAAATTAGCTGCCGTACGATCTTATTTTAGTTTATTAGGTGTTGTAGCATACAGAGTGCAAGTTCATTTGCATTACACGAGTAACTCCTAGAAAAAGGAGTGATTCATTAACACAGTTATGGTGTAGTTAAATGAGATTGGTTGTAAAGACGATGGTTTCAATTGAAGTTGGCTTATTTTATATTAAATCCCCCATTCACTATTCAGTTGCGCTATGAGAAAGTTTCTGGTCACAACAGCACTTAAGTTAGACCGATCACGTTTTGTTCACTTACGGGTCAGATATCATAAAACGCGGAATATTTTCAGAGCATTAAAACCAATAAAATAATATATTACGAACTCACAGGTGCTCTAGGCGCTACAGTCTGGAACCGCGCGACTGCTACGGTCGCAGGTTCGAATCCTGCCTCGGGCATGGATGTGTGTGGTGTCCTTAGGTTAGTTAGGTTTAAGTAGTTCTAAGTTCTAGGGAACTGATGACCTCAGAAGTTAAGTCCCATATTGCTCAGAGCCATTTGAACCATTTTTTTTTGAACTCACAGGTAGTGATGGGCATTCTTTGTAACAGGCTAACATATCGTCATCATGGAAGCGTTGCTGGCATTGATGTTTAATACGTAGGAGTGTTACTAAAGTGCAGAAAGGATAATATTCCTGGACCTGAGGTAATCTGAACTCCAAACGTTTGGATGTGAAGCCACCGAGCAACGCCTGTCTTCTAGATTGGTATTAAACTCCACCGTTCTTTTACCGCAGTTGCAACAGTACCTTTGTCGTCTGTTATCAGCCCCTCTAAACCACAGGTTGTGAAAATATACTGCTAACAAAAGCTCACGACTGCAGCTCGTCATTTTGCTAGCACGAATTAGGTTGTGAAACGTTGCACAACTCAAATGTCACGACGGACATTACAGATGCAAGTGGTGTGTCCGACGTACAGGAAGAGAATCGTGAAATCAGACGTGAATAACTCATTAGGCACCTATAGTAGCAGTTAGACGCGGGCGCGCAACCCAGATGCCGCAGAATAATGATCAGATGGGAGGCATTATTATGGGCGCAGCCTTTGCAGATTAAAAGTAGCCTACTTTCTCCGCACTCGCCGAGATAGCAATCAGCCGAGTGCAAGCTATCCATTTGCATGTAATGCGCGGTTCTGGGCTCGGACCACATCTCCGACAGGCACCGTGTCTCCTGTGTTTCAGGTGCTCGGATGCACGGATATTAGGAACATTTCCTTTGACCGTACGAAACCGAGACCAATGCTGGCACATTTTCCATGAAATTTACCCAACAGCCCTGTATTGTTCTTACCCGCGACGAGACTCAAGAGAAAGTCACCGACGTACGTGCTGATCAACATCTGCAAAACGGTTCCCAGGGAATAAGTATCTAGGTCTCAGTCCGAATATTCCTTCTTTCAAGTGAAGTTAGCCTCGATTATGTTCATCAGCCACTGAGGAAATTTCACTTGTATTGTTAGTCGTTTGACATCAGCGCCAAAGAATTGCATTTTTTGTAGCGTGAAAACATACTACATATACACACTGAAGCGCTGAAGAAACTGGTATAAGCATGGACATTCAAATATAGAAATATGGAAACAAGCAGAATACGGCGCTGCGGTCGACAACGCCTACGTAAGAACACAAGCATCTGGCGCAGTTGTTAGATCGGTTACTACTATTATAACGGCAGGTCATCAAGATTTAAGTGAGTTTGAAAAAAACATGGCTCTAAGCACTATGGGACTTAACATATGAGGTGATTAGTCCCCTAGACTTAGAACTACCTTAGCGTTTTACGTTTTTGTGTGATGTCTGGACTTCTTCCCAAAATATTGGGATTGGGGTCTTAATGTGCTGTACAGTGGTTTGGTCACCCATTATTTGTAAGTGGTCACTCAGCCACCGTTAATTATTTTTACCTGTTTTGTACTGCTATTTTATTTTTAGTTTTATCTACCTGTTTTGATGTGCTGTGTCCAATCTTGCAATTTGAACATTACCAATTCTCGCAAAGATCGGCTCTGAATTGATCTTTTGGGAACGGGCGCTGATAACCTCGTTGTTGTGCGCCCTAAAACACTAATCATCATAATCATAATCATCATCATCATCATCATTAGAACTACTAAAACCCAACTAACCTAAGGACATCACACATACCCATGCCCGAGGTAGAACTTGCGACCGTAGCAGCTGCGCGGTTACGGACTGTAGCGCCTAGGACCGCTCGGTCACAGCGGCCGGCTAAGTGAGTTTGAACGTGTTGTTATAGTCGGCGCAAGAGCGATGGGACACGGCATCTCCAAGATAGCGATGATGTGGGGATTTTCCCGTACGACCACCTCACGAGTGTACCGTGAATATCAAGAGTACGGTAAAACATCTACATCTACATCTACATCCATACTCCGCGAGCCACCTGATGGTGTGTGGCGGAGGGTACTTTGAGTACCTCTATCAGTTCTTCCTTCTATTCCAATTTCGTATTGTTCGTGGAGAGAAAGATTGTCGGTATGCCTCTGTGTGGGCTCTAATATCTCTGATTTTATCCTCATGGTCTCTTCGCGAGGTATACGTAAGAGGGAGCAATATACTGCTTGACTCCTCGGTGAAGGTATGTTCTCGAAACTTCAACAAAAGCCCGTACCGAGCTATTGAGCGTCTTTCCTGAGGAGTCTTCCACTGGAGTTTATCCTGCATTTCAGTACAATTTTCCATTGTTACAACCTCTCGATATACTACAGCATCATCCGCAAAAAGCCTCAGTGAACTTCCAATGCCGGCCGCGGTGGTCTAGCGGTTCTAGGCGCTCAGTCCGGATCGCAGGTTCGAATCCTGCCTCGGGCTTGGATGTGTGTGATGTCCTTAGGTTAGTTAGGTTTAATTAGTTCTAAGTTCTAGGCGACTGATGACCTCAGAAGTTAAGTCGCATAGTACTCAGAGCCATTTGAACCACTTGAACTTCCAATGTTATCCACAAGGTCATTTATGTATATCGTGAATAGCAAGACGTCCAATACATCAAGTCTCCGACTTAGCTGCAGCCGGAAAAAAGATCCTGCAAGAACGGGACCAATGACGACTGAAGAGAATCGTTCAACGTGACGTAAACGCATTTCTTCCGCAAATTGCTGCAGATTTCAATGCTGGACCATCAAAAAGTGTCAGCGTGCGAACTATTCAACGAGAAATATCATCGATTTGGGCTTTCGGCGTCGAAGGCCCGCTCGTGTGTCCTTGATGACTGCACGACACAAAGCTTTACGCGTGGCCTGAGCCAGTCAGCACCGACATGCGACTGTTGATGGGAAGATACAGGTTGCCTTGTCGGGCGAGTCTTGTTTCATATTGTATCGAGCGGATGGACGGGTACGGGTATGGGGACAGCTTCATGAGTCGACAGACCCCGGATGCCAACAGAGGACGGTTCAAGCTAGTGGAGGCCATGTAATGGTGTGGGGCGTCTGCAGTTGTAGTGACATGGGACCTCTGATACGTCTAGATACGACTTTGACAGGTGACACGTACTTAGGTATCCCGCCTGATCACCTGCATCCATTCATGTCAATTGTGCATTCGAGCATGACAATGTGACACCCCACACGTCCAGAATTGCTACGGAGTGCCTGCAGGAACACTCTTCTGAGTTTAAACACTTCCGCTGGCCACCAAACTCCCCAGACAATGAGCATTATTGAGCATATCTGGGCTGCCTTGCATCGTGCTGTTCAGGAGAGATCTCCACCCCTCGTACTCATGCGGATTTATGGACAGCCCTGCATGATTTCATGGTGTCACTTCCCTCCAGCACTACTTTCGACATTAGTCGAGTCCATGTCACGTCGTGTTGCGGCACTTCTGCGTGCTTGCTGGGTCCCTGTAAGATATTAGGCAGGTGTACCAGTTTCTTTGTCTCTTCAGTGTATGAGCAACCTGCTAGACAACAGAAAAGTTTGCAGTTTTCAATTCGTGTTATAATTTTACATAATTTAATTCATAATTATGCTCACTGATTATTTGTTTACTTATTTACTGTTGGCATTGTATTTTACAACTTGCTAATTTCTTTATCCACTCTAAGGTCATGTATTAAAGTCAGTACCGTATTTGAATCATTCTTCATTCACTGTGTCAGTTCATGCTTTCCTCTCTCTTCTTTTTAAGAACATGTTACTGTTATGTCCTGGGTTCATTATGCGCAGCTTCCGGATTAGCTGTATGATAGGTCTTCTAATTTATCTTACCTGAAACAACAGCAAAAGTTAAATTAAATTCCAGGTAACAGGCGAAATTGGTTTTGCAGTTCATTGTGTCACGAAAACTACTCTCGAACTCCTGTCAACATCAAACTGTCTGAATGCAGAAAGGAAATAACCAATGAAATGAAATTGATATTGATTTCTTTTAATTGAAAATATGTTTCATTTAATTTCACGTCAGATATTTGTAGTTGCATCTTCGATTTACATAAAGAAGCCATTTAACAAATAAGTAAATCAGGAGCTAATTCCTTTTGCGGAAATTTTTTTTACAAGTGGAATCAGAAAATGAAGAATAATATATATTTTCTCTGATTTTCACCATATGCACTGTGGATAAGAGAACTAAATAGTATACAAGCACTTTTTCGTCAACTTTGTTGTGCTAGAGTGTGGTAGTTTAAGTGAATCGGGCTGTTGCTGTTAGCAAAGAGAGGGGGCGATGTGCAAATCACGTGTTTAGCTCGGTACCTTTCTGCTGATAATCTCGGCGTTGAGGGCCCTAAGCTCCTCCCTTCGTTGCCTTTTATTCAGTTCTACAGTTAACAATTATTACAAACGCTATACTGTAAAAAGACTGCAGTCACACTAAAGACACTCATGCAGCTCTTTTGCAACATGGAGATAGGAAACGGTGAACAATCTCTACTCACTGATGCTGGAGTACAGTGTGGATTACCCTAGACGACTAACACCTAATTCAAGAAGCACATGGAACTCCTCAGCAATCTGACAAAAAGAAGAGAGACGTTAACGTTTACTGAGAAGTTACAAAAATACTTTCAATAATACTTGTAATTTCTATTCAGGCTTAACCTGTTCAGACTTCATGTCCACATTTAGAACATATGTAACAATGGAGCATTCGTCAAGTGAATGGCAACACCGCTGAGACCGCAGAAATGATTTGCAAAAATAATGTCAAAATACGTAGTATCTTTGATAATATGGCCAGACGTGGGAACGCGTAACGTTAACAGGAACATTGTCGAACAACATCGTTTTGGTGACACAGTTATTACGATGTGGGGAGGCGTAATGCTGTATGGGCGTACTGACCTCCAAATCTTTGGACAAGGTACACTCACCAGTCAACGTCATTGTGACACTGTACTCCTTCCCCCAAGTGCGTCTTTTCAGGGTTGCATTCGGCCCTGATTTCATTCCTACGGACGATAATGCGCGACCGCAACGGATATCTCAGGTGAAGGATCTCTTTAAACTAGAGAATATTCTGTGAATGGGCTGGTCTTCTCGTTTCCCCAGACTTAAATTTTGTCGAACACTTACGTGACGCGTTTGGAGACGTACTGCAGAAAGACAACACGCAATGTTGGAGGAATTGAACGCTCTACCACAAGAGCTCCCTCCCAACCTTGTACGCAGCATGGGAGCATGTTGCACAGCAGGAATTCCCGTCCTTGGCGATCACGCATCCCTGTTAAGAATAATGTCCCGTCGTTTATAATGTCTAGGGGACCCTCATGAGTCGCGGTGACTTCAGTGTAATTACTGTCTTCCAATAAAAGCGTCATTTCTGTTCTTGTCACTGCGTATTTCTTTTAGGTACTTTCAGCACTACTCTGTAGCAGTTCCTTCTACGTATGGTCGAAGTTTCATCGAGCTATGTTACTTGACAGTGACACGTCTTGCGAATGTTCCTTTCGTCCTTACGTTTAGCACACCAGTGTACACTGGAGGCCTGTGCGATGGGAGGACTTGTCTGATGACGTAGTACAAAAATAAATGTGGATAGATTGGAAGACATTGGGTGATCTAGAATGAGAGTAAGAGTTTAACAATGCTCTGGAAAACTTACGACCGAACAAGAAAAAAGGGACATATAAAATTTTGTTCGTTATTTCTAAGATCATTGGTGGTAATGATAACTAAACGACTATTCAAGTTGGTATGTAGAATCTCATGAAACAGGAAACATTCCATAAAACCGTCGGAAAAGTGTCGTGCACACACTCTCGAAGATAGCAAGCCAGTTAAGTACAGGAATTATCGCACAGTCGGGTTAACAGCTTACGCATCCAAGTTTCTGACAAGAGTTATATACACAAGAATCCTAAAGAAAACTGATGGTCTCATAAGTGACGAACTGCATGACTTAAGCAGAGGTAAAAGCCAGAGGGGTACTTTCATTAGATTTTTCCACTTAGAAAAAGAGTAGTATTAAAATTGAGGATGGAAAGATATCAATAGCAAGATTCATTGATGACATTGCTAATCTCAGTGAAAGTGAAGACAAATTGCAGGATCTGCTGAATGAAATCAATAATCTAAAGAGTACAGAATATGGATTGAGAGTAAACCGAAGAAAAACGAAAGCAATGAGGAGTAGCAAGAAATGAAATTGGTGATGAACTTAACATCAAAATTGATGACCACGAAGTCGTCTAAGTTATGGTGCAAATGGCTCTGAGCACTATGGGACTTAACATCTGAGGTCATCAGTCCCCAAGAACTTAGAACTACTTAAACCTAACTAACCTAAGGACATCACAAACATCCATGCCCGAGGCAGGATTCGAGCCTGCGACCGTAGCAGCAGCGCGGTTCTAGACTGAAGCGCCTAGAACCGCTCGGCCACACGGGCCGGCGTCTAAGTTATGGAATTCTGCTATCTTTGATGCATAATAACCCATGACGGACAGACCAAGTACGACGTAAAAGGCAATCTAGCGCAAGCAAAAGAAGTGTGCTAGTACCAAACGTTGACTTTGACTGAGGAAGAATTTTTTGAGGATATTCATTTGGAACACAGAAGCATCGTATGGTAGTGACTCATTGATCTTGGAAAAATGGGCAAAGAAGAGAATGGAAGCTTCTAAATATGGTGCTATAAAAGGAAGTTGAAAATTAGATGGATAAGAAATGTGAAGGTTCTTTGTAAAAATATCACGACATAGCTTCCATGGTATTTGAGGGAGCTGTAGAGTGTAAAAAAACTCTAGGGGGAGACAGAGATTGGAATACATCGAACAAATAATTGGGAACATAATAGCAAGTGCTACTGTGGGATGAAGAGGTTGGCACTGTAGCGGAATTGTTTCAGTCTGTGCCTCTCGTGAGTAAAGAGCGAGTGAGTGAAGCTGAAGGAAAAGGAATATTTCGTTATGAGAAGCCCTGAATACTTGCATATGACTGTGGAAACTATCGTTTAACAGCAAAAAAGTAAATAAAAAATTTTAGAAGTAAGAAAAACGTAAAATGAACAGAAATACAAACAGCCGGTGCTTGCGGTCTCTGCTCTATCACGTAATTTATTGACACTGTTCGTGCCAAGGATTCTAATTCTACCTGTGAAGGAATCGTTAACAAGCAAAAATTTAATTTCATAGTTATTGCGTTCGACACACACTGGATGTGGCGCGAATAATACGACAAACGTTTCCAATTTTGAAAATTTTAACCTGATAGAAGACTGCAGAGAACACAACCCGTATGTTACATAGTGCTCACTTTCAACATTTTCAGAAATGTCCTACAGTAAAAAGATCGAAGATACAGTACTTTACAAGTCGTGATGCCGGTGCAACCTGACAAGAGGTTATTATTTATATAGTAAAAAAAAAGTTCAAATGTGTGTGAAATCTTACGGGACTTAACTGCTAAGGTCATCAGTCCCTAAGCTTACACATTACTTAACCTAAAGTATCCTAAGTATAAACACACACAACCATGCCCGAGGGAGGACTCGGACCTCCGCCGGGACGAGCCGCACAGTCCAGGACAGTAGCGCCTTAGTCCGCTCGGCTAATCCCGCGCGGCTATAGTAAATGACTTCGAATATTTTGTCAGGCATGATTTCGTTCGTCGGCTTATCGCTTCGGCTACCAGTCGTATTTGAGAATCCAAACAATGCAGAGAAAGTGATAATTTTTTCTCGCAAATGTGAATTTCACCTCTCTCAGTTCGTTCTTGTGATCTAGAGAGTTGTACACAACGTTATCCATGTTGATACCGTCTTCCCAGTTTTCTGGAAAACATTCGACTTTCTCCCGCACAGTAGCTTCGTGAACAAAATACGAGGTTCTAAAAACCGGTAGCCATCGTCATAACTCCATAGCAGATACAATCCAACGTTTTCTAATGGGAATAAAATGTCAGATAAAGATTTTACTTCGGGCTTACACTGTTTTACTATACATACAATACAGGACTGGAAGGTCCATGAGGTTTTCTGCGAATAATCATACTGTACATAAAAAACATGCAGCGCCAAAAGATTATTCCGAAATGCAGGAGACTTACAGAAAACTGACGCCTGATACAGGGACTGGTAGTTGACCCTCACCAAAAGTAAACGCAGCGCATTATGCAAACGTAGCTGGAAAGACCCTTTATTATACAAGTGACGTATACTGGAACGAACACAGAAAACTAGCGGTGGAAATAGTATATGTCAAGTTCACCGACTTTCTCCTCCGCGTGCGAAAATATTTTGTTGGCGTCCATGTATATAGGGAGAAATGACCATCATAAAATAAGAAACGTCAGAGAACGTACGGAAAGATGTAAGTGTTTGTTTTTCCCGCGCGCTGTTCGAGAGTGGAACGGCAGAGAAATAGCTCGAAGGTGAGTCGATGATCCCTCGGTCAAGAACTGTGAATTGCAAAGTAATCGAGTAGATGTAGATATAAACCCATTGGATAAATCCATAGGAGATGTAACTCCTTCCGAAAAACATGGGAAACAGTGGTATTTGATCGGTTGTGGCTCTTCTGTTTCAGACATATAACTAAAATTGGTCATTTTTCTCCTCCGCATTCCATACACTCGTATTTAGTTGCACTAAATTTAGTAAGTCATTAACCGGTTCTGTGATCTGATTAGGAACGTCTACGCTTTTCTTTTATTATATGTAATTTGTGTATTATTACTATTGATTTACAAGCTACGTCAACATTTACCTTTCACAGTTGGTTATTGTCTAAACGTTTACTCTACTGCAAAAATAAAAATAGAATTTCTTATTTTTACAATTGTTACGTTTCAATAATTAACAAATGGACCAGTTCTTTTCCAGAAGCAGTCTTCCGACGTTTGATTGCACCCGTCAGAATGTTCTCTCGTGTAACAATCGTTTCACCTGAGTAGCAATAATATTACAGTATTATCGACAGCTGTTGGCATAGTGTAATATGAACAAGTCGATATTAATTTATCTGCGTCGATAAATAATTCGCTTCTCCGCTGTAAGGTTCCTCAAAATAGTATTCTAGCATATCAAACTAGTATTTAATTTACAGCGATTTGAAAGTACTTCTGCAATCATCTAGGGTATATTTCAAAAATTAAAGCGCAGTAGTGCAAAGTAGCACCAAAACTAGTCTTTCGTGATGAAATACTTAATTTTCAGGTTTTTTCTTCCTTTTCATTTTTCTTGGTCTCAATTCATGAACAACAACAGTGGTTGGGTAGGAATCACTGTAATATGGACTGTTTTAAGAATGATATGTGACCTATAAAAGCGTTTCTGCTTCCAGCTAAACGAATGCTGTTTCTAGACGCAAATGAGAAAGTTTCTGAAGCATCCCCGCGAAGCGAAACGGCGTACTGCGCTTCTTCATCTCTGTCAAAACAACTGCAGGTATTTGCTTAATAGCAGTTGTTTGGACTGCCGAGGAGAGCCATTCATCTCCCAGGCAAGCTTTCGTGACTCGCCGGAGAGACACGCGGCCTTTATTGTGTTTGCACAGAGTTAGCGGCCGTTTGTTCGCGGCCGGGTGACAAAGCACGCAGCGCCCCTGCCGGCTGCTGGCTCCGCAACACGCCAAGCGGAGTTGTCACGCCAGGTTGCCTACTGAGATGGGCTGTGAGGCTAGTTAAGGGATTACACGACGGTCATCACATATTTCGGGCGTCCTTGCGTGGTATAAAGTATCTACCCACATTTCACAACAGTTTTCACGCCATACATCAAAGGTGTATTCGCTTCTCAATTTCTTCCCTTCAATTATGACCTCACCACATTGCTTACGAATTCCATGTAGTGTACCTTTTCCTTTAATTTTTTGCTGTCAGCATGAGTAAAAGCAACAATTACATAATTTTTAGCCTTCAAAAATTACGCTATTTACCCAGGAACCAATACGAAAAATTTAAGATACGCAATCTCTACAATCAATTGAGCTAAAAGCAAGTACCTGAAATCCAAACACATTAACATTCGGAAACTGTGAAGAATTGCCTGATAACTCATATGAACTTTTATCACTTTGGTAACAAAGTTAATCAGACAAGTAGGAAGCAAACGACTAGTTTTACCTCTGTTTTCATTCCAAGAAGAAGAAAAATCAAGACACGTTCATAGGATTTGTCCACCTGTAAAAAGCCTTCGGCAATGCCAAATGGTGCAAGATGTTCGACATTATATAAGGAGATACTGGTAATATACAATATGTAAAAGAACCAAGAGGTAACAATAAGACTGGACGACCAAGATCGAAGTGCTCGGATTAAAAAATGTGTAAGACAGGGATGTAGTCTTTCTCCGCTACTGTTCAGTCTGTACATCGAAGAAACAATGATGGAATTCAAAGAAACGTTCAGGAGTGGAATTAAAATTGAAGGTGAAAGGATATCAATGATACGATTCGCTGATGACATTGCTATACTGAGTGAAAGTGAAGAAGAATTACATGACCTGCTGAATGGAATGAGCGATCTAATAAGTACGGAATATGGACTGGGAGTAAAATGAAGAGAGACGAAAGTAATGAGAAGTAGTAGAAGTGAGAAAAGTGAATAACTTAACATCAGGATTGATGGTCACGAAGTAGCTGAAGTTAAGAAATTCAGCTACCTAGATAGTAAAATACCCAATGGCGGATGGAGCAAGAACATCAAAAGCAGACTAGCAATGACAAAAAAGGCATTCCTGATAAAGATAAGTCGACTAGTGTCAAACATAGGCCCTAATTTGAGGAAGAAATTTCTGAGAACGTCCGTCTGGAGTACAGCATTGTACGGTAGTGAAACACGGACTGTGGGAAAACCGGAACAGAAGAGAATCGAAGCATTTGAAATGTGGTGCTACAGACGAATGTTGACAATTAGGTCGCTTGATAAAGTAAGGAATGTGGAGGTTCTGCGCAGAATCGGAGAGGAAAGGGATATATGGAAAACACTGATAATGAAAAGGGACAGAATGATGGGACATCTGTTAAGACATGAGGGAGTGACTTCCAATGTACTAGAGGGAACTGTAGAGGTCAAAAGCAGTAGAGGAAGACACAGATTTGAATACAGCCTGCAAATAATTGAGGACATAGATTGCAAGTGTTACTCTGAGATGAAGGGGTTGGCGCAGGAGAGGAATTACTGGCGGGCCGTATCAAACCAGTCAGACAACTGATGACCACCCCCCACCCCCACCCACCCCCCTCCACACCCCAGAAAAAAAATTCATTCCAACAAAATTAGAGGTCGAATAATACTACTGTCTTAGCAGTGGACATTGAGCCTTTTTTTCTCTTTCTTCCGAATCTTTTAACTGAACTGATGCTGCCAGACATTTATTTATCACTTGTGATATCCTCTACATCTCCGAGTAGCATTTGCACCTTACCTCCTCAAGTATTCGTTTGATCTGTTCCAAATTATGTCTTCTAAGTAGTTACGATCTGCTGTTCCCTCCAGTACAATATAACTCAATCCTTGCTAGCTTAATACACGTCGAATCATTCGGGCCATTCTTCTTGTCAGTGTTTCCTATGGGTTCCTTCATTCGGGGGGTCCCAGAGACTCTCCTCAATCCTCTTCGTAACAGTCCGCTTAATTTCCTACAACCATTCATAGCAACACATCTCAGACGCTTCGGTTTTCTTTAGTTTCAGCTTCCTACAGTCCATGAGTCATTGCAATACAATGTTCCCTAAACTATGACCTATATTTGATACTAAAAGACTTATTTTATATTTGATACTAGAAGACTTATTGTCTCCAGGAATGCCCTCTTTACCCGCGCTAGTCTGCTTTTTATGTCCTCCTTGCTTCGTCCGTCATGTGTTATTTTGCTTCTAAGGTAGAAAAATTTCTTAATTTCGACTATTCATGGCCATCAATTTTGAAGTAAAAATTACGACATATGTCATTTCTGCCATTCCTCATTCATTTCGTCTTTCTTCAGTCTACTCTAAATCCGTATTTTGTACTCATTTGATTATTCTTTTCATCCAATAGGTTCTGCAATTCTTCCTCACTTTCACTGAGGATAGCAATGCCATCAGCGAATCTTGACGCTGATATACTTCCACCCTGACTTCTAATCGTACTCTTGAAACATTTATTTTCGTCAATGTTTCTTCAATGTATATACTGTACAGTAGCATCGCGTAACTGCATCCCTGTCTTACGCCCTTTTGCATCCGAGCACTTCTCTCTTGGTCTTCCACTGTTATTTTTCCCTCTTGGGTTTGCGCATCTTTAGTACCAATACTTCCCAATTACTTACTCCTGGTTTACTCAGAATTTCCAAGTGGTTGCAACATTTGACATTCTCTAATACGTTTTCTAGGTCGATAAATCATATGAACGTGTCTTGACGTTCCTTGTCTAAGTTCAATTTGCCAGACACATCGCCAGAACTGCCTCTCTGTTGCCTCTACTTTCCCTAAGGCCAAACTGATCATCATCTAAGACATCTTCAAATTTCGTTTCCCTTTTTTTTAATATTACCTTTGTCAGCAACTTGGATGCATGGCCAGTTAAGCTAGCTGTGTGACAAGTCTCGTACTTATCTACCCTTACTATTTTTGAAACTGCGTGAACGGCAGTTTCCGAAATTTTGAAGATATGTCTTCAGTCTCAGAGATCGTATACTTGAACTCCACTTCCTCCAGCGTTTTTAGGAATTTCGAAGAAATGTTGTCTGTCTCTATTTATCGCAAGTCTTCCAAGGTTTTGTTATACTCTGTCTCTTACAGTGGATCCCTTATGGATTCCACATCGACTCCCACTCTCTCGCAGAGGCTTTGAGTGTACTCTTCCCATCAGCCGTGTGCATCGCATTTAACAGCGGTATTCTCACAGCACTCTTGATGTCTTTGCTTTCAATTTCTTCTACTGTTCTTTTGATTTCTTTCAATGCTGAGACACTCCTTCCAACGATAATTTCTTTTTCATTTTCGTCTTTTTATCCTACAGCCATTTCGCCTTGACTTAGCTGTACTTCCTATTTATTTCACTGCTAAGTGATTCTACTGTTGTATTCCTGTGTTTCCCTCAGCATTTTTGTATTTCTCCTGTTACCCGAAATTTCTTTGAGGTTATCTATATTAGTCCATCTATCTTCTGTGACTCCCCTTTTTACAGACGTCAGTACCTCTTCAACAGAATTGCGTACTGTGTTTCCTATTACTTGCTGAAATTTACTGTAGAACTCAATCTTTCTACTTTCTCATTACTGCTACCAAACCGTCGTTCTTACTTAACTCTATCGTCTATTCCTCCCACTAGTCCATCATTCCAGTCCTCCAGGATTTCTATATTATCACCTCCTTTCGTGTATAACACCTATATCCGCAAACACTTTCTCTGTCATTTCATCTACCGCTTGTAGCACATACATCTGCACTGTGACTCTTAGCGTTAGTTTGTTGTCGACAAGCTCTTTTAGTGAAAAATTGTTTTCGTGTTTTCTATGGCCAGAAGGTGTCCTCTGAAAAACATTATATGAGCCAGCCCAAAGACGCCCTTTTAGTGAAAAACTGTTTCGGAGTTTTCAACGCCTGGAGACTGTCCTTTGAAAAAATTTATATGATCCAGCCGAAATGTAATTATCGTTTCCTGAGAGAACCTCATAACCTCATGTCATAGACACTACTCCATATTAGAGCTGGGGTACATGGCTTATTGCATCATCTTTGCGATGCTAATGGAGTGCTCAGGTCGGTGAATCCCTGTTGTACTAGGAATTTTCCCATCGGGATGGCTACCAGGTAAATTCCAACCAATTTACACTTGTTCTCACATCTCATACGGAACCACGAAAGAAACATGCAGTAGGCGTTACTAAAAAGCATGCACTATAGATACGTGAATCCAAAGGATACTGGAAGGAAGAGATGAGGTGAGGCAGAAGATAGATCACGTAACCACACACTGATGCCTGTGAATAAATTTAACGTTACAATCAAGGTTTAATTGCTTTTCAAAATCATGGCAGCATGAAGAAATTAATTACAAATGAAAAGAGCTAGAACCAAAGACAGAAAAAGTTTTGCAGAAGTTAGAAATATATCACGTACTTCAATGCGAGGTGCTCGAAATCTGGCAGAAAATCCATAGAAATTCTGGTCATACATAAAGCACATCAGTGCAAGAAGCAATCAATACCTTCAATGTGCGATAACAACGGTGAAGTCACTGATGCCAGTGTCACTAAAGCAGAGTTATTCAGAAATGGCTCCAAGCACTATGGGACTTAGCATCTGAGGTCATCAGTCCCCAAGAATTAGAACTACTTAAACCTAACTAACGTAAGGACATACCACACATCCATGCCCGAGGCAGGATTCTAACCTGCGACCGTAGCAGCAGCGAGGTTCCGTACTGAAGCGCTTAGAACCGCTGGACCAAAATCAGAGTTATTAAACATGGTTTTCTGAAACTCCCTCACTAAAGATGACGAAGTAAAAATTTCTGAATTCCAATCAAGAACGATTGCCAAGATGAGAAACATAGAAGTAGATATCTTCGGTGTAATAAATCAGCTTAAATTACTTAATATAGCGAAGGCCTACGGTCCAGATTGTGTAACAGTCAGGTTCCTCTCAGAGTATGCCGGTACAATAGCTCAATATTTAGCAATTATATATACCGCACGATCACAGAAAGATCCATACCAAATGCTTGAAAATTTCTCAAGTCACACCAGTACCCAAGATCCGCTGAATTACAGGCCCGTATCATTAACATCGATTTGCAGTAGGGTTTTGGAACATAAGTTATATTCGAACATTATGAAGTACCTCGAAGAAAACGATTTATTGACACATAGTCAGCACGGATTCAGTAAATATCGTTCTTGCGAAACACAACTAGCTCTTTATGAAGTAATGAGTGCTATCGACAGGTGATGTCAAATTGATTCCATGTTTTTAGATTTCCAGAAGGCTTTCGACACCGTTCCTCACAAGCGTCTTCTAACCAAACTGCGTCCCTATGGAATATTGCTTCAGTTGTGCGACTGGATTCGTGACTTCCTGTCAGAAAGGTCACAGTTGGTAGTAACAGACGGAAAGTCATCTAGTAAAACAGAAGTAATATCCGGAGTTCCCCAAGCAAGTGTTATAGGCCCTCTATTGTTCCTGATCTATATTAACGACATACTCGTAGGAGACAATCTGAGTAGCCCGCTTAGATTGTTTGCAGATGATGCTGTCATTTATCGTGTTGTAAAGTCATCAGATGATGAAAACGATTGCAAAATGATTTAGATAAGATATCTGTATGGTGCGAAAAGTGACAATTGACCCTGAATAAAGATGAGTGTGAAGTTATTCAAATGGGAACTAAAAGAAATCCGCTAAATTTCGATTACGCGGTAAGTCACACAAATCTGAAGGCTGTAAATTCAACTAAATACTTCATTACAACTACAAATAACCTAAATTGGAACGATCACATAGAAACGTTTTGGGTAGAGCAAACCCAAGACTGCGATTCATTGGCAGAACACTTAGAAGGTGCAACAGGTCTACTAAAGAGACTGCTTACATCACGCTTGTCTGCCCTATTCGGGAGTATTGCTGTGCGGTGTGGGATCCGCATCAGGTGGGACTGATGGGTGACATCAAAAAGTTCAAAGAAGGGCAGCTCGTTTTGTATTATCGCGAAACAGGGGAGACAGTACCACAGACATTATACGTGAATTGGAGTGGCAATCATTAAAACAAAGATGTTTTTCGTTGTGACGTGATCTTATCTTGAAATCACCAGTTTTCTCCTCCGATTGCGACAACATTCTGTTGGCACCAAACTACATAGGGAGAAATGATCATCGCGATAAAATAAGAGGAATCAGGTCTCGCACAGAGAAATTTAAGGGCTCGTTTTTCCAGCGCGCCGTTCGAGAGTGGAACGGTAGACAGCTTGACGGTGATTCATTGAACCCTCTGCCAGGCTTTTTATTGTGAATAGCAGAGTAATCACGTAGATGCAGATGTAGATCCTCAGGCTGTCGCCTGTCACAGTTAGGTCTTTTTGAGCATATTAGAGTGCTTTTTATGAATTTATTCCTATTGTCAAGTGACACTATTTTCGTAAGTATTGTGTGTGATGGTTTTGTATGTGTTGCTCTACTACTCTGGCAGTACAGTCGTCCTTCTGTGATTTTAAGGTATTGTTCCCCCTTCTCTACGCAGAAATTCACGAACCACACACACACACACACACACACACACACACAAACACACACACACACACACCGTCTCTCACATTGTTTGTTCGTGTGAAATCTGAGCTTCGTATCACGTCTAGAAATGGTTCAAATGGCTCTGAGTACTACGGGACTCAACTTCTTAGGTCATTAGTCCCCTAGAACTTAGAACTAGTTAAACCTAACTAACCTAAAGACATCACACACATCCATGCCCGAGGCTGGATTCGAACCTGCGACCGTAGCGGTCTCGCGGTTCCAGACTGCATCGCCTAGAACCGCACGACCACCGCGGCCGGCGTATCACGTCTACAAACACATTCAAGGTACGATCGAACGGAAAGAACCTGAAGACGGTTATATTTGAAAGTAAATTACTGAAACCTGAGGAGAAGTAACGAGAAAGGAATGTACAAAATTGTTTACGTCTTTTACGTGAGAAGGAAGATAATGTCACAAGGAATAAGACAGACTAGGGATAACGACTTATGGAGCATATTGTAAGCTTGCTTGACAACGATGAGAACATGGGGCCAATCGAAATGACATCAACGTCGAGGGCGCCACCAGCTCCTAATACCAGCAGCTGCCTCCTACATCCAGCGGACACTGTAGGCAACAATTATTGTGGCGCTAATTCATAGGCACCTGGCAGAGCCAGCAGCCTCACCTGGCCATGACAGTGCTGTGTTTGCTCTTACTGCCGCTCATCCTTTAGTCTACCAGGCGGATCGGCTTTCGCTTTATGGACAGTGGTTTCCTATTGGACAGCTATACTGTCTTCTTGTGGTACTCTGGTTTTGATACTCGGCTACGGAGACGGATTTCTGAGATAATTTTCTGTACGTGTAATCGCTCCCTGGAAGCCTATTTCTGTTCACTCTAACGGTGTACAGGCTGTGCAAATCCGAAAAGTTTCCACTCCGTAATGTAGAAGATTTCACAAAAAGCTTGCTTCGTAAATAGAACACAGCCCATTTGTAAGTTGGGAATGAAATTATAGAATGGGGCGGTAAATGTGAGTTACCATTGTGTATGGGCTCATGGACTTGAGAAAGTTGTAAGACGTCGTGGTCTCCTGACCTTCATTGCTTACATATTCCGCCCTCATAATCATATTCTGCACATCAAGACGCTTCATTCGAACCCAAACTCGATAAGATAAAGTCAATGTTGTATGAATTCATGTAAACGATATGAGAATAACAAGTAAGTATACCGGGGTTGAAATATTCAAGGCTGGCGTACACACATACATTCCAGACACAACGGTCAAAGGAGATTTTAGTTCGAGAGGGCCAGACCGCACGCTGGGAGGCCGGTCCCTTCAGAGGACGAGTGAACCTCGGCCACCTGTGGAGCAGACAGCGTGTGCCTGAAGGAAAGGAGGAACGACCCCGTGTTCGGCTTAAAAGCAAATTCCGCTACATTGTGTGGGAGCGGCCAGCCTACACATTCTTTACACATAGCATGCAGTTTCCGAGATTTTCGCAGGGAGACAGCAAACGCCAACCGACGATGCTCCAGATTTCTGGATTGGTCGCCTTAAACGAGACGTCATTCTCCCGTTTTAGAAGAGCAATGCTGATTGGCAAACGATGTGTCTGTCGCCTTGAGCTGAAGGAGTAATGGAAGAGACGGAAAGATATACCCCTTCACGTCTGGCGTGGAGAGGGGCCGTTCCGTTGTCGCTCTTGGAGCGAGAACATGTAATGAGAGCGTGTGCGCTCGTACGTGTACTCAAAGAGCGAGGAATAGGTCTCTCCTCAGTACTTCACTGGGAGAACACCTCTGCTGAGGGCGAATCAGAGTGCGACTCTATATTGAGTCCTTGCGATTAAGCGTTGTTCACTATGTTGGCTGCCACACTTATTGTGCGGTGTGAACGGACAGAGTTATAGTTAAACGCCTGCGAGCGAATTTTTGAGTGGCATCACGGTGGACTAGTTATCTGACCGGTGTACCACGCCAATAGTTAGACTAGGGGTGAACAGGAGTCCTTTACTTCATCAAGGCGTAGGGAGAGTTTGATTGGCAAAGGTCAATCCAGATAAAATGAGAGTTATCTTATTTGTCAGCAGCGAGCGGCGCAGACAGCAGTCATCGCACCTTATGGTATTGTGCGCTACAGCCCTTGAGAGCCCCATATTTCCTCCACAACGGTGCATTTCACTGCATTTCACACGCGACAGCCTCGACCATATCTACAACATTCTAACGGATAATTATTCAAGTTGAGTAGGCGCGGCTCTCAGCCATTCTGCCAAGTCAATAACAATGTTAAACTTTGTATAGAAATTTCATTAGTGAATCCTATCCTTTAGAGGTAACTTCAGATTCCGAAAAGAACCCAGAAATAACTTGTTCAGTTCATAACTAAAAGTGCCATTGTGATTTCACAGCATTTTTGCAAAATAAATAATAATTTTTGTTAGTTTCATGTTTTTCTTACACTAACTAGCACTACTCCAGTACCCTAGTATCCCACTAGTTACGTGAGAAATTTTGTGAATTTTTGTGTCATTTCCTTACAGCGGATGACTCCAGAAGATATTTATTGCTGAAAGTTTTTCAGGCATTTCACTTTAGAAGTCTGTCTGACTTCTGTAGTAGTGTGGGGGTGGAAATTGCATCTTGCAGGAGCCACAGGTTAAAGGGTTCCTGTAGTGATAATCCTGCGAGTTTCGCAGGAGAACTGTGAAGTTTGGAACGTAAGAGACGAGGTACTGGCGAAAGTAAAATTGCGAGGACGGGGCGTGAGTCATGCTTGGGTAGCTCAGTTGGTAGAGCACTTGCCCGCGAAAGGCAAAGGTCCCGAGTTCGACCCTCGGTCCGGCACACAGTTTTAATCTGCCAGGAAGTTTCAGATCAGCGCACACTCCACTGCAGAGGGAAAATTTCGTTCTGGAAAATTTTTAGTAAAATCTCCTAAGCAACAAAGCAATGATGTACACACCTCAAAAAAAGTTTGGAATATCGCACAGCTTACTACAATGACTTCTTACAGCAAACGCATTGAAGTTTGTACAATACCTTATTAACAAAATAAACATAATTCCTTCTGAAAGCAAAACGATTTTGATTAGTTACAAAAACATCATTACAAAACAAAGCAGGCTCTATCCTAAGTGTACAACTTGAAAACGAAAATGAATGGGCTACCTGAAAATTTCGTCATTCCTGGTGCCGTCCAGCGCTTCTCACACCCTTAAACGTCTAGTGTCCCGTCACAAACCAATCCTAACTTCGTCAACAAACATGACTTTATTCCATTCTGCAATGGTCCAGTGTTGATGTGCAAGAGTCCAGGTCCTTCGACTGCATCGGTTACGTTGATTCAGTGTAAAATTTCTCATTGGTCTTCTGGAATAAACACGATACTGGTGCTACTTTCTACGCACTGTTTGGTCCGAGATACGAATCCCTGTTTGTTGCTTGGGAGAAGACATTTTCGATATTTCTGGCAGTTGACGTCGGGCGCCTGCGAGCAAACAGTTTGAAGAATTGATCCTACATTGGTGTTGTCATACGACGACACATTTCCCCTTTCTCTGCAATTTCTCAACACCTTAGACACACCTCTTTGAGTGAGATGTAATCGATGGGCAACATCTTGCTGTGTATGACCTGCTGAAAGTAAAGCCACTATCCTGACAGTTCAAAGTGTTGTATGCCTATACGTGGCATGTTACTGAAGTGCTGAACACCAACTGAAAGATGCTGTTGTTCATACTGGACTGCTCGCGGTGTGCCGCTGTGGTAGCAGTGTGTTTACATGACTGCGAAATAGCCAGTAGAAAACACCGTCCAATATACACTCCTGGAAATGGAAAAAAGAACACATTGACACCGGTGTGTCAGACCCACCATACTTGCTCCGGACACTGCGAGAGGGTTGTACAAGCAATGATCACACGCACGGCACAGCGGACACACCAGGAACCGCGGTGTTGGCCGTCGAATGGCGCTAGCTGCGCAGCATTTGTGCACCGCCGCCGTCAGTGTGAGCCAATTTGCCGTGGCATACGGAGCTCCATCGCAGTCTTTAACACTGGTAGCATGCCGCGACAGCGTGGACGTGAACCGTATGTGCAGTTGACGGACTTTGAGCGAGGGCATATAGAGGGCATGCGGGAGGCCGGGTGGACGTACCGCCGAATTGCTCAACACGTGGGGCGTGAGGTCTCCACAGTACATCGATGTTGTCGCCAGTGGTCGGCGGAAGGTGCACGTGCCCGTCGACCTGGGACCGGACCGCAGCGACGCACGGATGCACGCCAAGACCGTAGGATCCTACGCAGTGCCGTAGGGGACCGCACCGCCACTTCCCAGCAAATTAGGGACACTGTTGCTCCTGGGGTATCGGCGAGGACCATTCTCAACCGTCTCCATGAAGCTGGGCTACGGTCCCGCACCCCGTTAGGCCGTCTTCCGCTCACGCCCCAACATCGTGCAGCCCGCCTCCAGTGGTGTCGCGACAGGCGTGAATGGAGGGGCGAATGGAGACGTGTCGTCTTCAGCGATGAGAGTCGCTTCTGCCTTGGTGCCAATGATGGTCGTATGCGTGTTTGGCGCCGTGCAGGTGAGCGCCACAATCAGGACTGCATACGACCGAGGCACACAGGGCCAACACCCGGCATCATGGTGTGGGGAGCGATCTCCTACACTGGCCGTACACCACTGGTGATCGTCGAGGGGACACTGAATAGTGCACGGTACATCCAAACCGTCATCGAACCCATCGTTCTACCATTCCTAGACCGGCAAGGGAACTTGCTGTTCCAACAGGACAATGCACGTCCGCATGTATCCCGTGCCACCCAACGTGCTCTAGAAGGTGTAAGTCAACTACCCTGGCCAGCAAGATCTCCGGATCTGTCCCCCATTGAGCATGTTTGGGACTGGATGAAGCGTCGTCTCACGCGGTCTGCACGTCCAGCACGAACGCTGGTCCAACTGAGGCGCCAGGTGGAAATGGCATGGCAAGCCGTTCCACAGGACTACATCCAGCATCTCTACGATCGTCTCCATGGGAGAATAGCAGCCTGCATTGCTGCGAAAGGTGGATATACACTGTACTAGTGCCGACATTGTGCATGCTCTGTTGCCTGTGTCTATGTGCCTGTGGTTCTGTCAGTGTGATCATGTGATGTATCTGACCCCAGGAATGTGTCAATAAAGTTTCCCCTTCCTGGGACAATGAATTCACGGTGTTCTTATTTCAATTTCCAGGAGTGTATAAGCTCTAACTGGATAATGCTTGAAGTGCCTATGTCAATGGGACCTATAGTATAGTAGACTGCATTTGTCGATAGTGTTCCAACCATTTGTTGCGCCGTGTATTTCACAGTTCATGATAAACATCATTCAAAACTCATCTCCATCATCAGAAGAATATTAAATGTATGTCCTCTTGCATGAATCGTTATTTGTTGTTGTTGTTGTTATTGTGGTCTCCACTCTGCTCCGTGCTGTGTAATCCTCTTCATCTCCGTATAAGTCTGCACTTACTACACTTGGCTCTTGGTCTCCCTCTGCAGTTTCTATCCACCCACACTTTCCTTCAGTGTTAAACTGACGATTTCTTGACGTCTCAGAATGTGTCACTATCAATCGATTCCTTCTTTTAGTCAAATTAAATCAGAAATTTCTTTTATCCCCAGTTCTATTCAGTATTTCTTCATTAGGTACGTGATGTACACATCAAATCTTCAGCATTCTCCAATAGCGTCACATTTCAAAATCTCTTAATCTTTTCTGATCTGAGCTGGTTTTCGTTTCCATTTTACTTCTAAACAAGGCTGCAGGCCAGAAAAAGTCTTCAAACTGAGACTCCTTGACACCTGCATTTACATTCGACATTAACAAATTGCTCTTATTCATAAACATTATTCTTATCGTTGCGTCTAAATTTTAAATCCACTCTACTTATGTCATCATCAGTCATTTTACTGCCAAAATAGCAAAAATTATTTACTATCTGTAGTGTTTTGCTCCCTAATCTAGTTCCGTCAGCATTACCTGACTTAATTCGATTATATTCCATTACATTTGTTTTGGTTTTGTTAATGTCCTCGTTTCAGGACATTGTCCATTCCGTTCGACCCCTCATATAAGTCCGTTGCTGTCTCCAATATAATTACAATGTCATCAGCAAACCTCCAAGATTTTGTTTCTGCTCCCTGAACTTTGGTTCCTTCTCCAAATTTTTCTTTGGCTTCCTTTACTGCTTACTCATGGTACAACCATTTTTCACTCCTTTCTCAACCATTGCTCCCTTTCATGCCAGACGTTTCTAGCTTCCGTTCTGTTTCCGTATGAATTGTAAATAATCTTTTCCTCACTGTATTTAGCCCCTACTACCTTCAGAATTTCTAAGGGGGTTTTCCAGCCAAACTCGTCAAAAGCTTTCTCTAAACCGCAAAAGCAATAAACTTACCTTTTCATTTACTTAACCTTTCTTCTAAGATAAGTCGTAGGGTCATTCTTGTCACACGTGTTCCCAAATTGATCTTCCCTGAGATCGGCTTCTATCAGTTTTTCCATTCTTCTGTAAAAAATTCGTGTCGATATTTTACAACCACAGCTTATTAAACTGATAGTTCAGTAATATTCATTTCTGTCAGCACCTGCATTCTTCGGAACTGTTACATCCTTCTTGAAGTCTGAGGGTAATTCCTCTGTCTCATTTATCTTGCTCACCAGGTGGAACAGTTGTGTCATGGTTAGGTCACCCAAGGATGTCAGTAGTTCTGACGGAATGTCGTCTATTCCAGGGTACTTGTTTCGACTGAGGTCTTTCAGTGCACTGTCAGATTGTTCTCGCAGTGTCATATCTCCCGTGTCATCTTTATTTACTTCCTCTTCCCCTAATTTTCATTACCCTCAAGTTCATTTCCCATGGGTAGTCCCTCGATATATTCTTTCCGCCCTTCAGCTTTCCTTGTGTTGCTAACTAATGGTTTTCCATATGAGCCCTTGATATTCATACAGCTGTAAGACCTCTTTCAGGGGAGTCCCTAACCAAAAATTTAACTATTTTTGATTTCAATGGAATTTAAAATCGTGTCTATCACATAAAGATGTGGCAATACCCAATGGTAGAAGTCTAGAATTTCATTGGTTTTTGATTTCTGAAATGTTAATAGGATTCTGAATGGTATTTCTGAAACCAACGTTTGGTACTCAGACCTCAGTTTTGTATTACAGATTTTTTAGATACGTTCACAAGACATTGCTCTTCAGTTCTATGCATTCGTTTTATGAGAAATGTTATTAGTTTCAGCACTTTTTCAAGTTTTACACTTAAATTTTCTTTACTTCTCGGCATATAAACGTGATAATAAAATAGACGAACTATATTTTCGATAACTTCAATCCAGAGAAGTATACAAGTACGAGAAATAAACTTACCAAAAAAAGTATTTTTAAAATTTTATCGGAAAATGAATGCTAGTACAAGACACATACGCATTTAAATTCACCTACTCCTATAAGATTTTTTCTTGTTGCAATTTGAAGACTAGGGAACTTTTTCTGAAAGTTTTCCTTTTTCCTTGTCCAGGTAGTATCTTGCGGACTGCTGGATCTGTCTTTGATCTCTAGATAAACGTGTCGTCTTCTAGGACGGTGATAAGGAAGTTTTTTTACCAATGATGCTATGAAAACTTTACTGCATTTTATGTCTTGCCATCTTTGCGTCTTACCAGCAGTGCTTCAGATGCAAGTCTCTGACAGACAGGCACTACCTGGACCACTTTGGCAGCTGTCAGTGTGCCACGGACCCTCGCGTAGTCAACATTGAAATATTTAAAATATTTGTTAGATGTACTTGCAATTCATACACAGTCAAATTGTTTTGGGATCTACGAGTAAACATTCCAAAGACGTGAAATATTCGTCAAAATTTTTTTGAAAAAAAATATTTTTAGTGTGGAGTCTCCCCATAATTTTCCTGTAAGCCGTGTCTATCTTTCCTCTAGTTATACATGCTCCTATAAACTTAAATTTGTCCACTAGCCGTCCCTACCTAGCCCATTTGCCCTTTCAGTCATTCTTATTTTGCATTCCCTTTCGCCTGCTACATTTGCTGCATTTTTATATTTTCTCCATTAAATTCCTCTGATACCCAAGGATCTCCAGTAAGCGTTGCCTTTTTACACTCTTGCTCCTCTCCTGCCTTCACTTTTTCATCTCACAAAGTTACTCAGTAATCTTCTTGCATGAGCGGGACTTTAGAGATGCGTATATTTCCGATACTTTGTGCAGATCATGTAACACAAAACAAAATATTCATATAATACACTCCTGGAAATTGAAATAAGAACACCGTGAATTCATTGTCCCAGGAAGGGGAAACTTTATTGACACATTCCTGGGGTCAGATACATCACATGATCACACTGACAGAACCACAGGCACATAGACACAGGCAACAGAGCATGCACAATGTCGGCACTAGTACAGTGTATATCCACCTTTCGCAGCAATGCAGGCTGCTATTCTCCCATGGAGACGATCGTAGAGATGCTGGATGTAGTCCTGTGGAACGGCTTGCCATGCCATTTCCACCTGGCGCCTCAGTTGGACCAGCGTTCGTGCTGGACGTGCAGACCGCGTGAGACGATGTTTCATCCAGTCCCAAACATGCTCAATGGGGGACAGATCCGGAGATCTTGCTGGCCAGGGTAGTTGACTTACACCTTCTAGAGCACGTTGGGTGGCACGGGATACATGCGGACGTGCATTGTCCTGTTGGAACAGCAAGTTCCCTTGCCGGTCTAGGAATGGTAGAACGATGGGTTCGATGACGGTTTGGATGTACCGTGCACTATTCAGTGTCCCCTCGACGATCACCAGTGGTGTACGGCCAGTGTAGGAGATCGCTCCCCACACCATGATGCCGGGTGTTGGCCCTGTGTGCCTCGGTCGTATGCAGTCCTGATTGTGGCGCTCACCTGCACGGCGCCAAACACGCATACGACCATCATTGGCACCAAGGCAGAAGCGACTCTCATCGCTGAAGACGACACGTCTCCATTCGTCCCTCCATTCACGCCTGTCGCGACACCACTGGAGGCGGGCTGCACGATGTTGGGGCGTGAGCGGAAGACGGCCTAACGGTGTGCGGGACCGTAGCCCAGCTTCATGGAGACGGTTGCGAATGGTCCTCGCCGATACCCCAGGAGCAACAGTGTCCCTAATTTGCTGGGAAGTGGCGGTGCGGTCCCCTACGGCACTGCGTAGGATCCTACGGTCTTGGCGTGCATCCGTGCGTCGCTGCGGTCCGGTCCCAGGTCGACGGGCACGTGCACCTTCCGCCGACCACTGGCGACAACATCGATGTACTGTGGAGACCTCACGCCCCACGTGTTGAGCAATTCGGCGGTACGTCCACCCGGCCTCCCGCATGCCCACTATACGACCTCGCTCAAAGTCCGTCAACTGCACATACGGTTCACGTCCACGCTGTCGCGGCATGCTACCAGTGTTAAAGACTGCGATGGAGCTCCGTATGCCACGGCAAACTGGCTGACACTGACGGCGGCGGTACACAAATGCTCCGCAGCTAGCGCCATTCGACGGCCAACACCGCGGTTCCTGGTGTGTCCGCTGTGCCGTGCGTGTGATCATTGCTTGTACAGCCCTCTCGCAGTGTCCGGAGCAAGTACGGTGGGTCTGACACACCGGTGTCAATGTGTTCTTTTTTCCATTTCCAGGAGTGTAGTTTGCAGGCAAGGCTAGGAGACTGAAGTGTCATTTACTATACGTATCTCACGGAGCACAGCTAGTTAGTATCACGTCCCCAGAGCTATAACGAAGACCACTCGTCGTCTCCTGTAGACGCCACTTTCGGTTACGCTTTGTTTTCTGATCTGTGGAGGCAGAACGCACCAGTCTGACACCGAGCATGGAAAAAGATTTGAGCACTCGTCTGTCTGTGCGTGAGAACGCAGCCAAGTTATTCATTTAAAAAATTACCGCAGAAGGAAGATGTAACTTCACTATAAACATTCATTGGACAGAAGCTCTGAAGCTAGCCTTCCGATTGGCGGAGTAAGGTGTACGGTATTATAATACCGAACCCTGGAGCTGAGATGCAGAGGAGTCTGGGGGCCGATTACAAGGCAGATGCTCTTGCGGTGAAGTTGTCTCGGGACTCGGCTTTCAGAGAGCTCTCTTTACTCTCGATCCAGACTTTGAAAAATTTCGAGCTGATGGAACTACGAAGGCGGAAGGATGTCAGAAAGGAGGGACTTCTGGCCATGCCGCAACTGATGTTCGTGACTCACCCATTGCCGTCAATGCATTTCCTGGAGCTGCAGTTACTGGCACACAGTTGATGATATGCATCTGTAGTGCGATATTTCGAGATCTAGGCACAATGTGACCACATGTTGTATTCAGTCTGTAATCGTTCTTCAATACATGTACAATTTTACGTGCTTCACCAGTTATTTATTGGGCAGACATTGAGTTCACATTTGTGTAACACCTTATGCAACAAGCAGTTTCTGTGACTGTCTTTAGTATTCAGAATGACATTATCCTTTTGCTCTCGCTTTATCAGTACAGTCTTCCCATCCGTATACTGTATTAGTTAACTAAACTACGGAGCATTAAAATTGCTACACCACAAAGATGACGTGCTACAGACGCGAAATATAACCGACAGGAAGAAGATGCTGTGATATGCAAATGATTAGCTTCTCAGAGCATTCAGACAAAGTTGGCGCCGGTGGCGACACCTACAACGTGCTGACATGAGGAAAGTTTCCAACCGATTTCTCATACACAAACAATAGTTGACCGGCGTTGCCTGGTGAAACGTTGTTGTGATGCCTCGTGTAAGGAGGAGAAATGCGTACGATCACGTTTCCGACTTTGATAAGGGTTTATCGTATCGCGACATTGCTGCTCGCGTTGGTCGAGAACCAAAGACTGTCAGCAGAATATGGAACCAGTGGGTTCAGGAGGGTAATACGGAACGCCGTGCTGGATCCCAACGGCCTCGTATCACTAGCACTCGAGATGACAGGCATCTTATCCGCATGGCTGTAACGGATCGTGCAGCCACGTCTCGATTCCTGAGTCAACAGACCAGGACGTTAGCAAGACAACAACCATCTGCACGAACAGTTCGACGACGTTTGCAGCAGCATGGACTATCAGCTCGGAGGCCATGGCTGCGGCTACCCTTAACGCTGCATCACAAACAGGAGCGTCTGTGATGGTGTACTCAACGACGAACCTGGGTGCACGAATGACGAAACGTCATTTTTTCGGATGAATCCAGTTTCTGTTTACAGCATCATGGTGGTCGTATACTTGTTTGGCGACATCGCGGTGAACGCACATTGGAAGCGTGTATTCGTCATCGCCATACTGGCGTATCAACCGGCGTTATGGTAAGGGGTACCATTGGGTACACGTCTCGGTCACCTCTTGTTCGCATTGACGGCACCCGAACAGTAGGCATTACATATCAGATGTGTTACGACCCGTGGCTCTACCCTTCATTCGATCCCTGGGAAACCCTACATTTCAGCAGGATAATGCACGACCGCATGTTGCAGGTCCTATACGGGCCTTTCTGGATACAGAAAATGTTCGACTGCTGCCATGGCCAGCACATTCTCCAGATCTCTCACCAATTGAAAACGTCTGGTCAATGGTGGCCGAGCAACTGGCTCGTCAGAATACGCAAGTCACTACTCTTGATGAACTGTGGTATCGTGTTGAAGCTGCATGGGCAGCTGTACCTGTACACGCCATCCAAGCTCTGTTTGACTCAATCCCCAGGCGTATCAAGTCCGTTATTACGGCCAGAGGTGGTTGTTCTGGGTAGTGATTTCTCAGGCTCTATGCATCCAAATTGCTTGAAAATGTAATCACATGTCAGTTCTAGTATAATATATTTGTCCAATGAATACCCGTTTATCACCTGCATTTCTTCTTGGTGCAGCAATTTTAATGGCCAGTAGTGTATATCAGTGATTTATGGGGTACAATCAGATTATTCCATTACAGATCGTGATCTCAAATTATTTTGCCTTGTTAATCATATTCTAATAAAAAAAGAGAAAATAAACATTGTAATTTCATGGACCTTGAATCTGAGCTTTTAGAAATTCCCTATGTTACAATCACCCCGTGCTCAGTGGTTGTGATATTTCAGAACGACCGAGAGGTACGATTTGGGAGAGAGGGGTGACTCACGCCATAGCATACAGAGACACACAGGCTAGTGCGTCACTGACTTTATTACATCTAAGGCACACAGCAGGCCTTCTGCTGAACTCGGCGATGGAGCCGCGCACCGGGCGTGAGTGGATCAGCATCAATGCCAATGCCGGAATCTGCAGCGTCGGCGTCCGGTCACCCAGCCTTGCAGACGTACCGCTCCTGCTCGATCCACCACTAAGTGGCCGCCGTGTGTGTCGGCTGCTCCCTCAAGCGCAGCCCTCTCGCTCCTCGCGCCCGTGCAGCTCCGAGGTGCGGGCCGCCCCACCATAGCTATGACGCGTCCGTGCAGCGGAGGTTCGAGGTTGCTTCACAGGGCCGGCAGGCCGCCAGCATCCATCACCAAAGGGTGATTGTAGTTGACACCCAACTTAAACAATCGTCAATCTTTCCGATTCTTGACGAGGACAGAATGACGACACTACTGCCTGATTTGAACCTCCATGCTCGGTTTCTTCTACTTTTCTCTATGCCTGTAGCGTAGTTCCTCTGGAAGGGACAAGTGGAGTGCACTGTAATAATTACAACGTCAGTTTTTCTCAACCCGCTTCGCCCCCAACGCACAGACAGACGAGTGCTCAAATCTTTTTCCATGCTCGGTGTCAGACTGGTGCGTTCTGCCTCCACAGATCAGAAAACAAAGCGTAACCGAAAGTGGCGTCTACAGGAGACGACGAGTGGTCTTCGTTATAGCTCTGGGGACGTGATACTAACTAGCTGTGCTCCGTGAGATACGTATAGTAAATGACACTTCAGTCTCCTAGCCTTGCCTGCAAACTATTATATGAATATTTTGTTTTGTGTTATATGATCTGCACTGGGGACCGTTGTAGCTGCAACGTATTAGGTCGTCATAGCACGTCAGTGCCCTGTGCTTTCCTGATTACTTCACACTTATATAATGACCGCCAGGCCGTGCCTTCCCGTCTGGGAGCGATGTCGTAAACCTTGCCTATCACAACTTTTTGCAACATATCAACATGGCCGCTCTTGCCATCCAACGTGACAGCCGGTCTCTTAACTGCTACGTTCCAGCCATAGCTGCGCGAAATTTACAAGAATTCCGCAATTCCACGCCTCTACCTTTTCGTGGCGCAGCACATACCATTTAATGTTAGGTATTGTAAATGTACAGCTACCGACACCATAAGCGAGTTACTTGCGCCCATTTTGATATCATTCAAATAATTAACTTTCATGAAAATGATTAGCATTTCCTTTGCACAACAGTTTTAATAAGTAGTTGAGTTCATGGCATCTGTCGGTCTCGTGTGGGTCCATGTGGAGCGGACACTTTTTATCGAACTTTAGTTCGTAGGTCTGTTGGCGTCTTGGAACTGGTGCACTATTTCATCATTTAACTCATTAATGAGACGGATGCAGTCTTCCAAAGAACATCGATTATGATGACTAAAAGTGAAGTTTCAAGAGTGATCATCCAGAGATTTTCCCGTTGACCATTAAAATTGTTTCGGTGTGCAAAACTTAGACAACAGTTTCAAGCCCATCACATTTTCTTAAAAATATGTAAAACCTACATTCAACTAAATATCTTTCGGACATCTTGCATGTATCTGTGTTTATTGTGGTGTCTCGAGACAAGAAGTTTTATTTTGCCTTAGAAGCTGTTCAGCTGTGTGGTGGAATTAACCGGTTAAAAGTAGCAGTAATGCAAAAAACTAAGCAAAGTATGTAGGATTTGAAACTTTTCATGATAAGGACAATTTTCAGCTGAATCAGGGTTTTCCCCTGCAGGACAATGAAATCAGAACCGAATACAGTGGGCAAGTATTAATACATTTTAGCAAATGCTGTGTAGAGCATCAGCTGGTAATAAACAATCTCTGTACTTACAAGTTGGACGGTTTGCCCACAAAATTAGAAATTAGAGGCTTTGTCATGATGGATGAAGTATGCTCAGTTCACGATAAAAACAGTTTCCAAGCTTCCGTGTGAGTTAAGCAACCGAAAAATATTCCCGCTTGATTTCGTTTAGTAAAGCAGCCTGCCTGTTCGTTTACAAGGTTCTTGCAAAGTAATTACTGTTTTCGCTTACGTTTCACGTCTAAGGACCGATCAAAAAGTTTTCGCACTACGGCCGTACCGTGCCAAACACGCAAAATCGTCGTGAGTATTGAGGCACTCAACCACCGACGCACCTGGTTGAAGGACAGGAATCGTCGATCCTTCAAGGTCAGTTTTAAAGGACCGAAGGTGTAATAATTGCATGGGGAAAAATGGGGTCTATAGAAGGTTATCTCCCTTTTGAGTTGGGGTAACTTCTACGTTACGACATGTGCGATATAGAGAGGAGCATTATCATGAAATAGCAGTACCCCCTGTCGCTCCATTCCACAAGGGTGGTTTACGATAGACATGCTGCCCCATACACATTCTTCATTCTCCAACATTTATCTACCAGTGTGTGTCCTTGGGCAACCAAGAAAAGAATAATAGCAACTCGTTACTGCTTGGGCGCATTTGGTTATAAAGTCGCCGGAGATCACGTTTCTGCATCCACCGTATCCGCGTCGCTAAGACACGAATGCCACACTGATCCCTTGTATTCTTGTAGGTGCTTACAAACCAGCATCAGAGTGTCGCTACGTTGCATATACGCTGCAGCAACGCTCTCTAACCTAATCTCTTTGATCGGCCCTTATAATTTGAAAAATTAAGCTTACACTTTAATTTTGTGACATTGTGAACAATATGTAAAAACAAAGCTTGAATTTATACTAACTTGAGTCAACAGAACAGTCTTCGTGACTCAAATGCTTTGAGGTTTCTGTAATCTGTTAGTGAACGACGGTTTGTTAGAAAACCCGTAAACATTGTAAAAGATTCCTTGTTAAACACTGATCACTTGTTGTTCACTAATGGTAAGTATTTTATAACTGCGAGATTTACAAAACAAACACAACAATTTACGTGGCAGCAATCTGTGGACATCCGAAAGATCGTCCGAAATTTCAAGGAATGTTCTGCAATGTATTTTGGAGGCACTAAACTAACGGATGTGAAAAGCTCACTCTAGTTGCCAGTCATGTTAATTAAACAATTAGCAATTGTTCAATAATCTTGGAACGTAGCGTAATTTATAATATTATTTTCTGCAAAAAAATGCAAGGGATGTAATATCAATTCTCAACAGAGAAAACATTGTTTAAATTCATGTTATATAATGTTGTCCAGTTTCAACGTTTCAAAAAATTAATATCATTTTGGCACAAAAATTCGTAAACTGCTAAAAAAACATGCTACGAAATTCTTAATTCCTTGATACGTATCGTAATACAATTGAAAAATAATGTTCAATCTGTATTGACGTAAACAAAGATGACAGTTCTGTTTTACAGAATAATGTGGCCCGGAAGAACGACATGTAGAAAATTCATGTAGATACGCCTGTGCATTAACGTTGTAGCGACGCGAGGGATAAAAATATTTTGAGATTGAGTCAGTCAGCCAGTCAGGGCTCGGCAGTAGCGTGACAGGGACGAGCTGCAATGTAAAATTGTCGGGCTGCAGAACTCGTTGCATCAGTTGCTATTCCTGTAAACTGTCTGAAGAAAATTGAATATAACATTAAAAAATTGTATCGCGTGCGTATTTGAAAAGTATGGCAGGTGCTTTAGTTTCTAAGATCTAAACTCAGTCTCAGACGATTAAGTTGTGAGGTAAGAATCGTTTCCAATTCTTCATTATATAATTAAATTGGAGCTCAAACTAAAGCAATTCAAAGATTATCTTGTTGTTATTAACGTTTCTGAATTCACTGTGTTCGTTACGGAACTAATAACTAATTCCAACTGTCTTTTGCATCGTAATTTCAGTTGATGTCAGCATCACATTGGATTCAGTTGGAGTTGGCCGATGAGTAGCTACTCCAAGCTAGCTGAAATGAAATGTCGTGTGGCTAGGGCCTCCCGTCGGGTAGACCGTTCGCCTGGTGCAAGTCTTTCGATTTGACGCCACTTCGGCGACTTGCGCGTCGATGAGGGTGAAATGATGATGATTAGGACAACACAACACCCAGTCCCGGAGCGGAGAAAATCTCCGAGCCCGCCGGGAATCGAACCCGGGCCCTTAGGATTGACAGTCTGTCGCGCTGACCATTCAGCTACCGGGGGCGGACTCCAAGCTAGCTAGACGTGAATGACAGATTGATTCTGCTTTGGCATGGGTTGTCTGGACGCGTTCTAGAGATTCCTATCGCACAAAAACCGGAGGTACTCTCCGGGAGTCGAACCTCGCTGATGAACATTAAGCCATAACCAGTGATGCAAGCTTCCAGAACTTCGAGACGAATTTTATCAGTAACACAATATCACAGATGTTCAAATTCGAAAAAGACCAAAAATGTCAGCCCAAAAGTCCCGTAACTGACTCTAACCCAAAGTACGTGGATAAAGTGCCGGTTCCGACGACTATGGAGAACGAAAGAGGACTTCCGATCGTTGGACGTTTGTTAAGACGGTAGCGACATCACGTAATGTTTTTTTCATTATTATGCAGAAGTCCACCGATTAGAATTTCACTCGGGAAAGTGGTAGTAATTAATTACAACGAAGTATGCTTCCTACAGTTAAGTGGCTTCGATGTCTATGCAACGAAACTTTACCATTTCAAAGAGAAATGCTGTTTCATTCCGCGGTAATCCTTCATTTCTTTAGCGACCTACTCAGGACAAGAAATTGCATCCCCTTAATTAGATAGCTGTTCGACAAAGCTTTTAAATTGTCGTCATTATTCATAATGCATGACAATGCGGAAGGTGTACGCAGCATGGACTATTGTGAAAAACCAGTTTACACACTGCAGCACTTGTACTTTCGTCACAGTATGTCAAATCATTTAAAACTACTGAGTAGAAAAAAGCGTGGAAGATAGGTTGCTGTTTTGGCGTAACACTTCACATTCCATTAACATCGACAAGAAAACTTTGGAATCAATGGCTTACGCTGAAGAGATGAAATTAGCAAGTACACTGGGAAACAAAAAGAAGGGTTTCATTTACTGGATTCTTTTGAGAACATGTTGCTTGTAAACAAAATACGTCTCATAAAAACATTTATTAAAACAGCGTTGTGTGTGCATCCTTGCTTATTTGCACACGTACGTGGTGTCCCAATACGAAAGAACAGACTGAAGATAGTCAAAACTGAGAACAACGAGCCTTGCAAAAAATTTGTTTACATAAAAGCAGATCGCAGACACTCGCACAGGAGCGCCGTGCTTCTTGGGTATTAAAAATTCAAAAAGTGGTTCAAATGGCTCTGAGCCGTATGGGACTTAACTTATGAGGTAATCAGTCCCATAGAACTTAGAACTAGTTAAACCTGACTAACCTAAGGACATCACACACATCCATGCCCGAGGCAGGATTCGAACCTGCGACCGTAGGGGTCGCGCGGTACCAGACTGAAACGCCTAGAACCACTAGGCCACACCAACCGGCCTATTAAAAATTCAATCTACACCTAAATTTTTATTACCTGATCTCAGAACTATCTGTTAAATCATCATCTGCATCATCATCACTTGGTTCGTTGTAGGAGATCAGAAACGATGTGCTCCATTATTTCCTCGTCTCCGCAATTTTTCAATTCTTCTGTGTAACAAATGTATCCCAATGTTGACAATAAGCTAGTAACTATCCCGCCCCTTGATCTTGAATAAATTCACGGATCCTTTTAAAGCATTCTGTACTGTACTAATATAGAAATATGTTTTGCACAGTTCTGAGATCATGCCGATGTCGCAGACACAAAGAGTCGTCCTGTTTCACACAACCACCTTCGTTTGCTGTTGTTTGATTTCAAATACAGAGATGAAATAGTGTATAGCTTCTGATGATAGTAACGAATGCCATTTCTTTGTTAGATGTATTAGGTCTCCTTAGAGTGTCGCATGGAATAAGGATGTAAGGTATTTTGAAGATCGTCTGTCCTACTCGTGTACTGGCCTATGGATCCGTGTCGAAAATAGGTTTCATTGTCGCTCTTCCTTGCATTTATATGCTATACAGCAGCAGATTCTACGAACCTGGTAACAGGAATCCACACTGCACGATAACATATGCGGCAAATTCCCACAGAACATGTACTTGTCGCACTGAACTCCCACTCTCTTAAGTAAAACCTTAACTCGAGGGACTACTGGCTAATCCTTTATTGTCAATAGATTAATTTTTTACACACATACAAAGTTTTATCAGGCACATAATTCACCGTAATCAAGAAACTGTAACCTATCACGCCTTTTCTGAATATATGCAATTAGATATGTAAACATAGTTTTCTCGAAGATTATAACAGAGCTGGTAATAACAAATTTAATAAATGTGAAATCCTCGAGGTTGTTAGGCGGGGTCATGTTGTTATTATCTTCTCATTCAATCGGAATTTCCGCTCCCCCTCCCCCTCCCCCCCGCCGCCGCCTGCTGGGATCTTTTTCAGAATCTTCTTGTATTTCGGTTAGCTGAATACTTTCGAAGATTACTGACGGGTTCACTTATAAAACAGAGGTTGGTAGGTCATCGTCATTGGACAGATAGCAGAACAGGCAGAGCAAGAGGGGGTGAATCGTTTGAATTTCTCATGTACCGTGGCTGCATATTTACTTCCTTGACGGCAGGAATCGACGAAGTTGGAAGCCTATAGCCGCCTTCTCCACTGAAATAACATTTTTTTCTTAGAAATCGTAATCGCCTCTCGATTTCCTCTATTAACAAATGTACATTATTGAAATCAATGTCCTGATCGCCGTTCCTCTGAAGTTCCGCTTCCGCAGATTTCACATCTTTTCTAAAGGTAGTAACTGACGGAAAGTCATCGAGTTAAACAGAAGTGATATCTGGCGCTTCACAAGGAAGAGATGTAGGCCCACTGCCATTCCTGATCTACGTAAACGACATTGGAGACAATTTGAGGAGCCCTCTACGATTATTTCCAGATGACGCTGTCATTTACCGTCATATTAAGTCATCAGGCGATCAAAATCAATTGCAGAGTGATTTAGGCAAAATGCGAAAAATGGCAGTTGACCCTAAATAATGGAAAGTGCTAAGTCATCCACATGAGGGCAAAAAAAAAAAAAAAAGTCGGCTATAGTTCGGTTACACAATAAATCACACAAATCTAAAGACTATAAATTCAGCTAAGTACTTAAGGATTACATTTACTTGTAACTTAAATTCGATCGATCATATAGATAATGTTGTGGCGAAAGCAAACCAAAGACTGCGAATTATTGGCAGACCACTTAGAAAGTGCAACAGATCTACTAAAGAGACCGCTTACACCACGCTTGTTCTCCCCCTTCTGTAGTACTAATCTTCAGTGTGCGGTCTAAATCATATGAGTCTGACAAAGAACATCGAAAATTCAAAGAAGAACAACTCTTTTTGTAATATCGCGAAATAGGAGAGACAGATCCACGGACATGATACGTGAATTGGGATGGCAATCACTTGAACAAACGAGTTTTCCGTGTCTGCAGGGTTTTCTCGTATAATTTCAATCGCCAACTTTTTCTTGCGATTTTGAAAATATTTTGTTAGCGTCCACCTACATCGGGAGAAATTATCATCATAATAAAATAAGAGAAATCAGACCTCGCACAGAAAAATTGAAGTGCTAGTTTTTCCCGTACGCCGTTCGAGAGCGGGGCGGTAACAAAATAGCTTCACGGTGGTTCGATGAACACTCTGTCAGTCACTTAACTGTGAATTGCAGTCCTTCCAGTTTCGTCTCTAGACACTTTGCCAAAACCACGCGTCAGTTCATAGACTCCTTCAATGGGGAAATAATGTTGTCCATCGGCTTAGCGTCGGAAAATGTGTTTTACTTCGTTCTGACAGAAAAATGGCGTCTTTATAACATTTTGGCGAAAAATTTTGCTTATGCATTCAGTGTATCTAGAAACGGAAGGGAACTTAAAAGAGTGACAAGGCGATTCCTCGTCCGTTGGACTGGCATAATTAGTAATATTTCGTCTGTAAGCCCTATCTGTTGATGAACTGCGCTGAGCACTGTTTCTGGGTTGAGTGGTTGTACGAACAGGCGTTTCAGTACCTATTTGTGTTCCTATGATTTCTGTAGATCTGTGTTCTAGAGTATTGCCAGACCAAAACTCTTAGGAACGCAACACCGACCTCACCAAAATGAAGCGGATTTTAGGATCATTGTCAATTAAGAAATTATCGAATCTACGAAGCTCTCATTCAATGCGTGGCTGCATAAACGCTTGAGATTTCTATTCGCTAATGTAACATCAGTAGAGAAGACGGCTACATTCTTCGAGTTTCGTGGTTTACTGGCGTTAAGGAAGCAAATACGCAGTAACGGCGTGCTAAGAGTACTGCACGACCACGATACGTCTGCACTTGGCCTCCCGTGGTCGTTCTCGGAAACACGCGGTGACGTCACGGTAAGCATGAACAGTGCTGACTAAGAAAAACGCATCGCATTGTGAATACGTTCATGACAACTGTGAACATACTATCAAGGGGTTCAGCGCGTCCTCCCGAAATACCACAATAAAAGCTCACGATAAGCCGACCGAAGCGCTCTCACTACCAAGTGAAGTACTATTGCGGTCGACTACACTACTGGACATTAAAATTGCTACACCAAGAAGAAATGCAGATGATAAACGGGTATTCATTGGACAAATATAATATACTAGAACTGACATGTGATTACATTTTCACGCAATTTGGGTGCATAAATCCTGAGAAATCAGTACCCGGAACAACCACCTCTGGCCGTAATAACGGCCTTGATACGCCTGGGCATTGTGTCAAACAGAGCTTGGATGGCGTGTACAGGTACAGCTGCCCATGCAGCTTCAACACGATACCACAGTTCATCAAGAGTAGTGACTAGTGTATTCTGACGAGCCAGTTGCTCGGCCACCATTGACCAGACGTTTTCAATTGGTGAGAGATCTTGAGAATGTGCTGGCCAGGGCAGCAGTCGAACATTTTCTGTATCCAGAAAGGCTCGTATAGGACCTGCAACATGCGGTCGTGCATTATGCTGCTGAAATGTAGGGTTTCCCAGGGATCGAATGAAGGGTAGAGCCACGGGTCGTAACATATATGATATGTAACGTCTACTGTTCAAAGTGCCGTCAATGCGAACAAGAGGTGACCGAGACGTGTAACCAATGGCACCCATACCATCAAGCCGGGTGTTACGCCAGTATGGCGATGACGAATACACGCTTCCAATGTGCGTTCACCGCGATGTCGCCAAACACGGATACGACCATCATGATGCTGTAAACAGAAATTGGATTTATCCGAAAAAATGACGTTTTGTCATTCGTGCACCCAGGTTCGTCGTTGAGTACACCATCACAGGCGCTCCTGTTTGTGATGCAGCGTCAAGGGTAGCCGCAGCCATGGCCTCCGAGCTGATAGTCCATGCTGCTGCAAACGTCGTCGAACTGTTCGTGCAGATGGTTGTTGTCTTGCTAACGTCCTGGTCTGTTGACTCAGGAATCGAGACGTGGCTGCACGATCCGTTACAGCCATGCGGATAAGATGCCTGTCATCTCGAGTGCTAGTGATACGAGGCCGTTGGGATCCAGCACGGCGTTCCGTATTACCCTCCTGAACCCACTGATTCAATATTCTGCTGACAGTCTGGTTGTCGACCAACGCGAGCAGCAATGTCACGATACAATAAACCTTTATCAAAGTCGGAAACGTGATGGTACGCATTTCTCCTCCTTACACGAGGCATCACAACAACGTTTCACCAGGCAACGCCGGTCAACTGCTGTTTGTGTATGAAAAATCGGTTGGAAACTTTCCTCATATCAGCACGTTGTAGGTGTCGCCACCGGCGCCAACCTTGTGTGAATACTTTGAAAAACTAATCATTTGCGTATCACAGCATCTTCTTCCGGTCGGTTTAATTTCGTGTCTGCATCATGTCATCTTCGTGGTGTAGCAATTTTAATGGCCAGTAGTGTAATACAAACAACGGCCAGGAAGCCACATGCACGACAGTAACATTTTGAGAAACAATCCCTCTGTCCTGGTCTGCCTGTTTTGTCACCTATCCAATGAAGTCGGCCCACCAATAGTAGCAGATACAGTTTCACCCCGGAAACCCCACTTCTTCAGAATAAGTGTGGGAAAATTCACTTTTACAAGTGAACGCCACACTGATAATCGAGAGCTTCCAGCTATCCAGAAACAACAGATGATCCTGAAGAAGATCCCAGCAGAGTGCTCGAAACGTCGACTATGTAAGAAGAAACAGACTTAAGTAAATTTAATAATACTTACAGATAATAACCGCTATGCAATCGATGAATCTGGAACACCCACAGAAATATACAAATGCAATATATTTCAGTCTTGTGCTGATGAACTGCACAGAAAAGTGATAATTTTTAACTGTACTCGTCACGTTCGCCCACGCAAAGCATTTATTTGTTAAAAAACTCTCAACACAGATAAATGCTCATACCCGTATATCTACTGATACGAGCCACACCTGATTGGTAGAAGACACAATTATATTAGTTATAATTAATTTATCCTGTTTCATTCCCGTTTGGAACAACATAAAAAGTATTATCTGAACGCAGGCTGGCACGTACTAATCTATTAATTTTCGTTGTTAGTTCTCGCTGTGTTGTATAAGCGTAACATTTCAGAGAAACAGTTGAATTTTTTTCACGAGAAAACTTCTGATATCTCTCATTCCCTACAATTTTTGCCCCCTACTGCTGCGTGTAGCACCGTGGAAGGAATTCGCCCATGTCTCAACACATCTCGTATGGTCCCATACGTTCTTTTAGATAATGTTTTCCAAATATTTCTTTCGTTGCAGATTCTCAGAAGAAGCTCACTGTTCTTAACTCATTCTTTCAGTATTCTTCTTTATAACTATCCCTGAAACGCTCCGATACTCAACTTTTCCTTTTCTCTCAGAGTCGAATATTCACTTTCATAGAAGCTTTACCCTATACACACGTTCAGAGAGATTTCTATCGGTGTTTAAGACCTATTATACAGGATGATAAAAATAGTCCGTAATATGAGAGGTGCTACTGTGGTCCAAAACAAGAGCTACACTCCTGGAAATGGAAAAAAGAACACATTGACACCGGTGTGTCAGACCCACCATACTTGCTCCGGACACTGCGAGAGGGCTGTACAAGCAATGATCACACGCACGGCACAGCGGACACACCAGGAACCGCGGTGTTGGCCGTCGAATGGCGCTAGCTGCGCAGCATTTGTGCACCGCCGCCGTCAGTGTCAGCCAGTTTGCCGTGGCATACGGAGCTCCATCGCAGTCTTTAACACTGGTAGCATGCCGCGACAGCGTGGACGTGAACCGTATGTGCAGTTGACGGACTTTGAGCGAGGGCGTATAGTGGGCATGCGGGAGGCCGGGTGGACGTACCGCCGAATTGCTCAACACGTGGGGCGTGAGGTCTCCACAGTACATCGATGTTGTCGCCAGTGGTCGGCGGAAGGTGCACGTGCCCGTCGACCTGGGACCGGACCGCAGCGACGCACGGATGCACTCCAAGACCGTAGGATCCTACGCAGTGCCGTAGGGGACCGCACCGCCACTTCCCAGCAAATTAGGGACACTGTTGCTCCTGGGGTATCGGCGAGGACCATTCGCAACAGTCTCCATGAAGCTGGGCTACGGTCCCGCACACCGTTAGGCCGTCTTCCGCTCACGCCCCAACATCGTGCAGCCCGCCTCCAGTGGTGTCGCGACAGGCGTGAATGGAGGGACGAATGGAGACGTGTCGTCTTCAGCGATGAGAGTCGCTTCTGCCTTGGTGCCAATGATGGTCGTATGCGTGTTTGGCGCCGTGCAGGTGAGCGCCACAATCAGGACTGCATATGACCGAGGCACACAGGGCCAACACCCGGCATCGTGTTGCGGGGAGCGATCTCCTACACTGGCCGTACACCACTGGTGATCGTCGAGGGGACACTGAATAGTGCACGGTACATCCAAACCGTCATCGAACCCATCGTTCTACCATTCCTAGACCGGCAAGGGAACGTGCTGTTCCAACAGGACAATGCACGTCCGCATGTATCCCGTGCCACCCAACGTGCTCTAGAAGGTGTAAGTCAACTACCCTGGCCAGCAAGATCTCCGGATCTGTCCCCCATTCAGCATGTTTGGGACTGGATGAAGCGTCGTCTCACGCGGTCTGCACGTCCAGCACGAACGCTGGTCCAACTGAGGCGCCAGGTGGAAATGGCATGGCAAGCCGTTCCACAGGACTACATCCAGCATCTCTACGATCGTCTCCATGGGAGAATAGCAGCCTGCATTGCTGCGAAAGGTGGATATACACTGTACTAGTGCCGACATTGTGCATGCTCTGTTGCCTGTGTCTATGTGCCTGTGGTTCTGTCAGTGTGATCATGTGATGTATCTGACCCCAGGAATGTGTCAATAAAGTTTCCCCTTCCTGGGACAATGAATTCACGGTGTTCTTATTTCAATTTCCAGGAGTGTATATGTATACCTTAAGATCTTTGAGCACTTGTTCATCACCGCCACTGGGAAACACATTTCTTCCATTCCAATCTCCTTGCTGTTACAACCGACCTACAGAATTCAGTAACATATGGGAGCATATTCCTCTGTTGTTTTCCCTGCTCATAGCATGCAGTAAATATGTGTTAGTGTTGTTACCGTATTTAAATTCTGGTAAATGCTGCGCTTGTTGTAGTCCTAAAAGAAACTGGGTTTTGTGGTAAGTTTGTGAAACGCATTTACATTCTAGTTTTATCTTTGTACTTAACAGCAGAATGGAAACCTATTAAGCCAAACAGGAAACGGCAGACATGACCTTGTGTTATGATCTGGCAAACGAAAGGAAACGTAATAACAAACAGATAATGTAAGAAACACAATTGTTTCATAGTAAGAGAATCACGTGTTCTCGTTTGTTTTCATTGTTTATTGAATTCTGCAGGTCCTTAGTTACAGCAAAGAGTTTGCAGTAGAAGAGATGTTTCACACTAGCAAGGATAAGCAGCTGCTCGTAGCTCTTAATGCATTTTCGGCGCTGGTGGGGTCATCGGGACCGACCGATAACCAGGTCATCCTCTGCCAGTGTTCTCATAGGATGCAGGATTGAGACACCGCTCTCCCGGCCGTTATTTGTTTTCCTGACCTGGAGTCGTTACTGCTGGGTCAAGTAGCTCCTCAACGAGCATCACGGTGCAGAGTTTTTCCTGTTCCAGTCCCACCACCAACAAAACATGTCTGGCCATACCGAGAATTGGAGTCGGATCTTCCGCGTGGCAGTCAGCTGTGGTGACCAATCAGTTAATGAGGCGGTCCTTTTTTTAACACCCAGTATATTAGTCATTCTCAGAAAAGAAGAGTGGCGATATTTATATGTGCAGCAATTAATCCTCTGTTGCACGGGAATCGTCGTATATCTTCTGATGATGAAAAGTTTCGATTGATACAATTATTTTACTGATTTATTTATTTAGACTGATCTGATTAGAGCTGATGACTAATATGTCTTACATAGGACCAGGGCTGCACACATACACTGCCTTTTTACGTCATGGTTATCTAGGAAATTGAAATTTTAATATTACAAACAGTATCAAAATGATTTGAGTGTTTATAGTAAAAATGTGAACAAATAATACTGACTTAAGTAATAGTGACAATAGGAATAACTTTAATAATCATAATAATAACATTAATGATAGTGACAGTCATAAAAAGAATTAATGGTTCTGCAAAATACATATTTTCTCATATGGCGAGTTGTGGGAAAGGAAATTTTTAGCGCTACGGTCGCAGGTTCGAATCCTGCCCCGGGCATGGATGTGTGTGATGTCCTTAGGTT